>NC_137609.1:42200737-42593237 GCF_963280865.1 Gymnoscopelus braueri | reverse complement strand
ATGTACTCCTATTCAGAGATGTGGCTAGAAAGCCTGGGCCCCCTGGCACCTTGGCCTCCGGGCCCAGTAATAATGTTAAACTAAATAAGAATACCCATTTTTAATGACTAAGAACGAACAAGCGACATATTTATTTTTCTTCAGTACAGTATCTCAGTAATATAGAGGCAGTTTTTTAATGCAACAACTGCAACAATGTTTAGCATTTTATTTTAAACTACATTCCTCTACTTGGGAACCATCCGACCGAACGACTTCGAACTCGCATCATCGTGGACCCGAGGGAGTGCCGTGCCCGGTGTCAAGTCGGTCGTATAGTCTAGTTTTATTTTAAATGTAATAGCTGTTACAGCTAAGCACTAGTTTGGGTCCTGGGGCAAACGTCTAATTTGTCTTTTGGGTCTTGAGCTAAAACGTTTGGCAACCACTGCCCTAACACACCCTACACACACCCTACAGTTCCCTGTCCAGTACTCAGCTGTGGCCACTTCACTATTCACTATTCAGCTTGCTGCCTATACAACAGGACTCGTTCCCCTCTATCTCGCCCAGTTTGAAAGACATTAGGTGTGTTCTGTTTTGGCTCGCCAGCCATCTGTTCCTAGAGTTTTATGTGTCTGCAGGATCCCGTCCAAGATCTTCCCAGATTTGCTCTTGTGCCAGCCTAGTGTTTTATAGACCTTGTTGCCTATTTTTTTAATTTTTTTTTGCCTTCTCCCTTGGACTCCTTTACCCTTACAATAAACAGACTTTGAACTGTTCAGCCTCTGGTCCTCTGTGTTTGGGTCCTTCGTTTTTGATGAATTGAATACATAGGACACATGGGATACATAGGATACATGGAAACAAGCCCTCAGGGCTTTCTGTGTTATCCTTTTAGCATCATTGTATAATCGTAACGCTGTGCTTTTTGCAAACTGTCAAAGTGATGATTCAAAAACACCCCCTTGAAATTGCATTAACGAATCCTAAATTATGCAACTCAATTCTCAATCATTACAGTACTAATGGCCTAGCAGCTTTGTAACAACCAAACAGGCAATTACAATGTGCCTGTCCCAATCACTTAGAAACACACAGCTGTCTATCCCTTCGGGTTATGTGTACAATGTCCCTTGTAAACACAGCTCATTGTTTTTACAGGTGACAAGCTGTAAAATGCGACACGGTGCACTTTTAAAGTACTCCACAATCCCCTACATTTTGGACACAAAAAACTAGGAGGTAAAGGTACAGTATGTATTGTATCCTGGTATTTGGCGTGTCCCATGGGGCCCCTGAATCATTCAGCCCCCCCCCCCTCCTATTGGACGAGTGCATTCACTACGCATGTCTGACTTTAACATTGTGGTGTGTAAATACGCCCTGCAATTTTATACTGCAATGCATATGCTTATATTGACCTTTACTGTAATCAGTCACATCATATCACTTACTATATTTTCTTACTGCAGTGAAACCTGAGCACTGCGCCTGTTTGGTTTTGCACGCTTGAATCTTATAGAATAGTCATTTTATTCACTTCACTATCTAGCTACCATTGTGTTGCCTTGTTGATTGACTGATTGAATACTTTAATCGGCACGTAGCCACGCTACGAGCTTGTATATCTGCTATTTTTGAATGGCCAAAGAAATCTTAAAAAGACACAGATGCGTTCCCTGTCTTAATGGGTTAATTTCCCCCCCAAACTAAATTTAACTAATTAGACTAATTTATATCCTCTCGTGTGTTTTCCATCCCTTGGTCCTTCCATACCTCTGGACAGTGCGTGTGTCTGCCTGAATGTCTCTCTCCTCCACTCCTTCTCTCTTCGATGCCTTTGCAGACTCCAGGTTGGCCTGCAGGAGGCGCCCTTCCTTCAGCACACCCCTGATGTCATCCTGAAATAACATGACCAAGTTAAAGCACAATTGACTCTTTGGTAGAGGTTTGGTCCAGGACCTTGTCCTTGCCATGATGTAAATCCAGTGGTGGAAAGTAACTAAGTACATGTACTCAAGTAGCCTACTGTACTTTTTTTCCCCCCATACAATTTTGAGGTATTTTTAATTTACTGGAGTATTTCCAATTTTCTATACTTTTACTTCTACTCCACTATACAGTACATCTCAGAGACAAATATTATACTTTTACTCCACTACAATTATTTGAAAACTTTAGTTACTAAATTAGTTACTTTTTGATTATTATTATTACAAAACTAACTACTTAAGCCCTATTTAAACTTTGGCTATTTGACAATAGACGATCTACAAGCTCACAACGTGTCGCATTATACATAATGAAAACTTACGTACGCTAAGTATAGTTTGATGCCAATACTTCTGTACTTTTACTCTTTCATTTTGATTACCGGACTTTTACTTGTAACAAAGTATTTCTACACTAAGAAATGTGAGTACTTTTTCCACCACTGTGTAAATCCAAATATTGTCTTGATATCTTCAATAGTTGCTCCATAGATTACAATTAATAATCCAATAGTCTCCCCATTGACTTACATTGCACGGTGAAACAACGCCAACCAAGCTGATTCTGCCAATGTATAAAAAAAACTCAGCATTACTTGGGAATAAAAATGTCAAATTTGTGTTGCTTTTATTGTTGATTTTACACTGCATTTGTTAATCGCATCTTTTTGTCTCACAACTCTCCTTACAAAAGGTTTATTAAACGTTTTAATTCTACCGAAACGTTGTTCAATAAACCTTTTGTATGGAGCATTAAAACAAGAGTTGCAAGCCTTCATTTTTAAACTCAATTACTGCACTTTGCAGTTCAGCTCAGCACCAAGAGATAGGGGGACATGTGTAAAATTGATCATTACACCTTTACCAATCACAGTCACAGAGAGAGAGAGAGAGAGAGAGAGAGAGAGAGAGAGAGAGAGAGAGAGAGAGAGAGAGAGAGAGAGAGAACCTTCATCTGCCTGTAGCGATGAGTGTGTGAGTGTAACAGGAACTCAATGGCGTTGGCATCATCTGGGAGCTCGGTGTCAGTCAACTCTGAACCAAAGCCCTGCAGAAGCTGAGCAATCTCCTTCACTGTCACTGCAAAGGTCTCTATGGCCTGTAGAGAGAGAGAGAGAGAGAGAGACACACACACACACACACACACACACACACACACACACACACACACACACACACACACACACACACACACACACACACACACACACACACACACACACACAGACACACACACACACACACACACACACACACACACACACACACACACAATATAATCAGAATCAGAACGTGCTGATGTTACGCATTCCTCACCCTCCATAGCGTGCCCATAAACAGAAAACACAACAACGAAAAAAATGTCATAATTTGTGATGTTTAGCACGATGATGATCAGTAAGTAGATTATCCGTGTCCAAAGGCATGAAGACTCCTGAACGGTTGTGATTCTGAATTGATAGAGCGGGCACTAAACAGCATCCTCTACCAACGCAGCTAAGCAGCATGCAGTCATAATATAACGTTTCATATGTACCCTATCACTGATCTATATCCAGTGGTGGAAAGTAAGTACATTTACTTAAGTACTGTACTTTAGTACAATTTCTAGGTATTTATATACTTTTACTTCTACTCCACTACATCTCGGATCCGAATATTGTACTTTTACTCCACTACAATTATTTGAAAACTTTAGTTACTAGTTACTTTGTAGATTTGGATTATTATTACAAAACATACATTAACCACTTCAGCCCTATATACATTTCGGCCATTTGAAAATAGCCGATCTACAAGCCCAGTGCTATTTTCAAAAGATTTTGTTACTTTCTACTTTTGGTACTTTAAGTACATTTTGATACCAAAAGTTTTGTACTTTTACTCAAGTACATTTTGAATCACGGACTTTCACTTCTAACAGAGTATTTCTACATTGCAGTATTGATACTTTTACTTAAGTAAAAAATACTGATCTGTATCCTATCCTTCTTTGTATTTGTACGATTCTCAACTGTGTGAATAACACCAGAGTTGTGTACCGTGCGGAGGACGACCCAGTCACTCTGGCAGTACTCCACCGTCCCCGTGAATTCCGCGGCCAGGTGGTTCTCATCGATGTAGCGGAGCAGGTCCCCCACCGAGCTCAGCATCACCACCTGGTACAACAACAACAAACACAAGGCAGCTACTGTAACACAAGTAACTGTAGTCCAAAGGATCGGCACGCTCGACTCACAATTGTTTTTATTGATGCCAGCTGCAGATTCTTTAACAATAACATCTGCACTCTTGAAAAAAAAATAAGTTTCAAAGTTTCAAAAACAGTTTGAAAGCAATTCCTCACTCAGTCCTTTAGGGAATTGAGTCTGGGGAGTGACTCCAAAATGTCTCTCTGTAACAGTAAATAACAGTCCCTGTCCCCTCCTCTTTCCAAACCACTCACCATCTCAGTGCCTTGCAATCTCAGCCTATAAACCTCATGTCCTGTGCTGTGGGATGGCTCTATTAGGCAGCCCATTTTCGCAAAATTACTCAAATGTATTTATGGGGATGTTTTTTTCCATACTTTAAGTGTTGTTTTGGGTGCAGTAGCTACATTGATGATATATTCTTGTGTTTTCTCTGGTACTTTTGACATGCTGAACTAGCGGCGTATATGATCTAGGCTACCCTCTATCTGCTGGCCTGCAGAGAATCTGTGTCTTTTCCTTGATGTTACTGTACACACAGACGTGTGATTACAGAGAGTAGATCATATCCATTCCATTTACATACTTTTGTTTGCCAATATTTCTCTGGGAACCAGTGGAACTGGTCGCATCGGCCCATAATTGAGAGAAGTGATCATATCGTGTCTGACTACTCTAAGCCGGAATAAGAGCATCAGCTAGATGAGTAAACCGTAAATGATTGTATACTCTAATAGACTTTCAGCTGGAATATGATGCACACATTGATAAACATGCACATTTGCTTAGATGTTTCCTTATGCACTGTTAACATAAATACAAAGCCAAGTCATCGCTCACTGTGAATGGGCCTGTCACAATTATTACATAATCGTCTAATCGCAATTATTTCAGATAATCGCAACTATTTAGCATAAATATTAATACAAAATTATATTAAAAATGTAAAAAAGCGGAAATAGCAGATCTACAAGCTTACAATGTGTCAATTCATGACGCGTTGTACTGTCAGCTATTTCCTTTTTTTTATATTGACATATTTAATAAAATGATTAAATATGTCAATAATTTCTTTGTTATTTAAGTTATTTGTCATATCTGCCCTGTGCAATTTGATTACCAAGCCTAAAAGGCAAACAGAAATTGTATTTGTATTCATATGTTCCAATGTTCCAATGCCAAACACACAATTAAATGGTTAATCGCAATTATTTAAGAGACAATTAATCGTCAACTTAAATTCGTAATCGTGACAGGCCTAGCTGTGAACTTTTCCTCTAACTTTACTCTCTCTTTCCTCTTCCCCCCAGCCGCCCTTTTGGTCCCTCTCTCCTGTTGTGAGTGTTCCTCTCTCACCGGCATCTTTAACAGGAAGTCATCCTGGCTGAAGCGGAAGCCCAGGTCAGTGCTGGAGGTGGGGCTAGGGGTGGCGCTCATTAGACCTGTGGGGCGGAGCACCAGGACCAGGTGCAGGTTACCTGGAAAAGAGGTCTGGAAGAGAGACAATAATAAGAGGCGGAAAGGAAAGGAAAGGAAAGGAAAGGAAAGGAAAGTGGTTCTGGGGTAAAACTATTATTCAAAACCTGTACAAACAAACATACTATAAATAAATAAGAAAAAGAGGTTGCGCATCAGCAATGAGTTTTCTCAGTGGAGTGCTAGACCCAAAATCCAGTATACATATCAAAAGTAGGAATTTAAAAAATCCCAAAAAGGTAGCACATCCAAAATTTCAAAGCAATGGAGGACAAAGCACTCACATTTCCACTTTTTGTATTGGCACACACCAATAAACGAACGCTTACGCGTTTCGGCTATGAGCCTTGCTCTGATGAAGGCTTTTGAGGATTTTTTTTATTCCTACTTTTGATAAACATACTATAAACTTTTTCTTTTTCTTATTACAATGGCAGGACAACGCCAAGCAAGGATAGAAGAGGACGAGAGGGGTCAATCAGTTGATGGCATTCCAAAGTTGTCTACATACAGCAGGAGACATTCCAGTATTCTTGCAATTTCTTTAAAAAAGAAAAAACTTTTAAAACTTTTTTAAGACAGTAAGAAGAGGGAGATATTAATGGAATACCTATTCCATGACTATCTCCCTCTTCCTAGGTAGAAGGCAGGATTCAGTGTAGATTTACAGGCTATAGCTACCACCACATGAGGTGGTCTTAACCATTTCCCTTTCACCAGACACAACTGGAGTCTAATCTACCTCCAAATCCCTGAATGCTGCCGAATTAGCAGGTTGCCGTGTCGATATTATTTAGCGGAGCTCTACCTTGCTTTACGTAGAAGTCTGAGAGTCAGCTTTCCTGACACTCTCTGCTTCCTTTATCTCCTCTCTCTATCAATCTGCCACTCTATGCCTATTCTCTTGTTTTTCTTGTCTTCCCAGTCCCCACTTCCCCTGCCTGACCCTATAACTTTTATCTATACAAAGTAATCTGACAGAACTGATTCTCAAGCTTGAAAATATGTTATTTGTGAGCGATTAACTATAATTCAGGCTTTAATTATCTGTTCTATTCTATCCTTCCTACTGTAATAGGCCTATGCATTTCTATCTTCTCTGTCTGTCTGTCTGTTGATCTATATGAGTAGTATAACCCAGCCAAGAAGGTGTCAAAAGTGGTGAACTTAATCATGTCACATACCCATCCTTTTCTCTCTCTCTCTCTCTCTCTCTCTCTCTCCTCTCTTTATTACCCCACCCCTCCCCATCTGTCTATCACTCGTCCATCAAAACTCCCAATAACTCCACTGTCATCATCCCATTGCTCCATCCTTCCTCGCCTCCCCATCACTCACCCCTGCCTCCCACCTTCAGCCAGTGTAAATCCATGAGTGAGTCTGTGTGAGTGTGAGTGAGTACAAGGCATGTGGTTAGTTAGAGGATTTTGCAATGATTAGTGTCAGGACAATCGACAACTTTTATACTGCAGTGCTTAAGAGTAGCACAAAGCCCAGATATACTGCATCAGGACAGTTCGAAGAGGGGCAAGTGGGTTTAGATTTTTGGGATAGTTAAAGATGCCCCCCCCCATCCACCTCCAAACTTTGAGATGTGTGAATTTGGCTTCTAGAAACACGGTCAGTTTGTATACTTGTACTTGTACTTGTACTTTTCTTTTGCCATGAGAAAAATAATTATGTGTTGTTGCTGTTGTTGTAACTGTTTTTTTTTTTTACTGTTGTTGAGACCGAAGACAAATTTCCACATGTGGACAATAAATGAAACTAACTAACATACCTGCTTGCTGCGTTGTGCGGGGCACATACTGTATTCATTATTTATGAGATGTAGCCTCCGAATGACACAGAAGGATACATTTAGCTTTTAGACACTATACTGCAATGGCAAAGCTCCTATGCTAGTACTCTTGTGCACCTGCAGTAGTTGCTGACCAAACACAAGAAACACACATACACACAAACACACACACACGTTTGTCATTGGCCTGTCCTGGAGCCTATAGTAGCTACACTACCACATCTAATAGTCTGATCACACATTCATCCACATATACCAAAAGGTGAATATTAAAATATTAGTTTGCAATGCATGCATATAACCCTATGCCGCAGTACAAGATAGTTTCTCTGCCCTAATCTCTCTGCCCCCCTCTCTCTCTCTCTCTCTCTCCATCTCTCTCTCTCTGCTGCAGTATCCTCCTCGCCGCCCCGGTTAGAAACCTCCCACTTCCCCGACACAGGAGCTTCTTACCGCGGCCCGACGGAGACGGGGGAACCCCCGCAGCGGGTTGGACGACTCCGCCATGGCAAGGCTCTTCTCCCGGTGGTCCGGTGGGTTTGTTATAAAGTAGTCTGCGGTGGGACTATGACCGGCGGAGGAGGAGCGAGGAGGAGCAGCCAAGCAGCAGCGGCGGCAGCGGCAGCAGCATTGAGCACAGCGCTATAATCTACTGCAGTGAGCCGGGCGGTGCGGGCAGGGCAGGCAGTGCAGGGAGCGGAGCTGGATCTGCTGTGCTGTGTAGTGTAGGCTACCTCCTCTCTCCTCTCTCCTCTCCTCTGTACAGGAGGAGGACGACGAGGGTCACCTGACGTCAGCTCCAAAATAAAGTTGTCTCAGCCACGCACGCTACTATTTGCGCCCCTTGCCTTGGATGAATTCCATGAATTGAGTAGCCTACGTGAGGACCCCATTTGAAACAAGCCAATTAATGCGGCTTTTCTGGGCTTTTCAATTCTATTCAGATGACCTTGTATTGTAAACTGTACTTCCATGTGCTTTTTCTCTGCAAACTTCTAAATAAAGTATTCAATAAATCAATCGCAATGCTTTGGCTGACAAGATTGATTAATACATTTATATGTTGCATTTTAAACTCTCTCTTCGTTTGTTTTAACATGTTAACATTTTACCATATCCTCCTGGGACAGTAGATTGAGTAAACTTCTTTCGGTTGCTTCTTTTCTCCCTCGTAGACATTGTAGCAAGCAACAGGACATTTTGCAAAATAAAGAAAGAAAAGATAGAAACATAAAATAACGAAAAGAAATACATTTTGTACATAATATAATTCAAGATATTGTCAAAAAGTATATGTCAAATATCAATAAAATATTAAAAAAAACATTTATGTGGAATATTGTGAAAAATATAAAGTTTGTATTGAAAGTTACTTTCTTTTTCTTATGAAAATAACTTTTTCAAAACAGAGTTTACAGAATATAGTTACTTAAGAGTTATAGGTCTTTCATCATGAACTTGAATATGAACTTGAATAATTATGAACTGCATGCATTAATAGCAGATATAATGCATTTCACCAACAGTTTTATTTCTAATGTTGGGGGAGTCTTATCATCACTGACCGTGACTATAGCTGACCTGTCATTACTTTGTATGTCATTCACCTGGCTTTCCCATAGACATAGAGCTATGTAGGTTATAATAGTATAGGCTACTTCCTCATACAGTTTGCCTGTAATTGGCCTCCCAAATTAGTGGAGGGGCCTATTTTATACATATTATACAATTATGTTATTACAAGGCTTGGTTGAATGCTAGATTCTTGGTCAATCGCTGAATTCAGCAGTGTGTTATTTCTGAATAATGACTGATGAGCTCTATAACAGACCTCTGTCTAATCAAAGACTCAGAGCACCTGCTCATATAGTCATATTAACCTGCGTGGCTTAATTTTATGCTGTATCCAACATGACAGCAATCTGGGAACCCATCGCCAAATAAAAAGGAAAAACAGCACCCTCAGCTGTTTTTTACTCTTTACTTGGCTCTGGGGGGAGCTCCATGGAGCACCTGTGCGCAAGGAAACCGGGGTTTTTGGTCTGCCCTCAGCGCTCCACTTCCGGTGGTGCGCGTATATTTTCATTCCCACAAACAATATTTCTACACGGAACACTAACACCACTTCTCCCAGATAACATGGATCGTTTCGGTTATAAGCCCACTTGTTTCTATGATGAAAGAGCAAGTTAAAATGTGAATATCTTTCCGTGGTTTTGTCTGCTCCGAGGACGCTATTGTTAAATGAGTGTCGGTTTGTTTTCAGTGGGAAGCGAGACTGCGAGAGCACAGACAGTAAATCCCGCCCACTACATTTGATTGGGTAAAGCGCGGCCTGCTTCCTGATCTGAAGGCACACCCACTTGTAGGCCAGTGCGTACACGACGTTATGACGAACCCCCCCCGACAGATTCAAGCGGAGAGCAGAATCTGTTCTTGAGAGATTAACATGACAGCGATGTAAACACACGCACCATGTCATACACGAAATAGATGATGCAATAACCGAAAATTGATTCTATTTGATCAACACTTCCTTGTTTTCCCCGTGTTGCGCTGGGCGCAACACGGGGAAACACTAATAGACATGTCATACAGATGAAGAAACAGAACGGAAAAGACCAATATGGACACTGTTACAAAAAAAGAAAGAATCAGCAAAAACATATTACAACAATAAGTCAGGGGAACCAAAACGTAAACCTCTAGGGAAAATATTATTATATTATATTAGGCAGACCATATGGAAAGTATTTGGTTGTTAAGAGAAGCGATTTTAGAACCTTCTTAAATTGGTGAGAAGACAACTTCCATAGATGTAATGGCAAAGAATTCCATATTTTTGACCCTCTGAAGCCTATATTAAACTGGGTTTGAGAGGTACGGGCCTTTGGGGGTCTGAGGTTATTTGAGCTACGTGTTGGGTAATTATGAACCTGAAAATTATACTCAAATATATGATGAAAAAAGGAGGGAAGGGTTCTCCCCAATGAGCCATAAACAAATAAGCCAATTTGAAGATGGTTCACTTGATAAATACTGAGGACACCTAATCGGATAAATAAAGGCTGAGATGAATGTCTTGGGTGTGCACAACTTATTGTTCTTACAGCTCGTCTCTGAACCTTGGCTTGGGAGTGTGCCATTCCTCTCATATTTCACTGAGGTTCAGCAGAGCCACATGGAGAAAATCCTCAGCAAAATGAAACCTTGCACGTGTGCCCTGGAGCCCATTCCCACTGCTCTGCTGAAATCACACATTCCCATCCTCAGTCCTCTCATTACACAAACTGTCAACCTCTCCCTTCAAACTGGTCATGTCCCAACTGCTCTCAAGGTTGCTGTCATCCGTCCCCTTCTCAAGAAGCCCACCCTGGACCCGGAGGTTCTAGCCAATTACAGGCCTATTTCCAACCTGGCCTTCCTGTCCAAGGTGTTAGAGAAGGTGGTTGCCTCTCAGCTCCAAGACCATCTCAACCACAACAACCTTTTTGAGACAGTTCAGTCAGGCTTTCGTACAGCCCACAGTACTGAAACAGCTCTGCTGAGGGTGACAAATGACCTGCTGATGACAGCCGATGACGGATCACCATCACTCCTCATCCTCCTTGACCTAACCGCTGCATTCGATACGGTGGATCACTCTATCCTCCTGGAGCGTCTACATACCACCATTGGACTGTCAGACTCAGCACTCAAGTGGTTTCAGTCCTACCTTTCTGATAGGACTGAATATGTCTCACTAGGAGGGTGCAAGTCCAAACTGCTCCCCGTCACCTGTGGTGTCCCGCAGGGGTCAGTTCTCGGCCCCCTCCTCTTCATAATTTACATGTTACCCCTCGGCAGTGTCATCAGCAGACATGGAATGTCTTTCCATTGTTATGCTGATGACACACAGTTGTACATTAAAACTGCCCCCACCCCCTCTGCAGCTATTTCATGTCTCACTACCTGTCTGGAGGAGATAAAGGCATGGACAAGCAACAATTTTCTTCAGTTAAACAGCAACAAAACTGAAGCTCTCCTTGTTGGCACACCACACCAGGTCCAGTCATGCCCCATATCTCATCTCACCTTCGACAGTCAGGTCATCCCCTTCTCCTCCTCAGTCACAAATTTAGGTGTTAAATTCGACCCTCACCTGACTTTCAATGATCATGTAAAATATCTGTGCAGAACTGCATTCTATCATCTCAAAAACATCGCCAAACTCCGCCCCCTTCTAACCCTGTCAGATGCAGAGAAACTTGTCCATGCCTTTATCTCCTCTAGACTGGACTACTGCAACGCACTCTTCATTGGGATTCCTGGCAAAAGTATTCAGAAGCTGCAATACATCCAAAACAGCGCTGCCAGGGTCCTAATGAGAGTGCGTAAGCATGATCATATAACACCGGTCCTATTTTCACTGCACTGGCTCCCCGTTTCAGCTAGGATCGACTACAAGGTCCTGCTGATCACCCACAACTGCATAAATGGACATGCCCCTCCCTACCTACAGAAATTAATTAGGCCCCCACAAAATTCCACCCGCACCCTCAGATCTACGAGCAGATTCCTCCTCGATGTCCCTGGTACAAACCTACGTACTATGGGTGACCGGGCCTTCTGCTCGGCAGCGCCGCGCCTGTGGAACAGCCTACCTATTGACTTGAGAGCACCACAGACCCTGGACTCTTTTAAAATAGGCCTGAAAACGTTTTTGTTTCAGAGGGCATTTTCGTGTTGAATTGTTGTTTAGTCTGTTTTTAAATCCTGCTTTTAACTTTATATGATTGATGATGTTTTTACCATGTGGCACTCTGAGATTCCTTGTGAATGAAAAGTGCATTACAAATAAATTTTATTATTATTATTATTATTATTATTATATGGGCTCCAGTTTGGTCTGATGAGTAATAGCCCAGACTATATTACAATAATTAATATACGGATAAATCATGGAATAAGTGGCTACCTCAGAACTGATCAAATGACGGATTTTACGTAGGATACCGATAATCTTCGCTATTTTTGTGGATATAGCCATATGTGATTTCCAGGATAATGATTCATCAAGCATAATGCCAAGGAATCGTGTGGAACACACATTAGTTATAGGGATGTTATCGATATCTATTTTAGATGATTTGTTGAAAATATGTGGTTTAAGACCAAAACATATGAAGGTTTTTTTTTTAATGTTGAGTGATAATTTATTGGACCGAAACCAAATGGACAGCTTACCAAGTTCTTCATTTATAACCTTTATAATGGTGTCAGGATCTTTATGAGAGTAGAGGACACTTGTGTCATCTGCAAATAAAATCTTAGACAGTTTATCCGAGACATTTGAAAGGTCATTAATATATAACAAAAACAACAAAGGCCCAATAATTGATCCTTGGGGGACTCCGCATTGCATATGAAGAAGAGGTGAGTTTGTTCCATTGTAGGATACAAACTGCTGCCTGTCTTTAAGAACCAGAGAAGTGCATTGTTTTTTACTCCAATATGAGACAGTTTCTGAAGAAGAATATGGTGATTGACCGTATCAAAAGCCTTAGATAAATCCAAAAAGATATCTATAGTGTTTTCATTTCTATCTCTAGCTTTATATATTTCATTTACTAGGTGTATAAGTGCCATATATGTTGAATGCTTCTTTCTGAACCCGTACTGGTGTGTATATATAATGTTGTACTTATTAAGATGTTCAATTAATCTCTCTCTTTTTCGAGTATTTTTGATGTAGCAGGCAAAATGGAAATAGGTCTATAATGATTGAAAATAGCCGGGTCGTCATCTTTATGAATAGGGATAATCTTGGCTATTTTTTGTTCAGAAGGTACCATTCCCTGCTCCAATGAAAGATTGAAAATGTGAGTTAGAGGTTGTACAATGTACTCATAAATGGTTTTCAGTAATGTACAGTCAATATTATATACAGTATAATTATATTATTTTCAGTAATATACAGTCATAACATGGAGAAGAATCTTTCAGACCAATTAATGTCTTCCGAACCTCATCCTCTGATACCGTTGAGAAATTAATATTTTCAAGGATAGGAGCATTCATAAATTGAAGGGGATTGTGGTTGCTGGGAGGAATCTTGGAGGCCAGATTAGGGTAGACTTCTGAAAAAAAGGTATTAAAATGATTGGCAAAGGGGCACGGTGGCACCTGCAGTAACTTCTTTGTCTCTTCTGGGCAGCCAATCACGGTCCTGCATTCACTGCTTGTGGTCCTTAATTCTCTGCTGGATTTATTGTTTCACTGACCAGTTAAATCTTTCCCCCAACTCCCGGACCCGCCCCCGTCATTCACTGCTTGAGCAGCGGCAAATCTCGGTCCTGGATTTATTGTTTCACTGACCAGTTAAATCTTTCCCCCAACTCCCAGACCCCATTCCTAGATGAGGAAGAAGGAGGAGCATGATGAAACAGCACAGAAAGGATTAAATAAAAATAAAGATTGATTTGATTGATTTTTACACTTTGTCAGCTTGTTCTTTTGTCATTCCATGGTACATCATGATCTAGTAATTGTATTCGTTTTTTTTACATAACCTGCAGTCCATTTGGAAATTAGTTGGCTGTTCATTGCAAGAGGAAGTTACAATCTTTTCTATTTTGATTAGCTTACTGCCTTCAAAGTACCCAGGCTGTGCTCCAGTATTTTATTTATTGTGGGTTATCTATTTGAGAACAGCGAAACCGATCATGTATGACTCGAGTTTATAGCCCTGAAACATGACTGTCATATCGTGACCGTCATGGATGAGCTTCAACTTGGTATTTAAACGTTCTCCCTTTTTGGTCCGTACATCTACATGAAAGTTCATATTCCAAATATAAAGTGCTACGGATTTTACAATTATGTACGTTTCCTCAGAAGTACCCGAATATTCTGAATTGTTAAATAAAAAGCATTTTAATCCGATTGGTGGCCATTTTCCCCGTATTTTCTTCATATGCTTTCAACTACATGACCCTATTGGCTGGGAGGTGTATTGCACTCTGGTACATTATAACTCTATGAGAAAATGATCGGTGGCTTTTTATTGAACAATACGGAAAATACGGGTACTTATTGAGGGCCCGTACATAATTGTAACATGTGTGGCCATGAGATAAGCACTTTATTTTTGAAATTTGAACGTGTATATAGATGTATGGAGCAAAAAGGGAGAAAGTGCAAACACCAGGTTGAAGTTCATCCATGACGGTAACAGACGACCGTCTGATCCATGGCTGGCGTTTGTTTTCCAAGTATTTCCAATGTTCAGTACTTTTACTTCTACTCCACTAAATCTGATCTCAGAGGCAAATATTATACTTGTACTCCACTACAATTATTTGAAAACTTAAGTTAAGTTGTAGATTTGGATTATTATTACAGAACATACATGTACCACTTCATCCCTATATACATTTCAGCCATTTGAAAATAGCAGATCTACAAGCTCACAATGATGTAGGCTATTTATCACTACATAACTAAAAGAGTTTATGAGTTAGGGTATCAACATTATATTAGGGTATCAACATTATATTAGGGTAACATGCTATGGTTTAAAACATATGTTTTAAACCATAGCTAGAGCAGGGGTCTTCATAAGGGGGTCCTCATAGTTACTACAGTACAGGGGGTCCGCCAAATCTATTTGAGATTTTCTCTCTCTTTTTTTATTATTCTTTTCTTTTTTTTCACTATAACCAGCATCCGGGGGGTACATTCACTGAGAATAGCCGATCTACAAGCTGACAACGCGTCATGCTGCGATCTGCTGTTTGTGGTAGGCTACAGTGCCTCCCCGAATCCACAGACAGCCAATCCGTGTCCCAAGAGAAACCACGCTGCTGATAGAGTAAACCCGTTCAGATTTCAAATATAAACTGCTCACCCCAAGGCCACGGATGTTGCAATTATGTACGTTTCCTCAAAAGTACCCGTATATTCCGTATTGTTCAATAAAAAGCATTTGAATTCGATTGGTGGCCATTTTTCTCCATAAGCTTTCAACATCGCGACCTTATCGGTTGGAAGGTGAATTGCACTCCGATACGTTAAAACTCTATGAGAAAATGGCCACCAATCGGATTAAAATGCTTTTTATTGAACAATACGGAAGATACGGGTAATTCTGAGGGCCCGAACATAATTCTAACATCCATGGCCAGCCCTTTATATTGAAATATGAACGTTTATGTAGATGAATGAAGCAGTAAGGGAAAAGTGCAAACACCTGGTTGAAGTTCATCCATGACCATGACGGTAACAGAGCTTGCAAAATGAGATTTCCGGAGGGAGGGGGGGTTTACCAGGCTAAGCAAAGACATGGCTAGCATGCAGAGTAAGACCGCATGGCTCATTTGCATATCCTCGTGAATTTTAAGTAGCCATGTGGTCTTCATTTACTTGTAACAGAGTATTTCTGTATTGCGGTATTGATACTTTTACTTAAGTAAAAAGTTTGAGTACTTTTTCCACCACTGATTACTAGCAATAACTTGGATAACAATGACACGATTGCAAAATGTCGGCTATATTACATTGATTGCCTTTCAATAAAACCATATTTGATAGACATAGGTATCACCTACATGTTACTGATTATAGGGAATGTTATATTATTGTAATCCGTTGTTTATTTCCTGAGCAATGGAATTATGTTGCAGTGAAAACCCTTTCTGAGACGCTTGGACACTATACCGATGTTGGCTCCATAAGCTGTAGCCTTTGATTTCCTTTGAAAAAAAACATATTTGATCAAGGAATTGACACTCTCACTTCTGGTGATCATAGGAAAATTAGAATCACAGATTTCCGTTGAGAATTAGCAGAGAGAGAGAGAGAGAGAGAGAGCCTGATCTGTATGTTGCCATTCTGCGCCGTTGTGCGCCCGGCCCGACAGCTACTGTATCCATTGCAACCAGAACCAACTGTACACCAACAAGGACAAAACGATAATAATAATTATTAGTATCATAATAATAGCATCAATTCGTTCACCATAATAAAGAATAGGATGGACGCACACTGTCGCACAGGCTATTATATCGCATAATCCAAGTAAATCCACCGTGCGTAAAGGTGAGTATATAGGCTCTCATAAGGATGTCATTGTGGGAATAACATAAGGATCTCGTGCGCACACTTTATTAAGACGTTTGAACGACACGGGAAAGCGTTCACAATCACACTCTACAATTTTATTACACTTCTTCTTCTTATTACATATAGCCAAAATATAATGTAGGCTATACACTTAATAGAAAATTGGACAATGTTTAGCTGTATGTCGGAAAGAAACCATGCAGGAACATTAAGTCAGCCAGTAAAAGCTCTTGTTCTGCTTTGATCAGGTTAATGTTAATGTTACATTATTGGCTGCCTACAAGCATCGTTGAACTCGTGGCTCAACGTGCCCTCGGAGGCTCGTGGTAATTATTAATGCTTTGATCATCTCATCAATTGTAAGTCTAGAATGACAGATGCAATGAATACAAGAGTATGTTACATTATATGTACAGTATATATGCTACAAGCAAGCAGAGCCACAGTTGAACAAAGTTGGCTCGGGCAGGAGTCGATCCCGTCCTCCCAGTGCGTGTGCTTTTCTTTGATTGGCCGAACGTTGATATTATAGTGCTCCGACCTCGACAATCAGGCGATGTCTTTGGCGCAGTCGATCCCAATAGTGTCTCCCCAAAAGTGGGGGGACATCCAGACCCTTCTGACACTGTCTACACTATGGCTAATATGGCTATAGTAGTAGTAGTAGTTATATGAGACATGTTGACACGTTGTTAGTGTATGTGAGTACAGTAAGTACAGTGTATGCATAGGCCGCACGCGATTTTTCTTTTTGGTTACTTTATTTCGGTTATAGGGTTAGGGTTAGGTTAGGGTTAGGTTATTTAATTCTTATTTTTGCCTGATTTTACTGATTTATTATCAACAAATTAACGAAATAATGCTGCGCACATATATTATATATAATTTGCACAATTCCCAGAATTTCCCAGCATAACATTTGGGAAGGCTTAGCCTACCCTAGCCTTCATTACCCACCACGCCTATGCTATGAGTGTTTGAATATTTTCCATAACTCCACAAAATAACTTTTAACATTACTTGTGACAGATGTGTTGTAACAGCTGCTCCACATCAGCAACATGTAGAAATAAATACATGATTTTACTGTTAAAACACCGACTTTTAAAGATAAATGTGAGACGGAGTGAAGCTCCATGTTTTGCTGCTCCGTGCTCCTTCAAAAAAGATCATAATAGACCTTTCGCTAAGCCCCACCCCTCTCCGCCCCTCTCCGCTAAGCCCCGCCCCCTTCTGACACTATCACAGTGTAAATGATCTATCTATGAACTATCACTTCAATGTAAATATCATGGATTTCACACGTTCATTTTTGGAACCAGAGCTTCAAAATCTCTTCCAAACCCGTCAACAAGGCCTGCCGTATGCACTGGGAAAATGTGTATATAAAGCTCAATTCTAATCCTAGTCAACAAACAACAGGGTCAAGTGCAAAGAAAGCAACAAGTGGTAAAGTGACTAGGATAAACATCAAACCTAGCATCAGTCTATAAAGTAAACATTATGCAATCTAAATAACACTTGCGACATACATCTGCATAGCATAAACTAACATCTATGGAACCAGAAGTGATACAATTACAAGAAAGGAAAGAGGAATGAGAGCTAGGGGGTTCAAAGTTTATTCATCTCACACAATTGGCATTAAAGGCTACCGTGTGTGTGTGTGTGTGTGTGTGTGTGTGTGTGTGTGTGTGTGTGTGTGTGTGTGTGCGTGTGCGTGTGCGTGTGTGTGTGTGTGTGTGTGTGTGTGTGTACAATCATGATCTGTTACGCTGCATGTTAGTAATCTGTGGACATATGGACGTCTGTGGATTGCAGACGTCCATATGTCAGGTAGGTGAGAGTCAGGTAGGTGTACCGTAGGTCTAGCGGACAATGACAGCAATCCTTCTATTACATTATTGCATCATATAGCCATTTGTCAGTAATCCTATGCCAAAATGCTGATTACTTAATTGGATTAGAGGCAGACAACTGTGGCTATAATGGGCCAGTTAAGCCTGGGGGAGGGAGAGCTGGTATCAGTATAAAAGCAGTTGTCAACAGTTGTATGAACACACTCTACACACTGTACTAGAATACCTGAAGACTCTGTGGACACAGACATCTAAAATCAAGTAAGACTTCATCGTGAATGGTTGGTTGGATGGATGTTGTGAAGCAGAGTAGCCCTGCCTGTAGCCCATAGGCCTAATAACTCCCTTGGCCAGGGGGCATTCAGTAAAGTAGTAAAGTAGCAGTAGTAGTAAAGTGAAGATTGTAGGTATCTGTGAGATATGAGGACAGTGGAATTAAAGACTGTCGTCATTATCATTATCTCACGGTCATTTGAGGATGCTTGTGCTTCAATTCCAAAATGACTTCAAGCTTAACTAGTACAAAAGAGGCTCAGCTCATTAAGATCCACATACTCTGTCAAGAGGCAACATTCCCAGATCTTACAGCAAAAGCAATTAAGTGTTGTTGTTGTTGTTGTTGTTCACCTTTTTCAACTTCATATCTCTGTATCTCTGTGAAAGTGTGTTTTCCAAACTGGCATACCGGTAGGGCTAGGTTAGAGACAGAAAATGACATGAGACTCTGTCCCTGTCCACCACTGTATAACTCAAGAAAAAAACTAATCTTAGCCCATATCAAGTCAATTAAGGCTTATTTTGCCATTTGTAATAAATAGGCTCAAAGCGTTTTCGTAACAGTGGTCTCCTATGACCACCTTAGGTTTATCGGTGTCATTCACACTCTTAACGGAAGCTCTCTTCTGGGCCAGTTAAAGGTGGAAGGACACCCAGCTTTACCTTTATGCCTAACTTAAGAGGGTATGATACAAGGATCATATTGCGCAGAGTTGAAACCGATATGATTACCACCACCTGACATGTCACACTGTACGACGAGAATAGCAGATCCTGAGCTTGTAGATCTGCTATTTTCACTGCGCAACACTGGCATGACACTGGTATGACACGTATGCTGTATGTGTAAGCATATTATCCCAGACTATTTTTTGATTTTTTTTCACACCTACAGTATAACAACATGTGTCTCTAGTCATTGGATTAACCTAGCTAATCATAAGATCGTCGCTTGTTGATATTCTTGTGTCTGAAGAGACACAAGAATATCAGCACAGCACAGGAACACGCTATTGTCAGTAACCGTTAAAATGCACCCAAACTACAAACAGCCCAAGCGCTGCAGTGACAGTCCAGGTTGTCCAGGTTGGACTGAACGTATATTCCGTGGTGCTGTTTGTGGTAAAGTTCTGTCCGTCAGTTTGTCTATCTCTATGCCTACTTGCAAAACAAACAGGCATGAATAACCTTATGTTATTGTTTTTGATTGTAGTTAACTTCACAGTTTGTAGAAGAATAACAATTGTAGTCTTTTTTGACTACAAATGATCTACAATTATCAAGTTTGGTTATCTTCTTTTTGCCTTCAAAGTAGGGGTTGTTAAAGATGTGATTAGAAAACTCAGGCTACCTATGCAATGCTATGAAAGTTAGACCTACTTCTCTTATCCAAATACAAATACTTAACTGCTATATGATTATGTTAATTCCTTTTCACTAAATTCCAGGTTGGACTGAACGTTGCCTATTTTTGGAACATTCGCCAAACCTTTTCCAGTTACAGCACATCCACAGGAAAACTATTTTTCTATATGCACAGTCCTCACATAAGCTCAAGTATAGGATATTGTCTACTTGCCAACATTAGAATGTAAAGTATATGTTATGTCAATTAGATTATATGCTTGTTTTTATTATTATTAGACATAAAAGTTTACTACAACCCAGTTTGACCGCTATAGAGTTAATCTGAGAGCTTTGCGTTTGCACTAAACTTCTGGAAATCAATGTTGCTCTCTTACCCTCGTTCCAAGGCTTTCCTACCCCCTGAACCTATGGTATGTGAAATTACCCATTCACTAGTAAAGACCACACCATCAAACATAATCGAGTTGGGTTGTATTTATTGAATCTGAAAACAGCATGGATTGATTGAGCAATGGAGAAATGGGGGGGGGGGGGTGCGATATTAACAATGTGAAGTTAGAGGGATGGCAGGGATGGCAGGCGAGTGGGATGAGGGTGATTTAGTGAGGATGGGGTGGAGGGGAAATGGGAGAAGGGTGGCGTGATGGAGATGAGTAAAGGGGTAATGGGACAAAAGGTGGTGTGGCGACGAGGGTTGGTGCGGTCCCGGAGTGTTGGTCCAGGAGCAGGTGGTAGTTCCGGGGGGGGGGGGGGGGGGTGAACCCTGGGTATTTGGCTTTGGGGTCCGTAGAGCTGAGTGGCGCTAGTTTACGCCTGAAGACCCCCATCAGGAACCTGAAGGAAAGGATGAGGAATGGTTAGTGGAGCGCACAAAGAACAGTGGGGAGACTGGGGTGGTGGAGGAGGGATGTGAGAAACGGATCGAATGACAAGTGACGGTGTTACGAACATTCAGGGCATACTCACACATACTCGCCTATCCCCATAAATGGAGACAAAGTCTGACAGTATAGAATAGCTAGAAAAGGAGATTCCTAAAACATACCTAGCTCTGACATCAGAACACTCCTTCTAGAAACCCCATATACGGAGATAACCGGAACCATCCAGGACTGACATCATAGTCCCCGGTTTGGGCATGACAGAAATAGCCAGCTCCATATGTGGGAATGCCTGACACCACCTGACATCACCGCCGTGATGTCAGGAGCCACCCTCAGTGGTATAAAACAAGCCGTATGTCAGGGTTGAACTAATCTCATCATCGGCATTAGACCCAGTCTTAACCCTTCCAGAGTGAACAACATAGACCCAATCAGGAATAGCTCATCAGACAATCCAGTGTCCTCGGCGACGCTCGAAGATCATCTTAACTCTCTCCAGAGTAGCAGGAGATTAGCTGGCCTTACAACCCAGTTAATCACGGATGGCATATTCAGGACGACTAGCTGGCCTTACAACCCAGCTAGGCCTTCACAGTGGCTCTTGAGTCCGGTTCTAAACAATCAGCCGATTATAAGTATTTCAGACGGTGATCATGGCTCATGTATAAATACAACCCTTGATTAGCTTGGTGGGAGGAGATAAGGGAGGAGTTGTTATCAAAGGGATCCCAAGTAGGTGAGCTTGGGATCACAGGGAGGAGATTGTTATCTGACGTTCTCTTCCCTCCTGAACTTGCGTTGTACCAACTGCATTTAGGCTACTACTACAGGAACATCAATAATCCAGCCAGGGATTCCTTGATTGGATGAAGCTGGGTTTACAGATGCACAATAATGGAAGGCTGATCATTCGCCAGCAGCTTTGACTCATGAGTAGCGTGCTAACGCCGCTGTAATCGCATTTCACAAGATTAACCCTACTTAACATCAAGACGAAACCTCAAGCCTTCTGTCATGTAGTGCTGAGCTAACAGACAGCGAGAGCTCAATGTCCATCAGATCAACTTCTCAGTTAAACCACCACTGTCACATTGTCACACTGCGTTCATCTCACTTGTGTTTGTCTCTCTCTTTTCTGTCAATAGAACACAAACGGCAAACGATCAACCAGAAATGGCCAAGTAAGTCTTGAAATATCTTCCACTCCTTCACCAATAAAGAGAAGGTTTCCATTTTATCCTCTTTGAACCTGGCATCCCTATTTTGCTCATGTCAATGTAGGAAAAATGTTTTAAAAAAGAAAATAGCAGATCTACAATCTCACAAGGAGTTGCGATGCAATTCAGTGTGCGCATGTAGTCTATTTTCGCCATTCATTTTATGACAAAACGTATAGGCTTCAGTGGTTAAGCACATTTATCTTGCATTGCTCTCATTAAATATAACTGAAGAAAAAGTATAATATAAGTTAAAAAAATAACTGGTACAAAGCTGATATTGCTACAGAGAGAATGTTGCGACAGTTCAATCTGTATTCAGTGCCAATGAAATTAAAAAAAATATGTTTATACTGTGCCAGATTTTTAATTTTTTTTCTTACCTTTTTCAAGTAGTCACAGAATATTTATCTCCAGTATAATCGATCCCCTGATGGGTGCTAATCACTGAGGGTTGCACTGTGTGGTTTCACAAATGTCAACGAGGTCATCGCGACCTTGTTGACATTAATTGTCTGATGTTGAAAATAGCCCATGTCTGGGCCAAAAATTCATAGTAAAAGAAAAAGTGCTCAGGAGCCGAGATACAGCCTTTTTCAGTAATAAGTTAAACAAGCAGCAAATCTTCAGATAATGATATCTTGGGTTCTGAAAGTTTTTTTCTCCCAAAACACGCCAAACACGTCATTGGCACGTTGCGCCATTGCGGTAAAACACGTCAAACACGTCAATGGCACTCAATGAGTTAACCATTGAGACCGGAATGCATCTGTGTGTCATTTTTAGATTTATTTGGGCTATTCAAAAATAGCAGATATACAAGCTCATAGCGCGGCACTCGATTTTTCAAAAATCGTGAACATTTTGTGCAAATATTTGAATATATATGTTTTTTAAAGCGAAAATGTTTAACTCAAATCTTTGCTTCTGGGGATTCAACATAATGTCTTCCAAATCCTGACAGTTGTTTTTTCTAAATATTTATGTTGCTACAATGTCATGTCAAGGACCCCCAAAATTGTCCGCACTCGGTGCCGCGCTATGAGCTTGTAGATCTGCTATTTTTTTATAGCCAAAGAAATCTAAAAATGACACTGATTATTTCCTGGTCTAAATGGGTTAAGGAGGTGATCAGGACAGGTTGACACTGACCTTGCTGTAGACGCTCAACACGGCTGAAACATGGTGCTGGAGGTGTTATAAGTATTGGGGTCCAGAGGACAACCTTGGATCAGACAACTATTTAGAGATCCATCCCACATTATATAAGAGCTTATAGAGGTTTTTGCAGAAGCTAATGAAGGTCAAACAGAAGTGTTTGAACTGGTCTGTTTGTTTAGCGATGTCCATCAGGTGTATACAAGACCTTGACATAATAGGGTTTTTTGACAAAACCACCATTAGTGTGTCTCACATACCTGGGTGGCTCTCTGAAAACAAGGTGCACTGAGGCCAAGGTGCTCTCCACACTTAGCCTTACTAACCGGCAAGGTTAATATAGTTAACTAAACTAGAATTGACAAAACATTTTAGTTTACTGAAATAGAAATAAAGAGGCTTTACAAAAAATGTTTAACAAACTGAAACTGTATTTGTGTGTTTCAAAACTAACAAAAATCATAGAGGAAATGTCACACACCTTCAGAGTCGGTCTGCTACCACCTGCCTCATCCAGCCCTCCACCAATATACATTCTCACCACACCTGTGATTCCAAATTTAATGGCATGAAAATATAATCTCAGCACAGCCCAAGTGTAAAAGCCCAAACGGTGAAACACAATACATAACATAATTACAACAACTGAAGAGAGACTTACCATTAGCAGGGGAAATAATGCCATTAAACCACCCCAGCACCTAATATATGCTGTCTTCTGTTCCTGTGCAAAGGGTTTTCAAGAAGACAAGCAAAAGTGAGGAGGTAAGATCTATTTTTCTCATTATTTCCACGTTATTTTACTCCTCTCCTCTCCTCTCCTCTCCTCTCCTCTCCTCTCCTCTCCTCTGTGATAACTGAAACCCTAACTATGTTCTGTCTTGTATCCTACAGATTACCCTCTACCTGGCAAAGAGGGACTACGTAGACCATGTTGACTCAGTGGACAATATTGGTGAGTTCCTGTGTGTGTGTGTGTGTGTGTGTGTGTGTGTGTGTGTGTGTGTGTGTGTGTGTGTGTGTGTGTGTGTGTGTGTGTGTGTGTGTGTGTGTGTGTGTGTGTGTGTGTGTGTGTCAGACATGCAAAAGTGTCACTTTTCAGCTACAGTCACCTTTTTGAACCCAAATAGGGCAATTGTGTGACTCCTGACCCGAAAGAAAACAACATGTTGTCACCTTTTTCACCTCGGGGCTGTGTGTGTGTGTGTGTGTGTGTGCCTGCTTGCTAGCTTGCTTGCTTGCGTATACTAACATCAGTTATCCTCATTATTTTCACAGATGGTGTTGTAAAGCTGAATCCAAAGAATTTTGGGTCCAAAAAAGGTACATTCGCCAAAGACACTTCTAGGCTAGTTGTCGACAACGATAATCATGATCAATTTATAAATGGCCGTGAATATAAACACTCAGAGTCACGGATAAAATACATCATAATAATAGAAAGCAATCATTTGTTTACAGTGTTTGTGCTGCTGGCATGCGCCTTCCGTTACGGAAGTGATGACCTGGATGTGATGGGCTTGTCCTTCAGGAGGGACATCTGGTTCAAGCGGGTTCAGATCTATCCTGCCGGCAGCCACACTCCCACTCTATCCCCCATCCACCAAACCCTGATGAAGAAGGCTGGAGCCGATGCGTACCCATTTTGTTTTGAAGTACGACAATGATTATCCTGGTCCTTAAAGGAGAATTTCACCCCTGGAAGAACTTACAGACACTCAATGTTAATAATATTTGTAGTAGATAACAGTAGCAAAATTTTAAATTTGCACCCTATGGCCATAAAAATATAGAAGTCTGTGTGTTTGACTGGGGTTTGACTGGACTGCTGCATTACTACAATGACCATAATGCTTTGGGGCACTGCCCTTCCTTGTGGGGAGGGGAGGCTGCGTGGGGGTGTGGTCTACATTGTAGTCAGGAAATAAGGTGAGATAAAGAGACTATGAGTCAAATGACTCATAGTCTCTGAGGATATGGATAAAAATCTAAAAATACAGATAAAACACACCAGGATCATGTTTATGGGTCCTAGACCTAGATAAAAATAGGGGTTTGATGCAAAATCGGCGAAATGTCCCTTTAATGTGTTGCACAGTTAACCATTTAAATACAGCTGTACACTTAATTGGTATGCTCATTATAATATAGAACCATTTTGTATAGTCAGTCTGTGTCTCAAAGGAGGGCTGTGGACATTTCAGAAACCCACCTACCAGTGACATCGAAAACATAGTCAGAGTTCATAATTAATTAAAATGTTAACTACGTGTATGAATTTGCATGCTCAAGTTAAAAGTGACTTTATTTCTTAAAACTGCACGAGGATCAACTTTATTTCTTAATCAATGTTGTGATGTGTGTCTCTAGCTTCCTACCAACCTGCCATGCTCAGTCACTTTGGACCCTGGAACTGCTGACAAAGGCAAGGTAAATGTCTTCCTTTTTTTTTATACATTTTTGGGCTTTTTGACGCCTTTATTGATCAGATGACAGGAAATGGGGAGTGACATGCAGCAAAGGCCGTTGGGATCGGGACTCGAAACCGCGACTCGCTGTCAGGCTACTTTGGAGCCTATAGGTGCCTGGACCGCTATACGCCAGCGGTCCGGGCCGTCACTTTCTTTTTAATTCAGCTCAATTCACTTCAAACTTGACAGTAAATTCACCTTACATTCACCTTTAAAAAATTAGGATGGCCCACCTTTTTACGTAGTAAGTTACACATGTCCATCTTTATATAGGCTATATTAAGACCAAGACTATAGATCATCGCAGTTCCCGCCCACTTCCTGGTTTTTCCTGGTGCCGGAAGGAAAAACTCAATGCATTTTTCCCATTGATATTTCCAAAAATATTTATATCAATTAATTTAAGCCTAGAATCAAGCCATCCAGGGTCCTGGTGAATCATGACCATAAAACGTTTTTTTCAACAACAAAAAAAATCACAGAATCAAACGTTTTATGGTCATGATTCACCAGGACCCTGGATGGCTTGATTCTAGGCTTAAATTAATTGATATAAATATTTTTGGAAATGTCAATGGGAAAAATGCATTGAGTATTTTGCGGTGGAACCCGGAAGGGGCGGGAACTGCGATGCTCTATGTTAGTGAAGCTTCACCACTAAGTAACTTGTTAGATTTGCCCCTACACAGTAAAATGCTTAGTGCTAATTTACCCATTTCTTTTGGTTCCATTTGTACTCTCAGAGAATGGCCAGGATTTTACTGTATAGTTGCTAGCAAACCAGATCCACTAGGTGGCGACAGTACTTCTCACAGCACCTGAGTACTTGGCAAAGATCTTTTGCACCTTTGGCATGGAATGGGTTAAGTCCTTACTCATTTGGATACTCTGGTGTCACTTGGTCATTTTAAATCACTGTAACTCTAATGACATTCGCTGACACCCTGATACAGAGTGTAATTTTTTTCTAGACTGGGTCTGGATAAATTTGTATTAGTATTACTTTTAATCAATCACAGTTGTTATGTAGCCTAGGACAATGGATATGATTTTGTTCTTATGTGGTTTTATGGATGATGCTCTGTAATTTGTATAATAGCTGTTGTGTTGTGTTGTGTTGTGCTTGTGCATCTCAATGGCACTTCTTGGTTAAATAGCTTAAAGGAGAAATACATTAAAAAAAAAACGAAAGAAAACATTTTCATTGTACTTTTGCAGAATAAATGATAGTAGTAATCTCTCACTGGTAGCAGTAGAATTATAGGCTACTAATCCTTGGACATCAGTTCAATGTACCCTACAAGTAAACCAAATATACCTGTGTAGGTGCTTACCTTTTAGCTTTTGCATTGCAGGCCTGCGGTGTTGACTTTGAAGTGAAAGCCTACCTCGCCATGGAGGCTGACAACCCTGATGAGAAGATTGAGAGGAAGTGAGTTCTGTCAGAGTTCTGTTAGTCATTCCTCTCACTCTCTTGTCTTTCCACCTCATTATGCTTAATTTATACTCCGTTCCGTTGTACGACTGTGCGCCATGTCGAAAATAGCAGCTCACAGCGTGTCACCATGTGACGTGTTGGAAACGTGTAAATCGGATTTGTTTTGACAGGCGATACCGTTGTACAACAAAGTATAAATCAGGCCTGTCTCAAACGTACATTCTCTCACTCTCTCTCCGTGTCTCTCTCTCTTTTTAACTGCTACATCAACTCTACTCGTCTACCCATTCTTTTTTCCACAGGGACAGAGCCCGCCTTATCGTTCGCAAAATCCAGTTCGCCCCAAGCCAGATTGGCCCCGGACTCAAGGCGGAAATCTGCAAAAGCTTCATGATGTCAGACAAGCCATGTCATCTGGAAATCTCCATCGACAAAGATGTACAGTAGCAAAACGTCCTGTTCTTCATGGTGGCCATCTTTGATAGTACATTCTACATTACTGATCGGGGCCCAATGGCTTTCTATATACAGCAGTACATCTCAATGATCCACCCACTAAACCAATGAGTCATTAACAGGGATTTTCCAAAAATCATATACACTACAGTAGGAGTGTTTGTACTGGAAGTTGTGGAATATGCTTGAATTTGAATGCACTTTTTACCGTAAGGTCAGGAATGTGTTAGAATTTTGTGAAAGTACAAGAAAATGCTTGAATGTGGTATTGGTATAGAGATAATAAACTCTCTTGGTATACTATACAGTAGGTAACAGTTACAAAACATAGAGCAACTGTATGCTACAGTAATACACTGTACCTTCAAGGAGGCATGGCTTTTGAACTGGAGGGTACACATCACTGAAACGTGGGGCTTGTAAAACAATCCCACCCATATATATAATGACAATGTCAGCGATGCTGCAACATGGACACTGATGAGAGTTCTTGTTTTGACCACAGCTGTTTTACCATGGAGAAGCAGTCCCCATCCATATCAAAGTCAGGAACGAGAGCAACAAGACAGTCAGCAAGATCAAAATCACTGGTTGGTACTTCAGACATTAGAAAAAGCTTTCTGTAGCTCTGATTTTACATTGTACCAATGTTTCTGAGAAGAAAACACAATAATGCTTAATGTATGCTCTAGTCCAGTGGTTTTCAACCCTTTTCATGTCAAGGTCCATTATTTATTCGGTATTTGAGCAACGGACCACCATTTGATGAGATTTAGACTCTCAGACCCAAGACTTAGAATATCTTGTTGTCGTTGGATGAAATTTAGATTTTGTCCACAATTGATGTTGGTACCATAGGAGCCAAACAGGAAAACGTTGATCAAAATAACGGTTATTCAATTAAGTAATGCAGATGTTTAACAATAATTTAACGTTTAAAGATCTATAAGGGTCCATTTGGTTACCAACTCTCCATCATTTAGCTGGGGACAAGCTGGAACCCCCCCTTAAGGACCACTGGTGGTCCCCGGACCACTGGTTGAGAACCACTGCTCTAGTCTATCGTATGACAAAGTTTAACTCGGCCTTAATGATCTGTCTGTCTGTCCCTGTCCCTATCTCAGTGGATCAGCAGTCGGATGTGGTCCTGTTCTCGGCAGACAAATACAGCAAGTGTGTCCTTAGCCAGGAGTTTGTGTAAGTATAAACTCTACGTTCAGGTGACAGAGGCACAGTGCAGAACTGTACGTGATATGAACCGACGAATGATACGTGTCGTGACTCATGTGCTCCACACAGGGAGACGGTAAATTCTGACTCAAACTTTGAGACGACTGTGAAGATAACTCCTACGCTGGCCGGCAGCCCGGATAAGAAAGGGTTGGCGGTGGACGGGCGTCTGAAAGACGACGACACTAACCTGGCCTCGACCACAATGTGAGTACAGTCAGTGGTGGAAAAAGTACTCCAATGTAGATATACTCTGTTATGTTACTGTTAAGTTACTTAGAGTAAAAGTACAAACGTATCTGCGTCAAAATATACTTAAGTTGTACAATGCAGATTCACAAATAACGATTTTTAGCAACCTCTGCTGGTCACTACCGTCACTGCATACAATTTCCGTAGTCCTCGATTACCCAGAATTCCATTTGTTTTCACCGGAAGCCGGAAGCGTTTCAAAAAGCGTTCTTTTAATTGTTTTATACTATCTGCGGATCGTTTCTCTTAGCCAGTGGAGCATTAGTTACCATGAGCTGTGCTTTCTTTTTCTGTTATTTTTCGATCTTCCAATCCTACATTCTCTTAAAATCAGCGTGAGGTTCCTTTTTGTTATTAGCTCGGTAGTTCCTGGCCAAACAGGAAACCGTTGCGGTAGTTCCTGGCCAAACAGGAAACCAGTGCATTTCCGCCTCCGTTTTCCGGCCAGATGACGTAATTTTCCCGGGAAAGTCCCCCCCGAAAAATCGTTGAAATTAGCAGATCTACAAGCTCACAATACGTCGCGATGCGACGCATTGTGAGCTTGTAGATCGGCTATTTTCAAATGGCCAAAATGTATATAGGGCTGAAGTGGTAAATGTATGTTTTATAATAATAATCAAAACCTACTAACTAGTAACTAAAGTTTAAAAATAATTGTAGTGGAGTAAAAGTACAATATTTGTCTCTGAGATGTAGTGGAGTACAAGTAAAAGTATTGAAAATTGGGAATACTCAAGTACAAATACCTCAAAATTGTACTTAAGTACAGTACTTCAGTAAATGTACTTAGTTACTTTACACCACTGAGTACAGTACATGCACGCACAAGGCCGCACGCACGCACGCACGCACGCACACACACACACACACACACACACACACACACACACACACACACACACACACACACACACACACACACACACACACACACACACACACACACACACACACACACACACCAACCACACCCCTGCTTACTTGCGTTGCCCTTCTCTTAGGCTGCGTGCTCATGATGGCATGGACCAGGCTGTAATGGGAATCCTGGTGTCCTACAAGATCAAAGTCAACCTCATGGTAGCTGGAGGAGGGTGAGTGCCTCTCTTTGTGCCATCATGTGCATTACAAATGTGTCATGCTGTCTTTGACTCAGGATCCAGTGTGACTGCAGGTAAAAGTTACAAATGAAAGAAAGGGTTTTATCGCCCTGACTAGTTTCTAGGGTCAGTTGAAATTTTTACTTGAGTAAAAGTACAAAAGTATTGGTATCAAAATGTACGTAAAGTACCAAAAGTAAAAGTACTAAAATATTTGAAAATAGCAGATCTACAAGCTCACAACCCGTCGCGATGCGACGTGTTGTGAGCTTGTAGATTGGCTATTTTCAAATAGCCTGTATAAAATAGGGCTAAAGTGGTTAATGTATGCTTTATAATGTAATAATTCATATCCGCAAAGTAACTAGTAACTCAAGTTTTCAAATAATTGTAGTGGAGTAAAAGTACAATATTTGCCTCTGAGATATAGTGGAGTAGAAGTAAAAGTATCGACAATTGGAAATACTCCAGTAAAGTAAAAGTACCTCAAAATTGTACTCAAGTCAGTACATGTACTTATAGTTACTTTACACCACTGCATCTGACTAAAGAGATTAACTGGTGTCCCTGATTTGATCCCTGCAGGCTGCTGGGCGGCCTCATGGCCAGGTGAGTAATCAATCAATCAATTAGTGATGACATCACAGCCCACATACACACAGTCCAAGAGAAACGATGGTGGGCTGTCCTTGTGGCAATAATCCGTTTTGTCTTTCTGCTTCACAGCGATGTAACAGCAGAATTGCCGCTGATGCTTATGAACCCCAAACCAAAAGGTAAAAGCATGCATGAGAGCACTCATGCACAAATACACACGAAGACATTACAGCTACATAAACATTATTCTTCAGTATATCCTGATGATGGAAAACTAATTTTCCTTTTACCCCCCCTCTTCATGTCAATTACCTTGACCAACTGAGCAGAAGTGTAAGTACAAGACTGTTATTGAATTAATCAGCTTCGTTACTGTCACATTAAAATAATGCTTTGGGGGATGTTTTGTTTTTGGAAAGAACTGCATATTAGGGATAGTCATAGAATGTTAAAGTAAATACATGTAAACACAATGAATACAAAATCTTAACCAATCTGTATGGTACAGTATGAGGTGCTGCCATCTTGTTTGTCGCTTGGACATTGTTGCAATTACCTCCCCATCGGGAGAGAGACATAAAACTTACGGATTGTAGCTTTAAGCGTGTTGTTCGTGGAAGAGAGCGTGTGTTGTCTTTCTAACGGTTTCCTGATTTTCTCCCTACAGTGTTTTGGAGTAGAACTGGGGTTTTCATGTCCTGTAGTCAAGGTGGGTTATGATGATCATGACTGTGTGAATACATGTGCAGGCATGTATACAGTATTTGAATATGTGTGTGTGTGTGTGTGTGTGTGTGCGCACACGTGCGTGTCTGTGTGCATGTCTGCGTCTGCGTCCGTAATAACTCCTCTTTATGTCTTTTTAGAGAGGATGACACCATGGACGTTCAGTAGCAAACAAGTGAAGAAGGGGAGGAAGAAAGGGAGGAGAACTTCAGAAAAAAAGAACAGAGCAAGAAGGAAATAGGAAGAATCTGATGGGTAGATGTGATGCCACTGGGAAAAGTATACCTAATGGAAATCAACAGAATCACCTCATCACGTTTTCAGCTCTTTAGAAGAGTTGGTTCTCTTGCAGATGTTGAATTTGTTATTTAATGATATACATGCAGGACAGGGGAAGAGTGGAGGGTGTAGATTGATGGTAGTACCGCTGTAAACCCATGGACACACGCACAATCCATGTACGGTGACTATAGTACTGTACTGCATGTTCATTGTTCACACAACTAAAGACCTCTCCACCCTTCTTTGATGGGAAAGATAGGTATGGGCTCAAATCCCACAAAAGCTGCCCTGATCTACTCAGCTCAAGTTTATTTGTGCAGTAGTAGCCCTTAACCATTATAATTCTGAGGTGAACACAGCGTTCCACAATGAAACCCGTTGTGACAATCAAATGAACAACATTAAACGTCCATAAAGTGATAGTGACAAATTGTACACAATATTAGTAGTATATTGATACATATTGATGGATATAAAAGGTCAAGAAGGATCGCAAGACAATTGCTATAAAGTATGGTGCTGTCTGACACAGATCAGCTGAGGACAGACAACCATAGCCAAAAGTGGGAGGTGACCCGCAGGACTGTCAATGTTGGTGAAGTCCGCAGGCTAACTGGGTAGGCGATCCATAGTTCTCAATTCTGTTGAATTTGAATAATATGTTTTATGAAGAATGGATCTGACTTTGTTTCTGAAAATACAATAAAATCTGTAAAATGATTCTACTTTGCAACTACAATTTCTTCTGTATCTCTGCCTAATGCAGGATGAAAACAGTTTACTGGCAGCATTTGTTGTTGCCATCTAGTGGTACAGTAGGCTACAATGAGAGATGTTTCACAGATTTACACTGAAGGGACAGCAGCTGGATGTGAATGTAATTTGAGCTCTCAGGAGTTTTGCTACAATATTGGCTTAATAAGAAAATGGCACCGATCAGGCTTACATATAAGCTTATGCAAGCTGGCTATAGAGCACCGAAGTCCTGACGTCACTCGTTCATCCCCAGGTTTGCGGAAGTAATTTCTCTATGGAGAATAACATTGGGTCATCTTAGAATCGTCTCATATAAGAATTGTGGTCCAAAAATAAACACCGCGTGTCGGCGTTATTGTCAGGGAGGAGGTTCTGTATAGTTTATGATAGTCAGTCACTTATATTTGATACAGTCTGTTTCTGGCGAAAATGTAACTAATTTGGCGGAAGTAACATTAGCGTTTTCTCACCGTCAGTTGATTCTTCATATCCATAAGAGTCAACCCGCCGTGGTCATTTGTTTATTTTTGGAACACAGTTCTTATTTGACGCGATATTAAATACGTCTATGGGATTCAGAACGGGGGTGGAAAACTACGAACCAGGTAGACAAACAAAGGATGTGTAAATGACGTCAGACTTCGGCGGTCTATAGCAGTGGTGGAAAGTAATTAAGCATGACGTATTTCCAATTTTCAATACTTTTACTTCTACTCGACTACTTCTCAGAGGCAAATATTGTACTTTTTACTCACTGCTAACTTTAGTTACAAGTTACTTTGCAGATTTTGATTAGGCTATTATTACAAAACATACATTAACTACTAGCTACATATACTTCGGCTATTTGAAAATAGTCGATCTACAAGCAATGTCCAGTAGATCGGCTATTTTCAAAAGATTTGAATACATTTTGAAAACTTGAAATGGGACATTTTTGAATAATGAGTCATTTTACTTTTGGTACTTTAAGTCAATTTGATGCCAATACATTTACATTTACACAAAAAAATGTAGTACTTTTTCCACCACTGGCTATAGAGAGAAAACTTCAGCAGAACTTCAGCAGAATTTCACATTATCTTCCCTGACAATCCACATCAGAAAAATGCATAATGAGCAAGCATCAAAATATAAAATTCACAGTGAATTGACAACTGCACATGCAGCCTAAAAACACCTGATCAGGCTCCACAATATGCATATATCAGATCAGGCTTAACGATATTAAGAGGTGATGAATTATTCTGTCTGACTTGATCACAGACAATGGAGCTCCCATCTAAAAGTTAATAGTAAAGGTACTGTCACTGCTATGCATTCAGTGTGCTGTTTTTAGAGACATTATTGAAAGTGACCTGGCTTGTAAAGGTTTTGTATTATTTTAGGCAAGGCAAAGCTAGTTTATTTATAGCACATTTCATGCAAAGGGGCAATTCAAAGTGCTTTACTTAATGCATTAAAAAAAGAGGAAGAAGGCATTTTTTAAAGAAATAAAGAAGAAATTAAAACAAAAATAAATAAAATATATGGTCAAAGTGAAATTATATTATCATTATTTTCTACCTATTCTCATACTATCAGCCATAAACTCCTACCGCTTGAACATCAACACAGGAACTCTTAGCAAAAATGATTTTATTCTAGGCCTCTGTTAGTCAATATAGACATGACTATATGAACACTGAAATGGATCATTTGAGTTATCTTGCCTATAACAGTGTTTCTCAACCTTTTCAGGCCACAACCTCCCAAAAAAATCATATTTGAACCCCCCCCCCCCCCCCCCCCGATACCACAGATACATATTGTGAAAATAGACGATCTACAAGCAATGCGAGGCGTTGGGAGCTTGTAGATCGGCTATTTTCACAATTTTTGCCTCTTTCTAGCCACAATGTCCTGGGTTTGATACACCAACTCTCTATCCTTCACTGTTCTACACTGCTACATCCTCACTGTTCATTTGTATGTCAACTCTCTCAGAGTTACATTAAGCCTCAGGGTTTATGCTGTGATACTCTTACAGGCATTAAAATAAGAGAAATCTCTGTGCCCGGACACATCCTGCTAAGTATATCTGTTGTGAAAAGATCCACAGTCAAACCCATATATAGTCGAGCGCACATCTCCGCCAGGCCGGGTAGAACTCCATAACTGGACAAGACTGGTGTCATCAACATGACATCAGTAATTGGACCAATATAAGTGGCAGAACACACAATTTAACTGTATTCAACAACACTTGAGGAGGCTGCTTTTATTCACCATCGTCTGTTTGTGAAATGTTGAGGTGGACCGTATGTCAGAAAGGAGGACCAAAACATTGGTCTAATCATGCTGCTGTTCCCGTGGAACTCAAGATTTACATCTTTGGAATTAACAGTAACTACATGAATTACAGTAATCCGATCGAAGTCCATATCTTCAATATAGTGTCTTTACGCTGGAGCAAGTTGCCTCCAGTGACGACTGGAAGAGGAGAATGTCCCCTTGAGGTTCCCTCCATGCGCTACGGACACACAGCTGTACTGGTAGAAGATACTATTTACATCTGGGGAGGGGTGCATTTGATGTCGACACCCACAGGTGGTTCAAACCCAGGGTTTCTGGGACTGTTCCAGAGGTAAAGCGGGAACACTCAGCCTGTGTCTTGGGGAAGGTCATGTATATCTATGGAGGAAATGTATACACTAATGTATACACTAATGTATACACTAATGACATCTACAAGTTGGACACCACCACAATGGTCTGGGCTTGAATTAACACCAGAGGAACTCCACCACCTGTTTTATCACATCACTCTGCCACCATCCTCGGGACAAAGATGTTTGTATTTGGGGACTATGGGGGGGTCGTCTGCAACAACTTCACAGTGTTTGACACAGAGACCAACTGCTGGCTGAACACACCCTCTGCACAGCCTATCCCAAAAGGACGCTTTGGTCATTCAGCCTTTGCCTACAATGGAGAGCTGTACATATATGGTGGCTACAACGGGAAACAATTCATTGATCTGTGGAAATTCAACCCAGTGACCTTCACCTGGAAGAAGGTTCAACTCAAAAGAAACGGCCCTTCTCAGAGGTATAGGATGTGCTGTTGCATGGTGGGAGATCGTATCATCCTCTTTGGAGGATACTACATCACATCCTACACACCCACCGATGGTCTGTACATCTTAGATTTAAGTCCAACGCTGAAGACACTATGCAAGCTAGCAGTTATTCACTACGGTGTGGAGCAGTCAGATCTCCCACATGACATCAGGTGGGAACTGGCAGCCATGACTAAAAACCACTAGAAAGGTTCACATGCTCAGTGGAGCGCACATCTCTGCCAGGAAGTGTGACCAGTCTGGAGTGTGACCAGTCTGGAGTGTGACCAGTCTGGAGTTTGACTCTGCGACCGACAAACAAGGATGTCTTGTCAAAATAGACTGTTGTGTATTTTCCCTTACAGTCAGATGTGCACTATTATCCCACTGGTTCTCAACATGGGGACCAGCTGGGTCCAAATGGACTGAGATTGCACAAATGGAACCAAATGGGCCCTCAAAGTTAAATGAACACTGAGGATTGTACAGTATAGATGGGGTTCCAGTATAGTTTAGTTCAGTGATTCTCAATCTTTTCAATTCCAGGGACCCCTAGTTTGATACTGCATGCATTAGGCCACGGACCCCCCCCCCCCCCCCTTTGCTTTTTACCACTTTTCTTTCCCCCAATCTGTGTGTTGTCACTGCTGTTGTATCCTACTGACTCACCTGCCAGTGAGGAGCCCCTACCGGGAGGACATAGAGCCTCCATCCTACTCCTCCCGCTCAACACTCCCTGCTGACAGGTTCCATCCCAGCCTGTAGGAATGCATACAGTGACACATATCACCCTCCCTGCCCGGCTTCCCTTCCCCGAACACGGGCCAATTGTGTTTGTATTGAGCTCGACAAAACCGGATGCACCGCGGTGGATTCGAACCCCTAGACGCCATGACGGTGGGCACCACCCGAGCGCCGTACGGACCCCCGTTGTTTTGTTCTTTCTTTTTTTCTGGGACCCTAATCCAGTGGTTCTCAACCTGTGGGTAGGGGGTCCCCACATGATTTTGGGGGGGGGGGTCCCCAGATGACAGTGAAGTGACAAGTAACTTTTAAGATCTTTTTAATACTTAAAACAATCAAAAAAAGAAGAAAATAAAAAGACCATTACCGAATCAAAAGTAATCAACAAACTATACTATAAAAACTGGTCAAACATTGGCCAAATTGTATTCAAATAATATAAGAAAGAGGCAAACATTTTGAAAATAGCCAAGCTTGTAGATCGGCTATTTTCACAATATTTGTCTGTGGAAAGTGCTTGTCAGGGTGGGGGGTCCCCAGTTCAAATGTGATCATTTTGTCAAAAATCACACCCAGGTTGAGGGCTGCATGTGTAACATTTCTCTATTTTTGTTTTTTTGTTTTTAGAACATCTATTTCTATTTATTTATTTTTAGATCTGAATAGATTTTTGAATTCATCATCTTATTGTCTGCGCCAGGCCGAAAGGCATGGCGAGAGAGTATGTTTTGCACCCTGACCGTCCGTCCGTCAGTGTGTGTGTGTGTGTGTGTGTGTGTGTGTGTGTGTGTGTGTGTGTGTGTGTGTGTGTGTGTGTGTGTGTGTGTGTGTGTGTGTGGGTGTGTGTGTGTGTGTGTGTGTGTGTGTGTGTGTGTGTGTCCGTCCGTCTGTGACCAGCTAATCTGCGTTGGCTTGATCGCACCGAAACTGTGCACACACACTCCCTGGATGCCAATTCAGAACCTCTGCCCCAGATTTTTCACATGGGCCTGTTATAGTGCCACGAGGAGGCCGCTGTTTGCAAAACAAATTTGTTGACAGTACTCCTACAGATTTTGTCCAAAGTCACAAAAATAAGTACACAGTATCTCTATAGTCATTAAACAAAACGGGTTTTTCAGATTTTTCATATTCCATCCTGATTGGCTAAGAATGGCTTCCAATGTTTGCAGGAGTGCTCCGCTTTGAACAAAATGCCTCATGAACACAGCATGCAATTTCCGTGAAATTTTGATGCAGCAATGGTCTTTTTTCATTTAATGTTTTCCCCTTATATTAAAAAGGTCTTAAAAGTCCACCCCCAAAAAAATCGACCCACAGGTTGAGAACCACTGTGACTGGCCTATAACATACATGAAGGTATGCCTAGATGGAGGCTATGTAGTGTAGAGTGGTGATGGGGTGTGTCGTGTGCGTGTGCGTGTGCGTGTGCGTGTGTGTGTGTGTGTGTGTGTGTGAGACTCACTCATATGGTCTTATAGCATAACAGACCATGGAATGCATGCAAAACTCAAATCTAATATATAATATAATATAAGAAAGTCCCCTGCTGGTTGCATTAGCAATTTACCAGTTTATGAGGAGAGCACGAACGCAGCAAGAGGAAAGGTGACTTTCTCCCCCTTTTGGTCAGCTCCGTTCCGTGAGCAGAAATTGGACTTCCGGTTTTCGAGCTAGCAGAAATAAGGTTTCCGGTTGCCTTCAAAATAAGATCTACATTTTTTTAATATTTTTTAAAAGACACAAATCTATTTTAAAAATACATTTATGATGTATGCCTTTTAAATGGCTCATACTAAAACACTTCCAAGTGGCAAGTTTAAAAAAAGGACACAATTGTATATAAAAAATATACGCTCTATTTTCGCTTGATATCTTCGATAGACAGAAAATAAAATACAAATAAATAAACCAAATGAAAATATAAACTGGATAGATCATAGAAAACTTTTAATTACAAGAATCCATTGATTACTGACAGAGTTCTGCCTAAGTGAAATGTCAACTCTCTTCATGAGCTGCCGAGCGGTCCGTGCGTCATGGCACACTGGTCTAGCTGGCGACCTAGCTGGCAGGCGACGTGCGTCGGGACCTAAGGTCGCTATAAGGTCGCTGAGGTCGCGACTTTAGCGACCTAGGTGGCTAAGGTCGAGACTTGGACGTCGTGAGTCGTGACTAGCTATGCTGGGTCACGACTGGCGAGGTGCGTCGGGACTTTAGCGACCTAGGTCGCAACCTCCGTTGAGGTCGTGACTAAGGAAACGACTAGCGACTAAGGAACCGACTATCACGACCTAGGCGACTTCAGTCACAACCTGAGTCGAGTCGGTGGCGGATTTCGCTGTCTCTCCTGTAGTCACCTAGATGACTTAGGCAGAAAGTGATTGTTTATTACTCCTTTCCTGAAAACCTTAAAGATATGACTTCGCCAATTATGCTATGCGGCTAACATTATGTTGTTGTTATGTTGAGACATGCACTAAGCACCGTCTCCTGTCCAGTGTCCAATTTGTATAGGCTATGCACTGAAAACGGCCCTTTTCTGACCCCTGACCTCACTGGACGGCCCGCCACTTTTTTCTACACCTTAGTGCCGCTTAGCGGAGAGTGTGGCGGTGTAGAGGGGGTCTCCCCGAACGCGTGCGTACCTCAGACGTTCCGGCACTAAGCACCGTCTCCTGTCCAGTGTCCAATTTGTATAGGCTATGCACTGAAAACGGCCCTTTTCTGACCCCTGACCTCACTGGACGGCCCGCCACTTTTTTCTACACCTTAGTGCCGCTTAGCGGAGAGTGTGGCGGTGTAGAGGGGGTCTCCCCGAACGCGTGCGTACCTCAGACGTTCCGGCACTAAGCACCGTCTCCTGTCCAGTGTCCAATTTGTATAGGCTATGCACTGAAAACGGCCCTTTTCTGACCCCTGACCTCACTGGACGGCCCGCCACTTTTTTCTACACCTTAGTGCCGCTTAGCGGAGAGTGTGGCGGTGTAGAGGGGGTCTCCCCGAACGCGTGCGTACCTCAGAAGTTCCGGCACTAAGCACCGTCTCCTGTCCAGTGTCCAATTTGTATAGGCTATGCACTGAAAACGGCCCTTTTCTGACCCCTGACCTCACTGGACGGCCCGCCACTTTTTTCTACACCTTAGTGCCGCTTAGCGGAGAGTGTGGCGGTGTAGAGGGGGTCTCCCCGAACGCGTGCGTACCTCAGACGTTCCGGCACTAAGCACCGTCTCCTGTCCAGTGTCCAATTTGTATAGGCTATGCACTGAAAACGGCCCTTTTCTGACCCCTGACCTCACTGGACGGCCCGCCACTTTTTTCTACACCTTAGTGCCGCTTAGCGGAGAGTGTGGCGGTGTAGAGGGGGTCTTCCCGAACGCGTGCGTACCTCAGAAGTTCCGGCACTAAGCACCGTCTCCTGTCCAGTGTCCAATTTGTATAGGCTATAGATGGGTTTCCTGTTTGTAAACATAGAGGATGATGCGCGCGCAGTGGCGGGATGAGCCTGTAGAGGGCGCTATTACCCGCAGCATCTCTGGCCACTGTACATTCAGAAAATAAATGGTCTTCACCAGGTTTAATGAAAGTAGATTAAATGATGCAGTTTGTAATATCTTCTTTACTCAATAAAAATGATTTGTCGAAAGTTGGATCTGTTTGTATATAATAGCAGCATTATGCCTATTATGCCTATAATAGCAGCATTATGCCTATCTAAATCCCGAAAATAACGAGAGAGTGAATGGCGCTTCCGGTTCGTTCTCCCCCGCGCATGCGCAGATCGCGCACTCTGCTCTGTGATGACGTCGCGCGGAAACCCATCTATGCACTGAAAACGGCCCTTTTCTGACCCCTGACCTCACTGGACGGCCCGCCACTTTTTTCTACACCTTAGTGCCGCTTAGCGGAGAGTGTGGCGGTGTAGAGGGGGTCTCCCCGAACGCGTGCGTACCTCAGAAGTTCCGGCACTAAGCACCGTCTCCTGTCCAGTGTCCAATTTGTATAGGCTATGCACTCCTTTGAACAGCATATATCCATTTAGATAAATTATTAATGTTTTAAATCCGTTTTTGTTACACAGAAACATAATATGTGTTATATAGCTTCGTTTAAATGCTTAATTTATAGTTTTAATGTGCAAATGAACCGTTTTTCAATGGTTTTCAATGGTTTCTTTTTACTCTAGAGGGTACTCTTATTCTGAAGAGATCGTCAACCGGAAGTCTTATTTCTGCTCCGTTATTTCTGCTCACGGAACACAGATCTTTTGGTCCAGTAGGGGGGGGGGGAGGAAGCATTTCCTTTTTACATGTCCACTCAGCTCCGTTCCGGTAGCAAATATAACACATCCGGTTTCTGAGCTAGCAAATATAAGGTTTCCGGTTGCCTTCAAAGTAAGAGCATCGCATTTAATGTTTTATGAAAGACATACATGCATTTCGAAAAAGACATTTATACAGTGGTGGAAAGTAACTAAGTACATGTAATCAATTACTGTACTATGCATTTTGAAAAATACACGTATACAGTGGTGGAAAGTAACTAAGTACTACTCCACTACATTTCAGAGGCAGATATTATACTAGTTACTTGTTACTTTGTATATTTTTGATTATAATTACAAGACCACTTCAGCCCTATTTAAACTTTGGAAATTTGAAAATAGCCGATCTACAAGCAAAAGATTTTTATATTTATACAAGACCACTTCAGCCCTATTTAAACTTTGGCAATTTGAAAATAGCCGATCTACAAGCAAATATTTGTATATTTAATTACATTTTGATACCAGTACTTTTACTTAATTACATTTAGAATTCAGGACTTTTACTTTTGCAGAGTATTTCTACATTGCAGTATTGATACTTTTACTTAAGTAAAACATTTTAGTACTTTTTCCACCACTGCATTGATGGATGTATTTATAAGAATTAGCCTACGCCCTAACAGGTCGTTATTGAAATTGGCCTTTGATCCACATTCAATGGGCACTTAGCACATTTTCCATACACCCATGTTTAACCACTGTGATTAGACTGTAAACAGGTTTCAGATTTAAATTGGAATGCCAAAGATGGCAATCCCCTTTCTATAAATAATAATAGTAGCTTGTACAGGTGTAACATGTGGGGGGTTTATAAACATATTTAACAATACAATACAGTGTGTGTGTGTGTGTGTGTGTGTGTGTGTGTGTGTGTGTGTGTGTGTGTGTGTGTGTGTGTGTGTGTGTGTGTGTGTGTGTGTGTGTGTGTGTGTGTGTGTGTGTGTGTGTTTGTCATGGCATGGTGTTTTTTCCCCTCAATTTCTTTAGAGCACAAAGCCCAAATACCATTGAATATAATATATATGTATATATATATATATACGTATACGTATATGTATATGTATATGTATATGTATATGTATATGTATATGTGTGTGTGTGTGTGTGTGTGTGTGTGTGTGTGTGTGTGTGTGTGTGTGTGTGTGTGTGTGTGTGTGTGTGTGTGTGTGTGTCAATGCAACAACTACAGTTGTTAAAAAACAGTTTTGTCTGAATCCAGCCACTGTAGTCCACACACTAAACCTATATTTTCTACAGAGGTTGTGAATATTTGATTGTTAGGTTAGTGCATCAATGATCTTGTTGTACAGTATGTTAAAATGTTTTGTTGAAATGTATATACAAAAAATCTGTTATTTCTAATTATGCTGCCGGTATCGTGTCTGTGATTATAATGAGCAGGGGATTTGAGCAGGTCACAGCTGATTAGAAGGTTGTAAAGTAAGGGTTTTTTTTAGGCAAACTTTGCAGCATTGGGTAAAGAGTAAATAATATATATATATATATATGTGTGTGTGTGTGTGTGTGTGTGTGTGTGTGTGTGTGTGTGTGTGTGTGTGTGTGTGTGTGTGTGTGTGTGTGTGTGTGTGTGCGCGTGTGTGCGTGCGTGTGTGTGTAAAAAATTAAGCACATTAAAATGGAAATGGTCATTTTCACTAAATGTCACTACATTTCAAAGTAAAAATGTTAAATTATAAAGAAAAACATTACTTAGTGATGTGGTATTAGTAATTAGGGCACATATATATGTTTCTTAAAACAAAAGATGACTAATATATTTCAAGTGTGTGTATGTATATATATATATATATATATATATATATATATATATATATATATATATATATATATATATATATATATATATATATATAGGCCTACACTGCTCAAAAAAATAAAGGGAACACTTTGATCCCTTAATTCCTTTGAGCAGTTTTTGTTAGCAGTATGTACTGTACAGTTCATGAAAACATTTCTTTGAGCAGTGTATAAGTGTGTGTGTGTGTGTGTGTGTGTGTGTGTGTGTGTGTGTGTGTGTGTGTGTGTGTGTGTGTGTGTGTGTGTGTGTGTGTATGTGTGTGTGTGTGTGTGTGTGTGTGTGTGGAAGAAGGCCCTTCTGAATGGAATGGAATGTCTTTGTCTCCACTGATTAACGAGCCATAATCAAATCCAGAATAAATTAGCAGGTGCTTCAGGAGATGATCAGGGAGCCATAAGCTCTTGCTTTCGAGTGTTGAAAGAAAAAAAAATGCATTTATTTGTCCCAACACTTTTGTAAGCCAACAGTTACAGAGTTTTTGGTGTGATGACATCAGTGTCCTCCCAGATGTACCACGAGCATCACGCAATTGGTGGAACTACGAGTTGGTGATATTGCCCGTCAACGCAAATAAGTCCCATTGGGGAGCCATCGCGGTAGATTTCACCAAAAAGACAGTGAATGGTGATGTTATAGTATTAGATGTTGTGATAATGGATTCACTACGTGTGCATGAGCAAGACCTGGTTAAGGCATTTTTTCCACTGCAAAGGTACTTAGCATTACAGTACTTTGCATTGTATGGTAGAGGTATGGGTATTACATTTAGATATGAGTGTTATCACAGTTGTCCCAATTTCATAGAACAAACTGACGGCAGCAGCTGTGGTATTTTCACTTGTTTGTTTTCCAAAGCTGTTCTGTTTGATGTGAGCCTCAACACTTTCAAAAGCCACCGTGAAAAGCGAGATTGTGTTATGCATGAGTTGTCAGGCAAAAAGATATTTATCTGAGTACAAAGTTAAAGCATGTACTGTGATTTACTGTATCTTGGACAAACTACCTAAAAGGCTCTGTTGTGTCTGTTGTAGGAGAACGTCACAAATGGAGGATGCGAGGGACCAGAACTGACATGTTCCCAAGACACCAGGAGGGAACGTCATTTTGGTCTTCCTTTTTTTCCTTTAGGTTTTGATTTAATCAAATGTTTTCTTCTTTTTTTCTTTTGTCTTTGTGCTTACTGTGATCATCTAAAAACAAACATTAGAGCACAGGACTATGCAATGTTTGGACTGAGCTGGTTCTGCTTTATATACGTACATCTATCTATTGATCAATTTGTGTGTGTGTGTGTGTACAATGTTTGCACTTTAAGTTTGCTGTGTTGCACTTTTGAGTGATGTTTGCACTTCAGTATATTGCATGTTATACTTTTTTATACATTTGAGTGATGTTTGCACGTTGGTACATTGCATGTTGTACCCGTTTATTATACATTTGAGTGATCTTTGCACTTAGGTACGTTGCACGCAGTACCATTTTATACTTTTGAGTGTGGTTTGCACTTCCTAGAACTTCCACATTTTTACAGTTTTGCATGATGATTGTGTTTGAATAATGTTTGCTGTTATTAACACACACACATATAGTAAATTGATCAAATCTGTGACTACTAAACTACTAAAGTAGCCTCTCAGTCCACCTTAAGACAATTGGCAATATATATTTATATATATTTTATTTATAGATAAATTGTACACTGTTTTATTAGTAAAGAGTAATTAAAAGGTCTTTTTTTAAACTTTCAAAGCCTGTCTGTATTCTTTTATGGTGTGGGGTTGTGTGGCCACTTGTATACACTATTGGGTTAGGGTATGGCCACTTGTATACACTATTGTCTGAAAAGGGCCCTTTTCTGACCCTTGACCTCACTGGACGGCCCGCCACTTTTTTTTACACCTTAGTGCCGCTTAGCGGAGAGTGTGGCTGTGTAGAGGGGGTCTCCCCGAACGCGTGCGTACCTCAGAAGTTCCGGCACTAAGCACAGTCTCCTGTCCAGTGTCCAATTTGTATAGGCTATGCACTGAAAAGGGCCCTTTTCTGACCCTTGACCTCACTGGACGGCCCGCCACTTTTTTTTACACCTTAGTGCCGCTTAGCGGAGAGTGTGGCTGTGTAGAGGGGGTCTCCCCGAACGCGTGCGTACCTCAGAAGTTCCGGCACTAAGCACCGTCTCCTGTCCAGTGTCCAATTTGTATAGGCTATGCACTGAAAAGGGCCCTTTTCTGACCCTTGACCTCACTGGACGGCCCGCCACTTTTTTTTACACCTTAGTGCCGCTTAGCGGAGAGTGTGGCTGTGTAGAGGGGGTCTCCCCGAACGCGTGCGTACCTCAGAAGTTCCGGCACTAAGCACCGTCTCCTGTCCAGTGTCCAATTTGTATAGGCTATGCACTGAAAAGGGCCCTTTTCTGACCCTTGACCTCACTGGACGGCCCGCCACTTTTTTTTACACCTTAGTGCCGCTTAGCGGAGAGTGTGGCTGTGTAGAGGGGGTCTCCCCGAACGCGTGCGTACCTCAGAAGTTCCGGCACTAAGCACCGTCTCCTGTCCAGTGTCCAATTTGTATAGGCTATGCACTGAAAAGGGCCCTTTTCTGACCCTTGACCTCACTGGACGGCCCGCCACTTTTTTTTACACCTTAGTGCCGCTTAGCGGAGAGTGTGGCTGTGTAGAGGGGGTCTCCCCGAACGCGTGCGTACCTCAGAAGTTCCGGCACTAAGCACCGTCTCCTGTCCAGTGTCCAATTTGTATAGGCTATGCACTGAAAAGGGCCCTTTTCTGACCCTTGACCTCACTGGACGGCCCGGCACTTTTTTTTACACCTTAGTGCCGCTTAGCGGAGAGTGTGGCTGTGTAGAGGGGGTCTCCCCGAACGCGTGCGTACCTCAGAAGTTCCGGCACTAAGCACCGTCTCCTGTCCAGTGTCCAATTTGTATAGGCTATGCACTGAAAAGGGCCCTTTTCTGACCCTTGACCTCACTGGACGGCCCGCCACTTTTTTTTACACCTTAGTGCCGCTTAGCGGAGAGTGTGGCTGTGTAGAGGGGGTCTCCCCGAACGCGTGCGTACCTCAGAAGTTCCGGCACTAAGCACCGTCTCCTGTCCAGTGTCCAATTTGTATAGGCTATGCACTGAAAAGGGCCCTTTTCTGACCCTTGACCTCACTGGACGGCCCGCCACTTTTTTTTACACCTTAGTGCCGCTTAGCGGAGAGTGTGGCTGTGTAGAGGGGGTCTCCCCGAACGCGTGCGTACCTCAGAAGTTCCGGCACTAAGCACCGTCTCCTGTCCAGTGTCCAATTTGTATAGGCTATGCACTGAAAAGGGCCCTTTTCTGACCCTTGACCTCACTGGACGGCCCGCCACTTTTTTTTACACCTTAGTGCCGCTTAGCGGAGAGTGTGGCTGTGTAGAGGGGGTCTCCCCGAACGCGTGCGTACCTCAGAAGTTCCGGCACTAAGCACCGTCTCCTGTCCAGTGTCCAATTTGTATAGGCTATGCACTGAAAAGGGCCCTTTTCTGACCCTTGACCTCACTGGACGGCCCGCCACTTTTTTTTTACACCTTAGTGCCGCTTAGCGGAGAGTGTGGCTGTGTAGAGGGGGTCTCCCCGAACGCGTGCGTACCTCAGAAGTTCCGGCACTAAGCACCGTCTCCTGTCCAGTGTCCAATTTGTATAGGCTATGCACTGAAAAGGGCCCTTTTCTGACCCTTGACCTCACTGGACGGCCCGCCACTTTTTTTTTACACCTTAGTGCCGCTTAGCGGAGAGTGTGGCTGTGTAGAGGGGGTCTCCCCGAACGCGTGCGTACCTCAGAAGTTCCGGCACTAAGCACCGTCTCCTGTCCAGTGTCCAATTTGTATAGGCTATGCACTGAAAAGGGCCCTTTTCTGACCCTTGACCTCACTGGACGGCCCGCCACTTTTTTTTACACCTTAGTGCCGCTTAGCGGAGAGTGTGGCTGTGTAGAGGGGGTCTCCCCGAACGCGTGCGTACCTCAGAAGTTCCGGCACTAAGCACCGTCTCCTGTCCAGTGTCCAATTTGTATAGGCTATGCACTGAAAAGGGCCCTTTTCTGACCCTTGACCTCACTGGACGGCCCGCCACTTTTTTTTACACCTTAGTGCCGCTTAGCGGAGAGTGTGGCTGTGTAGAGGGGGTCTCCCCGAACGCGTGCGTACCTCAGAAGTTCCGGCACTAAGCACCGTCTCCTGTCCAGTGTCCAATTTGTATAGGCTATGCACTGAAAAGGGCCCTTTTCTGACCCTTGACCTCACTGGACGGCCCGCCACTTTTTTTTTACACCTTAGTGCCGCTTAGCGGAGAGTGTGGCTGTGTAGAGGGGGTCTCCCCGAACGCGTGCGTACCTCAGAAGTTCCGGCACTAAGCACCGTCTCCTGTCCAGTGTCCAATTTGTATAGGCTATGCACTGAAAAGGGCCCTTTTCTGACCCTTGACCTCACTGGACGGCCCGCCACTTTTTTTTACACCTTAGTGCCGCTTAGCGGAGAGTGTGGCTGTGTAGAGGGGGTCTCCCCGAACGCGTGCGTACCTCAGAAGTTCCGGCACTAAGCACCGTCTCCTGTCCAGTGTCCAATTTGTATAGGCTATGCACTGAAAAGGGCCCTTTTCTGACCCTTGACCTCACTGGACGGCCCGCCACTTTTTTTTACACCTTAGTGCCGCTTAGCGGAGAGTGTGGCTGTGTAGAGGGGGTCTCCCCGAACGCGTGCGTACCTCAGAAGTTCCGGCACTAAGCACCGTCTCCTGTCCAGTGTCCAATTTGTATAGGCTATGCACTCCTTTGAACAGCATCTATCAATTTAGATAAATAATTAATGTTTTAAATCCGTTTTTGTTACACAGAAACATAATATGTGATATATAGCTTCGTTTAAATGCTTAATTTATAGTTTTAATGTGCAAATGAACCGTTTTTCAATGGTTTTCAATGGTTTCTTTTTACTCTAGAGGGTACTCTTATTCTGAAGAGATCGTCCACCGGAAGTCTTATATTTGCTCCGCTATATTTGCTGACTGAACACTGCTTGTCCACTCAAGGCTGTGCAAAGCAAGCAACAATCGTCTAAAAGGAAGTATCGTGGGACACTGCGTTAATGTTTCAAAATCAGCAAAGTGGGAATTCAAAAACAGTTTTTTTTAAAGATGTTGGGAAGTTGACGGGATTCTTCCTGGCATCAAGGGCAGGCTGGGCAGCAGACTAACGGGAAACGGGAATAATAATGCTACCATCATTATTATTTCCAAAGGAAAAATAAAGAAACCCATGTAGCAGCTCCTGCCGGGGCGCTAACTTGCAACCAAACAGCGATTCGTGCAAAACTACCCAAGTAATTGGACTGAAACGCGTGCAGTGCAGCAACGTGAAAGTCCATTTCATTCCAGTAGTTTAGTAGTCAGTCGACTGGAGGGTTATTATGTCCCTGCAGTGGTGTAAAGTAACTAAGTACAAGTACTGTACTTATGGAGAAGTAAAGTAAAAGTACTGAAAATTGGAGATACTAGTATTAAGTAAAAAATACCTCAAAATTGTACATAAGTAATTTTGAGGAATTATTATTTTACTGCATTTCCGATTTTTAGTACTTCTACTATACATCTTATCTCAGAGGCAAATATTGCACTCTACTATCATTTGAAAACTTTAGTTACTTTGTAGGTTTTAATTATTATTACAATAGGCTACATTAACCACTTCAGCCACATACATTTAGGCCATTTGAAATCTGTGATGCATTGTGAGCTTGTAGATCTGCTATTTTCAAAAGGTTTTTGTACATTTGAAAACTTGTGAAATGGGACATGTCACATTCTGCAAAATGAGTAGGCTACTTTCTACTTTTGATACTTTAAGTGCATTTTGATATCAATACTTTCGTACTTTTGCTCAAGTAAATGTTGAATTCCGGACTTCTTAGTATTTCTACATTGCAGTATTGTAGTTACTACTTACTTTGTTGTAGATTAGAATTATACATACATTAACCACTTCATGCAGCCCTATTAAAACTTTGGCTATTTGAAAATAGCCGGGGGGAAAAATGCTATTTTCAAAATATTTGTATACATTTGAAAACGTATGGGTCATTCTGCATATGAGTACTTTAACTTTTAGTACTTAACTATATTTTGACACCATAATACTTACGTATTTTTTTTAATACCGGACTTTTACTTGTAATGGAGTATTTCTACATTGCAGTACTTTTACTCAAGTAAAAAAAATTGAGTACTTTTTCCACCACTGGAAATACGGGTGCAGACAGACAGACAGACGGACAGACAGACAGAGGCTATCCAGGCAAAGGCGAACATTTGGTGTCTGGTGTTTCTCTCGGGGAAAAGTGGACTTTGTTTTGGATTTAGCAGCATTTATATTATTAATATTTAGGCTACTCGCCGGGTAAAACATCAGCTCTGCCTGTTGTGTTGTGTTGTGTGAGGAGAGTGTTATGTACGGTCACCTCTGCTCTCTGTCAGCAGGACGATTCTTTTTTATCGCATCACACAGCTGCAACGACGGGGTTCGAACCGTGCAAGAGAGCTACTGGATACATTAGTAACCACCACGTTTATTAAGTCACCAGAACGACGCATCAAAGAGACCGATTTTGGACAGAATTGATACAAGAGGTTCACTATCTTCACAGATAGGAGAGCTGGACGGCGTTGTGGGGGTAAAATGCTGCTTTTGGGTGAAGCCTGACGAAACCAAAGGGAACCCCAATGAGTGGCACACAGTCTACACTCACGGACAGGTAAAATAGCTCTTTTAAAGCTCTTTTTGCTTCAGTTCGGACTCCTTAATACGGGCTTTCATGCTGCTAAACTACAGTGGATTCCTGGTTTTGCTCCTGATTCTTATCATTCCCCCCCCCCCTCCACATCCACCCAAGTTTTCCAAACTTATGAGAAAGTTCGACATGCTTTGGTGGTCCACCGCACGTACTAATATATTATTATTATTATAGCCTAATAGTCGATGGACAGAGACGTGTCTGTTGTTTCACGTTAACACATGTAAAGTTTGGTAATAACCTGGCTCTTTAATGTTGTTTGTAAACGTTAAGAGGTTATGTTGTAGTTTACTACTGTGGGAAAAGGTTTCCTCTCTGGAGGAAGCAGGCTGGTGGGTGGGTGGGGGCTCCATTGTGATTAGGTTTACCAGTCTGAGCCAGCAGGGGGCAGAGTCAGAGTCATTAGTGTACTTGTGTGTTTTCCTTGAATGAATGCTAATGTTCCCTAATTGTGACTAATGATATTGGGGGGGGGGGGGGTGACTTGTGCATTTGCAATGGTAAGTCTGAGGTGGAATATATATATATATATATATATATATATATATATATATATATATATATTATTAGCAGTGGTGGAAAGAGGCAAATATTGTACTTTTACTCCACTACAATTATTTTAAAGTTTAGTTGCTTTATAGATTTTGATCATTATTACAAAACCTACATTACCCACTTCGGCCATTACAAGCTCACAAAGCTCAGCATTGTGAGCTTGTAGAACTGCTATTTTCAAAAGATTTTTAAACATTTGAAAACTTGTGAAATGGGACATTCTGCATAATGAGTACTTTCTACTTTTGGTACTTTAAGTACATTTTGATACTAATACTTTTGTACTTTTACTCAAGTAAATTGAATTCCTGACTTTTTACTTAAGTAAAACATTTTGTGTGTGTGTGTGTGTGTGTGTGTGTGTGTGTGTGTGTGTGTGTGTGTGTGTGTGTGTGTGTGTGTGTGTGTGTGTGTGTGTGTGTGTGTGTGTGTGTGTGTGTGTGTGTGTGTGTGTGTGTGTGTGTGTGTGTGTGTGTGTGTGTGTGTGTGTGTGTGTGTGTGTGTGTGTGTGTCAAGTATGGGTCAAAATCCTCAAGAGGCCATTTCTTATAGATTGTATTGTAAATAAACATTGGTGAGCTACTAAGATGACATACATAAACGTACATAGCCAGTAGCACTGATGAATGCAGAATAATGTTGGAAATCACAGGTGTAGCCTATGTTTGAGGAGGGAAGATTCACATTGAAAGCCAGAGAGTCCAGAGGATGGATAAATTATTCACAACATGTGCTTTATCATCAACTCTCTGTGCCTGTGTTACATTAGGAGGACGATGACAGGTGTAGCATCTAATATGCCTACGCTGACATGGAGATGTAGCTATCGGTTACTTGCCTTGCATCAGGACTAGGATTCAGGCTGGCATAGTGATTACAGTAGAGATGCTGCTGTTATGTGATCTGATCAGTAGCCAGTGGTGGGAAAAGTATTCAAATGTTTTACATAAGTAAAAGTATCAATACGGCAATGTAGAAGTACTCTGTTACAAGTGAAAGTCCAGAAATAAAAATTGACTTGAGTAAAAGTACAAAAGTATTGGTATCAAAATATACTTAAAGTACCAAAAGTAAAAGTACTACATTTTTTGAAAATAGCAGATCTACAAGCTGCGACGCGTTGTGAGCTTGTAGATCGGCTATTTTCAAATAGCCTTTGTATAAAATAGGGCTAAAGTGGTTAATGTATGTTTTATAATGTAATAATTTACATCTGCAAAGTAACTAGTAACTGAAGTTTTCAAATAATTGTAGTGGAGTAAAAGTACAATATTTTCCTCTGAGATGTAGTGGAGTAAAAGTACAGTACTTGAGTAAATGTACTAGTTACTTTATACCACTGTCAGTAGCTTTTAAGTTTGAACCCATCACCCTTTTTTATTAAAAACATAAAAATATTATTGATCGATAACAGATTTTGTTATTACACCCATTTTGCTTAGTTGGTCACATTGCTGAAAGGGGGGAAAAGTCCTGAAGTAGTTCTGGGTAACACGTACAGTACCTGGCTTTGACAGTATTTTGTCTGAGTAATCCACTTGTACCCACATAAAAATATTTGGCAGTCTTACATTTATTGTAAGAACGATACTTGGCTAAACACTGTAGAATGGAAAATACATTATTTTCAGCCTTTTCTGATTCCATCCTGCTGAAGTCATCTGTGTATTTTTACTCTCTGGCACTTTGGAGAGTCCTCTGAGGAAACAGAAAAATACCAGCACACATGGCTGCCTCAGAAAGTCAAACAAAGTCATTTGATTTCTTGACCCTCAGTCCTTATAAAGATACTGTCACCGGATTAAGCTCCTATGTCTCTGTAGAGCTGCAGGCCTCTTCATGTTGCTGTGCTTCTCTGTAATGTTTTTTGTCAATGACCATGGCTTTAGTTCTGCCTCCATTGAAGACAACTTGTTAAGTCAAAAGCACCATCCATATTTTTCTTCTGTTGAATGTTCCATTCAAACTCCCAGCTATGCAGTGTTTGGCTAAAACTACAGGCACCAGTGATAGCATATAAACGTCAAGGGGGAAAATTATGGAGAGAATATTACAGCAACGAAATGCCTTTGCAGCATGAATTTGTAACATCAATACCCAGAAAGTGGTTGTGGACAAATTGTACACACTTGGCCTTTTGAGCGAACAGGAAACCCAATATTTTTCTGACTAAAACTGAAAAGAATAGCAATCTGAGTATATTATTATCAAAATGAACAGTGACTTCAGTCACGATAAATCGGTGAGTTGCTATATGAGTTGCTATTGTTTATACCACGTAGGCCAAGCCGTCTGTAACAGCTCCTCAACAGTAGACCAAACACAACTCAAGCTGCTGCAGTACATGCATGACATCACAAAACAGAAGCACCTCTCCAGCCACAAGAGGCTGGAATGCCCGGGGAAGTAAAAGTGAAACTTGGGGCATAGTTGAACATCTATCTAATCTTATCTGTATGAATATTCATGGTTTCACCACTGAACACCATATTGTGATCTGACTTCATTCATGTACTGCAAACATTGTACCTTCTATCACTTACTGCTAGGCCTGTCACAATTATTACATCATCATCTAATCGCAACTATTTGAGATGATCGCAATTTTTTTTGCACAATCGTGATAATCGCTTCCATGTTGAAAAATGTTCACACATTTTCTAATATTAAAAGTAGCAGAAATAGCTGATCTACAAGCTTACAACTCGTCACTTTTGTGACGCTTTGTAAGCTTGTAGATCAGCTACTTCTGCTATTTTACATGTATAAAAATGATTAAATATGTCAATAATGTCTTATTATATAATGTATATTTCAGTTATTATCTGCCCTGTGCAATCTTTGATCACGAAGCCTAAAAGGCTTCATATGTTCCTATGTTCAATGCCAAACACGCAATTAAATCACAATTATTTGAGTGACAATTAATCGTCAAAATTTGTTATCGTGACAACCATCTATCTGATCTATCTGTATGCATATTCATAGTGTGGCTTCACCACTGAACACCATGTTGTGATCTGACTTCATTCATATACTGCAAACATAGTACCTTCTATCACTTACCGCTATATCATTGGTTTAAGATTGGACAGGGAGGCAATGCCATTATTATTAGATGTCTTGTTTTTTGGCCAGGGTCACAGCACAAAGTCAAAGTTTAGCTCTATGCTTATTTATACATGGCATGTGGCATGGGTGTAGCAGCATCTCTTAATCTTGTGTTTGTTGGTAATACTGACGTTGGCACTGCAGGCTTGACATGTTTATGAGAGGAAAGGGTCATAGCCCGACATATCCAGTCTATCTTACTGTACATAACATGCACAAAACAAGCTTGCCTTTTTTTTCAACCGACGTTGTAAATATCTCGAGATTGAGCTCTCGGAGCACTTTGAAGCAAATTGTGTTTTTTAGTAAAGTTATTATAGTATAAAGACAGTCAGGAACTGAATTTAGTACTTACTGTACAAATTCAGCTCCTGGTCATTTTGATGCCCTTCCCTCAAGAAAAGAAAAGAAAAGAAAATCAATGCCCCTGGGAATATGTCACCCAAAAAAATACTTATTGTATAACAATTACTCACCCCATGAAGCCTTGAATACATTAATTATTATTGAGTTTTTGTTGCATTCCTGAGCCAATAATTAGATATTTGCTGTGGTAGGAGACCAATGCAAAACTATATAAAAGAATAATATAAACTCCAAAACAACAATAAAGACATCTCTCCACGTATTCAAGGCTTCACAGGGTGAGTGAGTAATTGATAGAAAATACGTAATCTTTTGGGTGAAGTATTCATTTAAGAAAATGGAATGAGCCATATTCCTCTGAAATGTATTTTCTCCAGCATGGGTTAACAACATGGCCTTTAACCCAGGGCTGCTTGCACATCTGCATAGTGTACAACATGGGCTTTATGAGTATGAGTGGCTAGTTGTCTACTTTACTGTCCCTGTCAAAGGCAGGCTGTTGCTGTCTAAGAAGCACTTGTCCCTTTCGGTTGCAGAGGTCAAAATTGAAGACTGCCTGCAAGGCTGCAACACAGCATTTGGGGGAACAAAATTCACGGCCATCTGACATTCATCTTGGGATATCATTGAGTGCTGTTCACAGGCACTGTATTTCACTACAAGACGTCAGAGGAGTCCACGAGAACAGATTTCCGTTGTGCAAGCCAACAGGGTTTCTCACAACACATTTGCGAGATTTTGTTGTGTCAATGTGACGGCACAGTGCATGGAACATCGCTGCTGGCACTGGGCCCTTTCCAACTGGGTCGTCACATTGGAAATGGTGTTATAAGTTGACATTTTCATAAAAAAAACAAAACAGTACTGGGTTTTGTGATGTTCTATATTGTCTGAATCAACTTTGTTTGCGTTTGTTTATGTGCTAAAAGAGTGACTTTGAGAGCTGTACGGTAAGTACAATGTAATTCAATGAGGAGCATATTTTGACTTATCAATTTCTAATCAATGGAGCAATTATTTTTGATTTCTTGCCCACCTTTGGAGTTACATCATGGCAAGGTAAATACACAACCCAAACCTCTACCAAAGTGGTCTTGCCCTTTAAAGCCCCTTGACCATTACCATACAGGTACAGTACATGCAGCGAAATGTTGGTCGGAAACATTGTTTATTCATTATACAAATTATTCAATTTGCAAGTTAGCTTGTTGGTGGCTGTCTTTCAAAGGTCAGACGGAAGGTCTTGATTTCGCCTTTCTCCTCATCGACAATATTAACTTCATGGTTCTTCTCATGCATAATAATTTTCACCAATATCACGGCTTGCCCCAATACCAGTCTTCAGACATCACATTGCTCATTCCCCAGACTTCATATAACCTTACTGATCGTAGGAAGGACTCGTAGGAAAGTTTTTCTCTTATCGCTTATTGCTTTTTTACCAGCTTGATTCAATCGCTGCGCTTAGTCATCACTTTCTTGTTAGTTTTTCCTCATTGGCTGTCCTTTAAGCCAATGGGGAGTCCACAATGCCTTCCACAATGCCTTCCCATACTCTGAACGGCGATGTTGATTATTAGATAGATTAATTAGAATGACATTCGCTATGTCTCTTAAACAGTGTTCAAAGGAGTTGAATATGTTATTTAAAACTGCAGTTTTTATTAGAAGCCTACAGTTGTAAGTTATTTTGGTTTATGTTTAGCCTAGTTAGATGTTGGATTGTTTGTGCCCAACAGTGCATGAATAAATCTACTAGTGAGCTTTACATGTGAAAGGCACCTTAATTTAACTATTGAGTTGTATATTTTTGGTAATGTTTAGTAAGAGTCATGACAGTACTTTTCAAGGGGTTTAGCTTGCCGAGAGCTGGTACAATATGACTGTCATTTATTGTTTTTCTGTTCTGGTGCTGATGCTGTTGCTAGGATGGAACAGGCGGTTGCTTGGGTGTAACAAGTGGTTGCTAAGGTATAGTGGTTGCTAGGATATAACAAGCAGTTGCTAGTGTGGTTACTACACTAGTTCCCAACTGGCTAGGGATCATCACCATTGACTTGACTTTTTTTTAGCCAAAGATTGAAGACCGCAGGGCACGGTGGCGCAGTCGTTAGCGCTGTCACCTCACAGCTAGAAGGTCCTGGGTTCGATTCCCGCCGGGGACGCTGTGGGCGCTGGGGCCGTGTTCTCTCCTCCACGTCATCAGTGCCCATACCCTAGGTGGGGTTGGCGAAAGGGCCTTACTGTGTGGAGTTTGCATGTTCTCTCCGTTTCCCCGGCCTAGGGTAGGTACCCTCACAAAAAACATGCACTAATCCTGGTCTCTATACTGCCTCCCCCTGGTCAGCCGGGATGGAGGGGAAAGGAACTGGTTGGAATAACGTGTTCCTTCCACGCGTTACGTCCTACCGTGGAAACTCCCCCCTGTCAGACCTGCTCACTCCATGCATTGAAGGAAGCATGAGCTCAGTTAGGGGCTCTCCCCTGGCTGGCAGAGGGAGAGTAGCGCCCAGGAATACAAGCTTAGGCAATTGGCACTGGGTAAAAAATGGGTTGCAAAATCGTGAGATAAAAAAAAAAAAATCGAATTAAGTAAATTTTCAAACGTTTTCTCATGTACCATCAGTCACTGAACTGCCTCATTACAGGCTATAGGATATTGAGAAAAAGTCTAAAATGAGGTGACGTGATCCATTTTTGTATTGCTTCGATCTTTTTTCTGTTTTGCCCAGAATGGACATACGCCACCTGCTCAGATGCAGGGGGTGACCAAAGAATGTCAGGGGCACGATGCTGCTGGCTTTCCTTTTTTTTTTTTTGCTCTTTGTCACACAGTATCGCTGATGTGGATGTTTTCTTCTCCACCCCCCCACCCCACCCCCACCCCTGAGGGCCTCGCGGGAAGCGGTGACATCACTGATAAACAATGTCTGTCCGGCCCTGCCAGGCCACCAGCCCTTCCTGAAAAAGCCGCTGGCTACAGCCATGCAGGATAGATGAAGCTCAGCTCTCTCTCTCTCTCATTGTATCTCCTGTATAATACAGTACAGGTGCATCAAATCAGCCCATGGGACCTCTGCGCTATAGGAAGGCTCTGATTGTACACAAACACAGCTGCCAGCTGCAAAGTATAGCGTATAGTCATTTCGCCCTCGTAAAGGTATTGGATTTTTTTCATGGCGTCTGTAAGAAGGTCTGTGTGTAATATGCGTGTCTGTTTGTCCGGAGCTAATCTCACTCACAAACCGCCGACCGAACAGTGCCAAGGTTCCTGTGCACATGTCTGTCTGCCAGTAGGCCAGAGAAGTACCTCCAGATATTTGTATTCACATAATTATTTTAAATTTTATTTATTATTTAACTTTCTTTTTATAATTATGGAAGTAAATGGGGCTCAGAGCGGGCTGAAACCTTGACTACATTTTTAGTCATGCATCATAGATACGTCATAATAACACATCTCACAGCACAGACTGGCCACATGAAGTCCGGGATCCACATGAGAGCCACAATGTCGTCACTCACTCACTCACTCACTCACTCACTCTCTCTCTCTCATCCGATGTTGAACCTTGTGTCAATGTGGGTCGGATGCAGCAATGTAATCGCCTGGAAACTGAATGAAATGTCTCAAGACATATGGACAGAATGCTCAAGCAGCAATGAATTAACTAACCAGGCTCAGATCAATTGAGCCTTTTGTAACTCCGTATACTAGCCTGCAGCCTTTCTGTGTAGTCCTATTCAAGAAAAAGGAAAGTAGAGCCGAGAATGGAATTTGAGTTTTATCTGCGCAGGCCTTTCCGACAATTAATATTCCTCTATCTCTGACCCTCTGGAGCTTAGTGGTTTGCCGTGATCATCCCTAAGGAATTGTCTGGTATTTGTGGCATCCAAGGCACAAGTGGATGGCTATTTCTCCTCCTGATAACAGCAAAGTAGAGTTGTTCCGATACCAATACCTTCAGTTGATGTTGCACTACCGTTTTATACTCTTGCTGTACTATTTACATTATTATTTTACCAACTTGTAGCTGCACTACATTTTTATTTATTCCTAGATCAGTGGTTCTCAAACTTTAAAATTTCAAACTCTGGAGTTAGAGAATAAACCCGTATGGTTCCATTTGTAGTTGTACACTCTCGGAGATACAGACCTGTAAGGGTCCATTTGGAACCCCCTCAAGGAACCCGAGAGAGTCCCTGGACCCCACTTGAGAGCCACTTGTCCTAGACTTTTTTTAAGTTACACACTGGAAAAAAATGGTATTGGTACATCTAAACAGCAAAGCAAGCAAGTGGAGAAACTCCTTGTCTATAAATGCCAACAGACAAAGGTGACCTAAAAAACTGCTGAACTGTATTTGAATGGTGATGCTAATAAATTATTAACTTTTTTTTTATTTTATCGTGTGGTCATTGAACTTTTAGTACACAAGCTCCTGGTGACATTTACATGTGTAGCTCTGTGACCATGACTTCATGAGTAATTTGATTACTTCAAAAGTAACTTGAGTACAACAAAGTACTACAGTATATTTGATGTCAACGAAATGCAATTGCTGGCACGTTATTCGTAAACGGTCTTGCATTATGATAAATGCCATGTATTTGGCGAGTGAAAAATGTCTTGATATCGCAGAGTTCAATAACAATATGTCATACCATTAGTCATGTAGTTAGTCAGTTGTTAACTGATGCTGTTATCTAACTTTGAAGTTATTTTAAGCTGTATACTGAGTGATAAAAGGTTGAAGAACTCCAGACCTAGCATCTTTAGGAGAGACCCTTGTATGTTGCTAAAGTGAACAAGGAGATTGCAAAGCGAAATACTTCATTGCATGGGACAACGCTCCACTCATAACAAATAACTGATTAAAAGTCTCTTTTCTTTGTGGCAAGTTCCACAACCTTACAACAGTGCATAAATTACACAAGATTAGCAATGGATTTCTTGTTACACTCAAACCTTATACAAATGTATCCCATTTATATATAAATCCCATCCACTTTGTAGTTTATTTGACTGAAACACACATCTGCTCCTTTGGTGTTCGCTTCTCAACATGGTTTTCTTAATCTCCGCTAGAGAGTCTGGAAGGGGCTAAATATCGACTGAGCTCCTCCGTCTTATCCAGTGCTGCACGGTAAAATCCTGAGTGTTAATCTATCTCTGAGAGTGTACAAATGGACCCGAAAGGGTCCATTTGTACACTCTCAGAGTTAGATTAAGGCTCAGGATTTTACCGTGTACCTACTTAGCCCCCGCCGACTGTACTGCAGTGTTTATGATGTCTTTCCTCACTCAGACAGTCTAGCCCTCTGTCTTATCGACTGCTAATCTCCACAAGCCACAGCGGAGCAGAAGAACTTTTAAAGGTTTTCCTGTTCCCAGAATACAAAGATACCACCAGCACCACCACCATTTTCATCTCCCTTTTTAGGCGGCTCCCTTTTTTTTTCCCTCCAGCGTCACGGGAGCATGATTTACAGTATTTCTGGAAAAAAGGGGGCCTTTTGAATTCAGCCATCACCTCGAGAAATATTCCTTGATCTCTATTCAACCTTCTGATTTATCTTTCTCTCCTCTGAATCACTGTAATGACTCGGTTAAGGTTGATAATCTGTGTTGTGAGGGCACTTAGAATCGGCTCACACTTTGGGAAGCCCAGTATGACATTTTCCCCCAAAACCCTGCCTCCATGTCTTCTGCTGCCCACCCCTCTTCCCTCTCTCGCCGTCTTTATTCTCAGCCCCTCTCCCACATTCAGGAAATGGGAGCCGAGCCAGAAGTCCTCTCTATTTCCGGGAATCGGTCCCACAAAGCTGCAGTGTAGTAACTTAGCTCTGACGTGAGAGCCATTGTTAAAAGAGCAGGGCCCCCATTGTCCAACGGGAGGAACAGTAACGCAAACAAAAGCCTCCCGCGGAAGGAGAGCAGCAAGGGAGAAGAGAAGGAGACAAGAGTCCCGTGCTATTTATACATTGAGAAGCACCAACCTGGCGTCTCTCTGTCGTCAAAAAGGATATGCATGTCGGATCAGCCAGACATGTCGGACCAGCAGCAAGGGCCTTGTTAAAGGGTGCTTAAAGGGATAATTCACCCACTTTTTTTCTATCCATTAGTCACCCCATGGAGACTTGAATGTATGGATATTTTTTTGTTTTTGTCGCATAAGCCAATAATTTGATGACCAGCGGACTGGTAGGCAGCGGTTTCGGTAGGAGACACAAATGAGACTCTTTGTCTCTCCTACCGGAACCGCTGGCGGTCATCAAATTATTGGCTTAGGAATGTGACAAAAACAAAAAGATATCCATGAATTCAAGTCTCCATGGGGTGACTAATCGATAGAAAAAAAGTTATTTTGGGGGTGAACTACTCCTTTAAAGACGGGTGGCATTATCATAACGGCTCCTTTCGATTTGGAAACGTTTCACCCTTTTATTTAATCAAGGAGTCCAATGAAACACAAAGCGAGAGGCCTGGTTAGCACCTTACACTACTAGGCACAATGACAGCACTTGTTGGAGGTGTCTATAAAAACTTTCCACCCAAATTTTCCCGGACGGTTCTGAGCTTTTAACTAGCAATATTCCTCGCACAAGCCTGTAACTTCCATCACCCCCCCCACCCCCACCCCCACCCCCACGCACACTCTCAGCAGGTGGTGTTAATGCTGCGGAAGCAAATGAGAGCACCGCACAGTAAAGCTGTCAGTGTTCATTTATCCATTTGTAAAGTCTGAGCATGTGCAAATATAACCAAATGGACTCTTGGGTCCATTTGGTTGCATTTGCACACACTCAGAGTTCAATTAACACTCAGGGATTGACAGTGTCGTTCTTGTGTACCGAGGGCCTAGAAGTGGAGTGGAGAGGGTAGCTGGCTGGTGTCGTGTTGCTTAAAAGTCTCATGTGGGAAAGTGAGTCAGTGAGTGACATGAGGTCAGGTTATCATCATAATACCTCAGGCAGTGTTTACATCAATGATGCTGATGGAACATGGAAACGGTTCATTAATGCATTTCCTAGAGTCACAGGTGGTGGCACGGAAGCATTGTGCAATGGCTTCTTCCGTTCGGTTTAGGATGTCAAATCAGCTCCCGGAACTCTGAACACATGCATTACAAAATATATGAAAATCTTTTTTTAGAGATGATTATGTTGTGTCCGGGTAGCTCAGTCACCAGAGCACACTCCTTTGGACCACAGGGTTCTACTTCCAGGAAGTACTGGGAGCTGATGGTAGGTGTTGCGCTCCACCGCAGCAATCTCCCAGGGTTCTAGCGCATTGGTTCTCAAAGTGTGTGTGTGTGTGGGATCCCCAGTAAAATGTGTTAATATAGCATCACAATAATTCAAAAATAGCAGATATACAAGCTCATAGTGCTCACTATGAGCTTGTATATCTGCTGAAGAGAGAACGCTGGAGCAACACGGACAGTTTAGGCCTTTTATTTATTTTCGGTGCAAGTAAAACAGACTGACGTTTCGGTCTTTCGACCTTCCTTATTGTCCCTATCCCTGTGACGCACCGGACTGGCCGTTAAAGGCTGCGGCGCAACGGTAGAATCCCTTTGTTCTTGTATATCTGCTATTTTAGAAAAATCGTGAATATTTGTGCAAACATTTGAAAATAAATATTTTTAGCACCTTTATACAAAGCAGCAGGGATGCACGATTTGTTCGTTTTGTTCGTTCATCACCGATACCGGCCATTATTTACTCTGCAATATATTCCAGATATCTGGAGCTTGAGGGTGATGGGGCATGATGGATGCCACATTCATTGAGATCGTCTCCTCTTGGAATCGGTCTGAAGGATTTGGTTCAGCCAAATCTGATTTGGTTGGTAGGGGCACGCCCGTATGACCGGATTGTACGTTGATCGCGTAATTGAAATGTCTCCATAAACTCTCAAGATTAGTCTTATCTACATAAAGCAAAACATTTCCAAAGAATGACATCTGGGCCATCTTTATACATTTGAGGTAATTTACCACATTTACCACACGTCCCAATTATGGGCATGTCATAATAGGCCGAAATCTGCGCATTGTGATCTTGTAGATCAGTTCATTTCAGCAAAGAGATTTGGTGTAGAGGGAAAAGATTAGGCAACCAAGTACAGACCCCGGGGGGACCCCGGTCAACAAAGTGTATACTGTAGGGTTCAAGTGGTTAAATAAAATCTAATTAGTGACTGTCCAACGTGTTATTTTCCCCACAGGACTCCTAATATTCTCAACAAGGACCATCCCCCAGACAAGAAACCCAAAAGTGATAAATCTCCCGTCTCCCTCAAACATGAGTTTGACCCAACAGGTAAGACACGTCAAGTCACCTTTATTTGTACAGCACATTTAAAAACAGAAGTTGATCAAAAGTGCTTTCCAATGAAAATAATATCATATAGACCACAATTTGGTTAACAAAAAAAAATCAAAATGAAAAAGAACTTTAAAAAAAAACATCAGTAATACATTTACGCACATTACCACTTACTTACTCATATAGTACATACTGTACACAAACACACACTGCAACCCAGTCACACAGCAAATTGTGTATCCTGTACACAGTTTCCTGTATGCTCTACATACTGGCAATACATTTGCCAGTCAAACAAACAACCGTGGACACAGAATTTGCTTATACTCTGTGTGTGTGTGTGTGTGTGTGTGTGTGTGTGTGTGTGTGTGTGTGTGTGTGTGTGTGTGTGTGTGTGTGCGTGTGCGTGTGTGTGTGCGTGTGTGTGTTCCTACAGGTTTGGTTCAGCGTTGTGTGATTATCCAAAGAGATGAGAATGGCTTTGGGCTGACAGTGAGTGGAGACAACCCTGTATTTGTACAGCTGGTCAGAGAAGGTAAGAGTCTGCATGCACGCACAGTCTCTCACACACACACACACACACACACGCGCACACGCACACGCACACACACTAATACGAATGTAGACTGAAGCAAAGCTATAAAGTTTGCAACGTGCTGTACAGGAAAACAAAGCATGTCCAAAACCAAAGATTACCAATACTGCCAAAGGTAATAGACACACATGCAAATATCTCACATAGCAACAGCAGATTCGTGTTCCAATTTCTCCTGTGTTGTGTCTCTTGTCCTGCAGATGGCGCTGCGATGCGAGCTGGTGTCCAGACAGGCGATAGAATCATTAAGGTGAGAAACATTTGTTTTCTGAGACTGAACAAAAACGAAAAACTCCCAGGGAACTGCCAAGAGCATTGGTCAAAGACCTAGCTAGAACAATAATTACTACCTCAGGTTTTAACAAAAGTAATGAGTGTAAAGTAATACCATATTGTATTTGCCATTTCATGACTCGCATTGAAAAGGTAATTCAATACATTTCAACATACATTACAAACTTACTGGTTAGACTTGAAGACAGTAAGACACATCAGACCAATAGACCTTTTGGTCTATTGGTCTATTTTCACGTCATAGAAAACTGTTTCTCTGCATAATTACAGGTGTTCCATGGGAAACACAGGTTATATTGTATATATAAATAAATATATATATATAAAAGAATATACAGTACAGTAGTCAATATAGTCTCATCAAATTTAAGAATAAATTTTTTACTATTAGGTGTGGTGTGTGGGGAAAAAAGCTTTAAATTAAAAAATTATTAAGTGTTAAGGCTTGATATACTGATATACTATATACCGAACATAGTAGATCTGGCTTGTAGATCTGCTATCTTCGGTGCGCAAAACCAATACGCAATACTGTAATAAAATAGAAATGGCTGTATGGAACTACAGCATGGAAATGGATAGCAATATGGACATAGAGGAGCCCTGTCTTTGGCAGGGCTCACAATACTTGTATATGAAAAGGGCCTGTGCTTTTATTGATAGGGTTATTACACAGAATAATATTGCTTGTAATGGGGTGGTGGAGTGACTCCTAATCCTGATTTAATTTGTCAGCCATTTATGTTGAAGCTAGCTTCAGGGCTCAACTCTCGTGATGTCCTGTGTTCTTCGGCAGGTTAACGGGACCTTGGTAACACATTCCAACCATATAGAAGTTGTGAAGTTGATCAAATGTAAGTACCTAACTGGTTTCCATTACACTTGACATTTATGCTTATCCCATTAAGACCTGAGATAAATGTCTTCTGAACCAGTAGTTCTTTCAAGATTTTTCAACAATTTTCAAAGTTTTTGAATAGCCAACGCTGAAATCTAAAATGTTTGCTTTCCCGATTTAATGGGATTTTAAAGACCTGTTGGTTAGACTTGTCACACACATGGAGGTCATATTGTATTTGTGCACTTTGTCACCATCAGCAAACCACATGGTGACAAGATTTGCTATGAGACTATGGTTCATTACTTTTCAATTTCACTCCAGGCATTTTCATTGTTTGTTCTAAAACAGCTGTTCTGGTTGCTGCGTTGGTTACATTCCTCTGAGCCTGCCTGACAGTACAGTTTTGGCTATTCACCCTCCTACTTGTCCAAACTCAAAGATTGGGTATTTTATCATTTGCAAAACCTACCGGGAAGACGCTAGATTGAAGTTGAGTTTCAACATCTGAAGATATTCTACCATTTATTTGGCATTTACAAATGCATTTGACTGCACCAGGCACTAACAGTGGTGTAGATACACAACAACAATGCACACTCAAGTACACAAGTAGCCTAGACTACAATTGCATTAATTGGTGGATATAATTAGGGCATTGTGATACAATAGAGTGTACACTAAACAAGGAGTGTATTATAATACAAAGCTACAGGAGTGCCCAGGGAGGGGCCCTCTGCAGCAACGCAGAGGCATGAGACAATGTTGTAAAGTAAAACACATTCGTTTTTTTATTGCCAGCTTCAAAACGTACCGATAAACTCTCAAAACATTGAAACAATACTGTTTAGTCTGGTGAGTCTTCAGCCTCCAGTATCCAGTAATCAGTGAGTCACTGCTGTCTCTGCTTTCTGGGTAAAAAAGACCCCCAGACCCACCAAACAATGGCTCACCCATGCTGGGTTTTAACGAGGAGCAGTCGTTAGCTGAAGTGGCTTCTCTTTTTTTCTTTTTTCTTTTGGTGTCCAGGAAACGGAACGGAAGTTCATATGGGTTGGAACGTTCACTGTTGTTGTCTTTAGGCATAAGATTCAATTAAATTACTGGCAAAATAAAAAGGTATCAAAGGGTGACAAAGCAAGCTGAAAATGACAAAAAATAAAACGTATTAACTACTGTAGGGCTAATGGACCAACCGCTTAGGCGTTATTTTATACTTTGTCACACAACAGTGTCGCATCCCGACACATTGTGAGCTTGTAGAGCAGCTATTTTCACTATTTTGGAAATATTTGTATGTAGTTTTTTTTAAATTTCCTATAAAAACATGCTCAAAATAGGGATGATTATTAACCTATTATTTTATGACTCTCTATTATCGATCATTCTTTTAATCGTTTAAATCAATTAGTTCGATTAACTGTTGCAGCCCTACTATTAACCCATTAAGACCAGGAACGCATCTGTGACATTTATTGATTTGAGCTAAAAAGCATTATTTTACACTTTGGCTATTCGAAAAATAGCAGATCTACAAGCTCATAGCTATGAGCTTGTAGATCTGCTATTTTTGAAAAAACGAGAAAATGTGTGCAAATTAATATATTTATATTCTTTTAAAGCAAACATTTTTAACTCAAATCTTCCGGGGGTCCCTGGAACAACATATTTTGAGATGGGGGTCCGCGGCCAAACACATAATTTTGGGTGGTCCATGACATGAAAAAGTTTGAGCACCACTGATATAGAAATCAGAAAACTGTTGGAATTTAGAAGACATTTGTAGAATCGGCTTCAGGTCTTAATGGGTTAATGTCAACAAAGGCATCAATAGTCAGATTTGACTGTCATCTCTCGAAGGTGAACTGGTTATTCGTGACTCTCCCTTTGCCTCTGCAGCGGGCTCCTATGTAGCCTTGACAGTACTGGGGAGGCCCCCCGGACTCCCCCACATTCCCCTGGAGGAGGTGGCGAAGAGGGAGCAGGAGGAGGAGCAGCAGGGAGAGGGGTGGCTCTCCCCCTCTCCATCCTCACCCCTCTCACCCCTGTTGCCAGCCAGAGAGGACCACAGCACCTCCCCACTGCCTCCCACGGTAATGTGTGTGTGTGTGTGTGTGTGTGTGTGTGTGTGTGTGTGTGTGTGTGTGTGTGTGTGTGTGTGTGTGTGTGTGTGTGTGTGTGTGTGTGTGTGTGTGTGTGTGTGTGTGTGTGTGTGTGTGTGTGTGTGTGTGTGTGTGTGTGTGTGTGTGTGTGTTAGGACTGCATTTATTTGATCACTAACTACTCTGTAAGTAAGTGATATTTTTTGATTAATACAAAAAAAACTTTGTTAAAGCTCTATATTGTGATAGTAATCATTGCTATAGAGTGTTTCCTCAGTAATAGGGGTCTCTCCAGCTCTTTAATAAACAGGAAATACATTTTCAGTTGGGTTGCCAAATTTCAGCCAATCAGGAGAAAGTACCCATTTATCAGAAAGTACCCATTTATCAGCTTCACATTTATAGTGTTCCAGTTCCAATTTTGTCGGCTCATTTCTTTGTGTCATCACTGACCTGAAAATGCATTTTCACTTTACTAAAGAGCTGGAAAGACAGGGAAACCCTTGTTACTGAACAAGCACTCTATAGCAATGATTACTATCACAATATATAGATATTTAACACTTGTAACTTTCTTTATTTTCTTTACACCTGGGCCCTATTTTTAGATCATTTAGACACAAAATGAAGGGTAGGTGTACAAATGATTGGAATTGGTCCTATAGATCAGTGGTTCTCAACCTCTTCAGGCCATGACCCTGCAAAATAATCATATTTTAACTGGAAACCCCCCACCCTGATCAGCACCTGGGATGTATGAGTTGAGGCATTACATTTTGTTTGACTCGGTTCCACAAATGAATATTGTGAAAATAGCAGATATACAAGCTCTGTGTTGTGAGCTTGTAGATCTGCTATTTTCACAAATGTAGCCTCTTTTTTATATTATTTGACAATTTGACAAACAATTTGTTTGTCCAGTTTTTATAGTATAATACGTTTATTACTTTTGATACAGTAATGGTCTTTCTTTTTTTTTAGGTATTAACTCTCTCAGTGCCAAGCCCCGAGTTATCCCGAGTTTTTTCTGAATGCCCTCAGTGCCAGAACGAAAAATCCTGAGTTTAAAAAATAAAATATATTTTTTAAATTATTATTATTATTATTATTACTTTATTTTTGGGGAAAAAAAATTCAGAACCCAAGATATCATTATCTGAAGATTTGCAGCTCCATCCACTCTTTGTTTAACTTATAACTGAAAAAGGCTGTATCTCGCTTCCTAAGCACTTTTTTTTTACTTTGAAAAAAAAAATTGCTGGCAGTTTAGAGAACATATTTTTTTATTTCATTGGCACCGAGAGAGTTAAAAAGCTCTTAAAATTCCTTAAATTGTCACTTCACTGTCATGTGGGGACCCCCCTGGATATCCCGACCCACAGGTTGAGAACCACTGCATTAGATGGCCTCAGGCTGCAGCAGCGATGGGTTGCTATGCAAGTCAGCTGGGCAACCTCACGCTTCAAACTATGTCCTGTTTCTTTTACACTGGGCTTCTTCTATTAAGCGGGAATGCAAACAATATTAACGTATTTGATCTCGAATGAAACACATTTTGATTTTAGCAAACGAGGCGTACCAGTGTGCTTGAAACGTGTCGTCTGCTTGGTTCCTCATCTGCTCTGTGGTTAGTCCAGTCTGTAGGAGTTTGTGGGATTTTGGAGACACATCAGCACCATCACTTCCTTAAAGAATAAAGAAGAAGTTGGATTTTCCCACAGCCAAATAGGCACAACACTCGTATAATACAGCTCTGAATAACGTTTCTCTGCACCTCCAGGAGGATAACGGAGCTCTACAATGCCAGAATGCTGACAGCCTGCAGAAGACTAAGGAGCAAGGGGACTCACAGGTGTGTGTGTGTGTGTGTGTGTGTGTGTGTGTGTGTGTGTGTGTGTGTGTGTGTGTGTGTGTGTGTGTGTGTGTGTGTGTGTGTGTGTGTGTGTGTGTGTGTGTGTGTGTGTGTGTGTGTGTGTGTGTGTGTGTGTGTGTGTGTGTGTGTGTGGGAGCAAGGGGACTCACAGGTGTGTGTGTGTGGGAGCAAGGGGACTCACAGGTGTGTGTGTGTGGGAGCAAGGGGACTCACAGGTGTGTGTGTGTGGGAGCAAGGGGACTCACAGGTGTGTGTGTGTGGGAGCAAGGGGACTCACAGGTGTGTGTGTGTGTGGGAGCAAGGGGACTCACAGGTGTGTGTGTGTGTGTGTGTGTGTGGGAGCAAGGGGACTCACAGGTGTGTGTGTGTGTGTGTGGGAGCAAGGGGACTCACCGGTGTGTGTGTGGGAGCAAGGGGACTCACAGGTGTGTGTGTGTGGGAGCAAGGGGACTCACAGGTGTGTGTGTGTGTGTCAGACAGACAGACAGACAGATAATGCTTCTTATTACACGGCCTGGTTGAATGCTTGATTCTGATTGGTCAATCCCTGAATTCAGCGGTGTGTTATTTCTGATTAATGACCGATGAGCTCAATAACCGGCCGCTGTCTAATCTTAGACTCAGAGCACCTGCCGTATCCAACATGACAGCCACGTAAACAAACACACCATGTCATTTTCATTGCCGTAAGCAAGGAAATACTTCGTTTTGTTGTAACTTTTGGGTCAATTTATATGTATTTGTTAAGTAGCTACGTGACCGGCTACCCGTCAATTATCCCTTGCATAAAAGTCACCTGTGTGTGTGTGTGTGTGTGTGTGTGTGTGTGTGTGTGTGTGTGTGTGTGTGTGTGTGTGTGTGTGTGTGTGTGTGTGTGTGTGTGTGTGTGTGTGTGTGTGTGTGTGTGTGTGTGTGTGTGTGTGTGTGTGTGTGCTCAGACTATGAAGGAGGATCATAGCAGAAACCCTCAGGCTAAACTACTGAAGGAGACCCAGGAAGCTGGCAGGCATCATCCACTGCAGCAGGACCAGGTCAGTAATGCTGCAGGGGGACCCATACACATCTCATTAGCATATCGCTGTTGTCGGGCAGAAACTCTTTTTGTGTTTTTTTTAATCCGCAAATTAACGCCCTACTTGATCATACTACAGCGTCACTCAAAAGAAGCAGATCCACAAGCCTGAAAGCTTTTGAGCTTGTGAATTTGAATCGGTTCAAGACTTTACAGTACAGGCCAAAAATTAAGTTGGCTGTTAAAATGCCACCATGAGGCTAATTTAAAGAATATTTGTGGGTTAAGTTCCTTGGCCTACTGTCAGTGTGCACAAGAAATATGACACTAGCAGTTTGCGAGATTAGATGCGGACAGACAGACACTCATACTGTAACATACCCACATACTGTATATCCATATGAAAACATACCCTCCGCATCTGCAGTTTTAGCCTGGCAGACATAATCACCCTTTTCTATGAAGGTTCCCAGGGAATGAGCACGGCCTCTACTTGTATGTAAATGTTTATATAAAAGTATGTGCAGTATATGCACGTGGATTAAAGTTCTCAGTCGCCACGACTGATTTCAGTCTTTTGGATTCCATAGAATCCAGCATGTCTTCTATGGAAGCATGTTGCGCAGTTTAGATGCATTTTCCATAAAAATGGTCTCGGAAGTGTCATAAAAGCAAAGGTTAAAGCCTCGATCTGTGATTTCTTCACCTGGTTGGCAATATGTAGAACAGCAGGAACAATATTACTAAAACATCATTTTACATATTGTGTTAGGAAACGGCGCTAGTGTGGGGAGGGCTCCTTTCACACTGTTTCACAAATCGCATAATAGGACATGGCCACACAATTTATTTTCAGTCGTGAGATTTAACTCATTGAGTGCCATTGACGTGTTTCACGTGTTTTACCGCAATGGCGCAACGTGCCAATGACGTGTTTGACGTGTTTTTGAAAAAAAGAAAAACATGATTAACTTATTAATGAAAAAGGCTGTATCTCGGCTCCTGAGCACTTTATTTTTGCTATGTATTTTTGGCCCAGACATGTTATTTTCAAAGGCAGACAATTAATGTCAACTAGGATGACCTCGTTGACTTTGTGGATTTGTGAAACCACACAGTGCAACCCTCAGTGATTAGCACCCATCAGGGGATCGATTATACTGGAGATAAATATTCTGTGACCACTTGAAAAAGGTAAGAAAATTAAAAAATTGCTGGCACAGTATAAACACATTTTTGTATTTCATTGGCACTGAATGAGTTCATTTAACTTTCATCCACGTGTGCATAACATGTGTGTATGTGTTTCAGGATGGTGGCTCGACTGGCCTGTGGTCCAGAGATGGTGACGTGGAGGAGGCGGATCCGCCCCTGACTCCACGATGGGACAGTGGCACCAATGGTCTCTGGCCCAACATCACTGTGAGTACAATCATACACAGTAAAATGTGTTTATTTAACTCTGAGAGTGTACAAATGGAACCAAATGGACACTTACACAGAGGTTTTCCTTTGGTTCCATTTGTACCCTCTCACACCACAAGTTTAATGGTGTGTGCTCAAATAGAAATAAAAAAATATATCAGTTTCTGGAGCAAGTAGCAGCAGATATAAAAACATTTAAGTGTATACTGTACGTAAGCGATAGTGCCAGACAGTGCACCAGCAAAGAAGTGTAGTACATAGTCCATTACTAGTACATTGTTTTTTCTCTATTTGTCATGTTGTCACTGTGGTGTATTTGTATGTGGTACTACGGATGGAAATGAGCTCCTAGCTAAATCCAGCATATTTACATGAAATCGTGTGTATTGATCAAAATGTTCATTAGTGTGCACTGTCCCGGAAAGAAAGAAAGAAAGAAATATTGATTGATTGATTGAATACTTTATTAGTCAGAAATGCAAGGTACTTCAGACATTTAGGCTAAAAGGATAACACATAAAAGTCCTGGGGACTTGTTTCCGTTGTGGTCCTATGGTTTCAATAAAGTAAAGTCATACATAAAGTGATAATGTCCGTGTGACGACCTATGTCTCCAAGATTGACACGGCGAAAGGGCTCAGTGCTCGCTCGTTCAACATGGTTGGTCGATAAGTGGAAACCGTTCCATAGTCTGGTCGAATGGCTTTTGATACAGGTATCGCCTGATAGCAGCTGCAGCTACCTGAACAGGTTGTTGTTAAAGTCGTTGATGATCTGCTCAGCCTTGGCTTTCGCACGACATCTAGTATACTGTATATCCCGGATCTAGCCTTTGACTTTTACAGGGGCCAGTTTCGAATTGCAGCCACCTGTAAGTGCTCTTTTAGAGCGGTTTTGAAGGAGAGTAGGGATTTACACTCCTTTACGACTGTTGGTAGGGCGTTCCACATTTTTGTAGCATAGCAGGAGAACGAATTTAACCCCTGCTGCGCCGACAACGTACAGTAGATGGGGATCTACTCTCTTCTCGCCCTCCTGTAGTCGTCTAGTCGTAGTCTAGACGTTGAGTTTACTGTGTAGAGTAAGCTATGTTTATAGCCAGCACAATATGCCCATTGTGACCTTTTTGTTAAGAAAAGGGCTACCAATAAAATGACACTATTGGTAGCCCTAAAGGATTATCATTTTTGTTGGTCATTTGGTTCCATCGATGCAATTTGTCATCGTCAAAACATGATTATGTAAAAATATATGACACAATTCATCATAATGGCAAAAAAGTGGCTGATGATCTTTCTGTGTTGCCAGACTAGTATGATCCTGCGTATTATTTGCTATTGTGATGTTATAGGGGTGCGACTTGACTTGCCAGGTGTTTTCCATGTTGGCACAGTAGATAACGACTACTTGAAGTTAGACACCCTATGGATAATTTGACACGGCCAAAATGGTCAAATGGTGTAAGAGCAGTTTGAGAAGAGTATGATAATGTCAATAAATACGTACGTAATAAGTACGTCAATCGAGATGTGACACCAGTCGCTGTAACTCGGGTTAACCTTCTGCCCCCACATGAATGGTCCTTTGTTCTACAATGACTCACTCACTCAATAGGACAAATGTCTCACCTCCAGTTTTTTACTTGAGAAATGAAAGTGAAGAATGACTCATGTGTTATTTTTGTGTGACAACTATGACTGTGGGTGAGGAAAGTTTATTTATTTATGATTTACTAGTCTACAGTCTGGTGCTGCATTCAACACTTACTGGAAAAGTGCTTACACAGGTTTTTCTGTGATTGCTGGTGTATTTTTACCACAGTTTCTAATGGCGATAAGGCTGTTGTTTAAGATCTCAGGGAATTTCCCTGTATTCAGCACTAGACTAAACAGACAAGTTTGCCTGTGTGTGTCAGGGGCATGGAAGCCCCCTCCCACAGAGTATTTGCCAGAAAGAGATGCCCAGCCACGGCCCAAAAATCACCCCCTTAGATGGCCTCATCTGTCCCTCAGCAGACCCACAGGAAACAACTGACCTTGTAAGAAAGCCAGGTCACACACGCACACGCACACACACACACACACACACACACACACACACACACACACACACACACACACACACACACACACACACACATACACTAATTAGCGGTGGCTCAGGTACTGTACAATAAATGAAGACTTACGATAAGAACATAATTATTACAACATTATTCAATTACAAGCTCCCTAAAATAAATTGTTATTAATAAGTAGGGGTGTGCCGATATATCGTCCTGCGATATATCGTCCTGCGATATATCGCGATACTTTTTCGTGACGATATGTATCGTTTTGGCGTTTTTGAAAAACAAAAAATATATATATTATTATTATTATTTATTTTTGCAATAAAAATAATGCAAAAACAGAAGTATTTGTTTGTATTTGCTTTTTTTCCCACCCATATATTTTCATAAGCTTTTTTTCCCCCCCATATATTTTCATAATAAAAAAGTGCCATATATCGTATCGTATCGATATCATGAGCCCAATATCGTGTATCGTATCGTATCGTGAAATTAGTGTATCGACACACCACTATTAATAAGTGATTTTTAAATTTGGCTTGATTAAAAAAAAAAAATCTACATCTGGCTGAAATGATAAATTAGGTCACATAATTGAATGAATATATAAAGTATAGCATATGAAGGAGATTGTGCATGTACTGTAGTTCTCACAGACGTTGATCACTTTTAGGGAACCGTAACTGACTGTGGTTATGTTGTTCAGGACTCCAACTCCCAGTGCATCGTGGGTAGCCCCTCCCCCCGCATCATCCCTCAGATCATTGGAGCAGAGGACGACTACTTTGATGCACAGCAAGAACAGGTACTGCAAAACACTATGCCAAATGATCAGAAACTGCAAATAAAACATTGTTGCTGTTGTATGTCCAAAACCATTCCTTTGTTATTATTATTAAATACAACCTTTAAAATTTAGAAAATTACAGGTAATAACTGCATGGAAGATTGGGGGGTTATGACGATTTGGGAGGCATTAGGATATGGGGTGGGGTTTGGGGGTACGTGTGTGTGTGGGCGTGCAGGTTATGGGACTTGGGGGGGGCCTTCACGTAGGATGGGTCCCAAAAGGCTTTTTTCTAGTATGATTATAGTATTGTTCTTTGAACAATTTACTGTATGTCTTGAAAATGTGAATATTAACGTTACTTTAAATGTATCTGTAAATGTCTGTTCATTTTGTGTCCACATACCTATTATTCTCCCTTGTGTGTGTGTGTGACAGATCAGTGGTCAGTGTAGCTGTTTTCAGAGTATAGAGTCCCTAAAATCCCGACCGGCTCACCTGGCAGCGTTCCTCCACCATGTGGTCTCACAGTTTGACCCCGCACCTCTGGTACGCACACGCACGCACGCACGCACTCACTCACTCACTCACTCACTCACTCACTCACTCACTAGTACATATTAACTTATTACTTTCTTAATATATAACATATACAATAACGTAGTGTTTGTCAGCCTGTAGAATGGGACCTGGGTCACACAGTATTCTCACTTGGTTGTGGACACATAACTTTAATGTTTGTGTAGTTACAAATGAACATTATGGCATCGTTGATTTGCTTTCCTCTCTATAAGTTGGCCATGTACGGATCGTTTGAATGGTAAGCAGGCAGGCTTACTTTACCCTCCAGCAATAGCCTATTAGCCCACCTAATTTGCATAATGGTTGCCATTCAAAATCATACATCATGCTGCTATGGCAACCTGGAAGCTATGTTATAAATACCTGTATTGTGACATTATTGCATCTTGTTTGTTGTTTTAACTCTGTCACTGTGAAACCAAAGCCACCTTTTCATGTTTAACGTGCGCTCAAAAGCATTTCCTATTATATTTTCTATCATAGTGTGTGTGTGTGTGTGTGTGTGTGTGTGTGTGTGTGTGTGTGTGTGTGTGTGTGTGTGTGTGTGTGTGTGTGTGTGTGTGTGTGTGTGTGTGTGTGTGTGTGTGTGTGTGTGTGTGTGTGTGTGTGTGTGTGTGTGTGTGTGTGTGTGTGTCCTGGACTAGCTATGCTACCTCTATGCTGACCTGCACAAGCAGAGCACCTCTAAAGAGACCCGACGTCTCTTCATGGATTTCCATTCGGTTTTCCTGGATCGAGCAGCGGTTCGTCATTCTCCTTTTCTTAACTTCGGACATTGATTTCTTGTCTCTAGCATAGCAATTACACACCAAGCTTTCCCCAGCAGTGTGCTAGAACCAGCCACATATCATACTGTCGTTACACAGTAAATCCTCAGTGTACATTTAACCACATTGAACACTATCCTCCCTATTCTCTGCATATTTTAATGGGTGAACATTCAGCAAAAATAGACATTTCGCTATCTTTGGCGAAGACATTTGGTGTAGAGGGGGGAAAAAAGGAGGGGGTCATGTATTGACCCTGGGGGACCCCAGTCAATGTCAATATAGGGTTGAAGTGGTTAAAGGGATAGTTCATCGATTAGTCACCCCATGGAGACTTGAATTCTTGGATATTTTAAAGTTTTTGTCGCATTCGTTCCGGTAGGAGATACAAAGGAGACTCGTTGTGTCTCCTATCGGAACCGCTGCCGGTCATCAAATTATTGACTTAGGTATGCGACAAAAACAAAAAAATATCCATCAATTCAAGTCTCCATGGGGTGACTAACCGATAGAAAACAAGTCATTTTGGGGGTGAACTATCGCTTTAAGGCCCATTTATACACAGTGTTATGTATGTGTATATGGATACAGACATAGCCCATGGATTTGGTTAGCTTATGGATTTGGACAAGCCAGAGCAATACCACAGGAAATTGTGGAGGTGTTTAGCCCCCACGATTGCTTGAACTACATATAGTTATTTTTAAAAAAGAGACGGGAGGGGACTGTGTTGTTACTGTGTTATTAAGGCATTATACTGACTGTCAATATGTGTATTTTGCTTAATTTGAGTCCTAGTGTTTATAGCTGTTGTCTTTGTCTTGTTCAGAATCTTAAAGTTCCTGTACCAGACTCCATAGCAGCTGAATTGGGTGAGCACGGAAAGGCATCATTATATTTCTTGATCTTACTGCCAAGAAAACTGTAGTATAAAATATGGTTAATTTCTGTCATCATTGCAGGAATCATTCCAGTGCAGTATGAGTTCCTGATGACTGTTTCATTAAAATCTCTTTTAACTTCAACATGAATGACATTTTATGATTGAAAATGCATTTATTTTCTCTCATGTGTAATCTGTTAATGTGCCCACATTACAATGTATGTTGACATAATATTTCTCAGCTGAAAGATAATGATGCATTAATGTCAATCTATATTTCATATGTTTTATCTTCTTTCATCTTGTGTGTGTGCGTGCTCAGAGCGACGGAGACTAGATTTGATCCCAGAAGAGCTTTGTAGACAGTACACTCAGCTGTTACAAGACACCCTCCTACCAGATTTACACATGAAACTGGAGGACTTCAGGTTAACACGCACGCACGCACACACACGATTACCAGATTATGTAATTTGTGTTTAGACTATGTGGTGCTTGTTCATTGCCAAAAAACGTGTGTGTGTGTGTGTGTGTGTGTGTGTGTGTGTGTGTGTGTGTGTGTGCAGGCAGAAGCGTAGTATGGGTCTGACGCTAGCGGAGGATATGCTGTGTAAACTGGACTCGGACAAAAGAAAAGAGCAGTCGGCCCTGGATAAAGAACGCTCCTGTGCTGAGCACATCATCTCCAAGATAGAGGACATACTGTTAGTACTTCAACACGCGCACACGCACACACACACACACACACACACACACACACACACACACACACACACACACACATTCTTTTCACAGGAATTGTCTCTTTCCAAAGCCTACATAGTTTCTTAGCTGAAGAAATCAGCTGTGTCTTGGATAGTATTTTGTAAATCCTAGGCTAGCTAGGATCTTGTATTGTGCTGTTTTCTGTTTATTTCACTGAGGAGATTGATCTGTAATTAATTATAACTAACTTAAAATGTCTTTGTTTTAACTTGTTACAACTTGCAGACATGCTATTGTTGCTGCCTGTGTGGAGTAGCTTTTTTTTTTATGTACTGGGTTTACTGTGTCCCTACATGTAGTCTTATTTAAAAAAGCCTTTGTGTACTTTTGAAAACTTTACACAATACTTGTGCTTGGTGCAAGTTGCAACACACAGTCGACAAAGTAAGAATTATGCATGCACGCACATAGGATTTAATATACCTGTAGCTGTAGGTACTGTAAAAGCCCTTGCTGTATTTGGACTAGAGCCTGACTGATGCCATTGCCAGATCTTTAGGTCTGATGTCGATCCCGATTTTGGAGAGTCCTAGACCACAGATGACCAATGTTTCAACCGATATTTTGTTTTTAAAAAAGTAATTTAATTTAAATGTAACCTATATATATATATATATATATATATATATATATATATATATATATATATATATATATATATATATAACCTTGTCGCATTGTGTTGTGATCTTGTAGATCAGCTTTTTTTCTTTTTTTTTAAGAAACAAATTTTCGCCTATAATGATGACATGCCAAAAATAGGGACGTCAGGTTAATAGTGGTCACAAAATGGAACACATCGGTGGATATAATTGCGATAACGATGTTGTCCAAAAAGTCACATATATCGTTCCGGCTCTAATTTTGACTTGTGCAACGAGCCTTTTGTGCACGAGAATGAAGTTAGCCAGCTCTTGATCTAAGTCTGTGAGCTGCATCACATTACAAGGTTCATGAAACTGAGGCTTGTGTGCACACATGTGTGCGACATAAGCCTGACAGGCCACATTTTGGGACACGTTTTAGATATCAAAGTAGTTGATTGGGGATGCATGTCTGATTAGGGACAGAATTGACGTCCCCAATTCGATTTCAGTGCAGTTTCAGAAAGTTAGGGTAAAGTTTAGAGTAAGGGGATATGGACTGAATGGTTATGCTTACTGTTAGGGTTAAGCCTGATTTATATGTGTTGTGAACTTATAGATTGGCTATTTTTCAGCAAATGACACTGGTGCAACCAAGTATAGATTAAGCATTAGGGTGTGTGTGTGTGTGTGTGTGTTATTTATTTATTTGTCTCTTACAGGATGACATCACAACCCACAGAAGAGGAGAAGTGGTAAGACGAAAGTAAAATGAACTTTATAAAAACCTTGACCTCTCTTCAGAAGGACACGTATGTACTTACATAACAGAATGACTGGGCGAGTGGACGGGGGGGGCTAGTCCCTGAATGCAGACTCATTCAGTATGTAAGAAAGAACCAGCCTCACCATTGAAATTAAATCCTTCTCAAGACTGTTAGATCACCATCTGTAGGAAAGTTAACATGTTGCACATTAACCAGTGTATGACTCATAGTCATATGTTCTATTAATACAATGATTGCATTGTGGAACGTACTGTTTGTTTGAGCCGTATACACTGGCAGATGACGATGAGTAACCACTTAACCTTATACTGTATACTTAGTTGCCCGGGGGTCTCTTAGGAGTCTATTTTTCCCCACTACACCACCAAATCACTTTCCTGAAAAAAAGGTGATCTACAAGCTCACAACGTGCTGTGTTGCGGCTTGTTGTGAGCTTGTAGATCGGTTATTTTCACCAATTCAACCTATCATGACTTGCCCATGAAACGGACGCTAGGGTTCCAGTGGTTAACCGTGTGTCTGGTGCTGCAGTGCAACTAGGGATGCAAATTACAGATTAATTCATTGATTCAATAATTGATAACCTTATCGATCAACTAACCGATTAATTGATAAGCTGTGTTTTTTAGGACCAAAAGGAAAATTCTTGTCCAAAACTGAAAAGGAGCGCAGACACATAATTGCCATGATGTGTATAACATTAACGAGCATCAATGAGCATCAGCTGGTCACAGACACACAGACACACACACACACACACACACACACACACCTCCCCTCTGCAGTGCTCTATGGAGTCTGTCTATTCGAAAGTCCTTGAATATGATTGAATATGATTATGGATTACTGTGATTATGGTAAGCTCACATTTGATATCACACACACACCATACCTGTAACTTTCACTAGACAAAATAAAAGAAGAAGAAAAAAGAAGAAAATAAATTAAAACTAAATAAATGTAATCGACTAAATTCTTAACGGTCGTTAATCGATTATAGATTAATTGTTAACATCCCTAAGTGCAACAATGCAGTACGTCATCCTCACATACATGTGTCTGGTGCTGCAGTGCAACAATGCAGTACGTCATCCTCACATACATGTGTCTGGTGCTGCAGTGCAACAATGCAGTACGTCATCCTCACATACATGTGTCTCGTGCTGCAGTGCAACAATGCAGTACGTCATCCTCACATACATGAAACACCTGGGGGTGAAGGTCAAAGAGCCCCGCAGCCTCGAACCAAAGCGTGTGCGCATCAACTTCCTGCCCAAAATGAAGGTGTGTGAAAACACGAACACACACATACACGTGCGTGCTCACACACACACACACACACACACACACACACACACACACACACACACACATGCTATAGAGCAGTGGTTTTCAACCCTTTTCATATCAAGGTCAATTATTTATTCGGCATTTGACCCACATACCACCATTTGATGAGATTTAGACTCTCAGACCCAAGACTTAAAATGTTTTGTTGTCGTTGGATGAGATTTTGTCCACAATTCCTTGTTGTATTGATGTTGGTACCATAGGAGAGATAACAGGCAAACGTTGATCAAAAGAACAATTCTTTAATTAAGTAATGCAAATGTTTAACAATAATTTAACTCTTGAAAGCGTAAAATGAAACCAAATGGACCTGTAATGGTCCATTTGGTTTAATTTTACGCTCTCAAGGAACCCTTGAGTATACCCCCTCAAGGACCACTGGTGGTCCGCGGACCACTGGTTGAGAACCACTGCTATAGACCTCCACACACGCCAAACTGACATAAAGATACAAGGCAGTATACAGTTTCTCATCTTGGTGGGATAGCTATGAATCCGACAGAGGGAGATTCATGGTGTTATAGCAGCAACAGCAGTGAGCATGAAACACATTAAACATAAAAGAAAAATCTTGACAGAGATTACATTTAGATTCTGTCACTTGACAGCTGCACTGGGTCTCTGAAATAGTCCCATCAATAATAAATGTACAATCTATCAGTGGTGAATAATATGAATGAATATACATCTATCGCCGATGAATATATGAATGAATATACAATATGTACAGTTTATCAACAATGAGTTTAACATGGGAAACTAGGCACATTACTCGTCAGAAAAAGAAACGTGTGGCTTGTGTGATTTCAACAAGCAGAAGAGCAGCAAGCCCGAGAAGGAGGGAGAAGAGAAGGTGAAAAAGCCTCGATTCCCCAGCATCCTTGGTCAGCCTCGACGACCCAGCCGAGTGGACGCACCTTCCAGTGAGTAGAGCATGTCACGATTCCTCCCTGTGATTTATTAAGTCTTTTTTCTTTTAAAGTTTTCACTAAACAAAAAACTGTGTGTGTGTGTGCAGTCGGTAAGGCCATGGAGCTGAACAAGCAGCGTTCCCCTAAGCAGCTGGTCCCCCATCCAGCCGTCGGCATCCCCGAGCACCCCGACACTTCCTCCAGCCGCGTCCGTGGAAGCCAGTCCAGCGACGGCTCTGACTCCAGCCCCCACCTCCTCCTCTCCCACCCGGCCTCCCCTCTGCCCGCCACTCAGCTCTCAGAACCCAGCGGACATGACTCCGACTCTGGTGAGAGAGATGGCCTGCACTCTCGTACTAGTTTTGGTGTCTCTGGGTTGTTCACTGTTTTTACACTATGTTTTATATTTTGCTTTATATATTTATATTTTTTGTTTCATTCCACACGTGGAGCAAACAAGTTCTTTAACACATTCACTGCCAGGTACTATGCATCCGTTTTTTTTAAGCTTCTGCCAGGGTTTTATCGATTTTTCTAACCTTTTCAAGTAGTCACAGAATATTTAGCTCCAGTATGATCGATCCCCTGATGGTTGCTAATCACGGAGGGTTTCACTGTGCTTACGCAAAACATTTTTAATTAATCGCGACCTCCCGTTCGCTTGTTATCCGCTGTTAAAAATAGCATGTTTCGCCAAAAATACATAGTAAAACGAGAGTTATGCATATAACTAAGGTTCTACGAATTCCGGATGACCGCCAGAGGCAGTGTTTTCAACACCTGGATATCCATCACGCGCTCGCGTATGGGTCGAATATTAATACCAACAAAGTCACTCGTGACCTGTGTGCACGCACGCCACCTATATAGGGGCGGGGCACACAGCGTTCATCCTCCTGAAATCTTTTCGTCGAGAATGAGATTCCGAGTGACAGTCAACTCTGGCGGTCATCCGGAATTCGTAGAACCTTAGTTATATGCATAACTCTCGTTCTACTTCATTCCTACTGACCGCCAGAGGCAGTGTTTTCAACACCTGGATGACTAATACCAACATAGTCACGAGGAATCTGCGCTTACCGAAGTCGGTTTGCAGATAGAATAAACAGACAACACCACAGCCGTCGCCACAGGATGCGAGACGGCCAGGTTGACTATATATAGGAGCGGGCAAAAGCCCATGAAAGATGAAGCCCATTCGGCTGCATCTCCTGGCCTGCTCCAAGCCTGTATCACTGAGGGAGAGGCTCTGGCAACACCCACGGTCAAGAAAGGCCTTGGGGGAACCTAGAGGCCCCCTGAAGACGCACATTTGCCTGAACGCAGCAATGAAAGTCTCCATTAAGCCAAGGCACAGCTGTGCCCTTCCTCACAGACAAATACAACCAAACTCCAGCCATCACAGCTATGTCCTGCCACAGAGCCCGGACGGGACACAATAGGCAGGTACTAGAATGCAGTTGCTCCACCTCTGGTTGAGGAGCAAACTAACAAATCCATAGGCTAGCTGACGTGAAATGCAGAAAGCCTCTGAGGACGTAAGGAGGGGTCGGCCATATGGTAAACCCAGACCCATCGGAATCCCACTTTAACAGTCTCTGGCAATGGCCAGGGCATGAAGCCCATCTACTCACTTTTGCAGTGAGGACAAAGAGTACTAGCAGATAGTCATCTGAGAGCAGCCCGATGTACCGGCTGGGGACAAAGCTTCCAATACCACAGGCAAGCATCATGAAGGCACCCATGCAACCTGTGGGGGCCACACGCGGAGAGCATCTCAATGGTAGAGAGGCTGAACCCTCTATCTAACATCATCCGCAGATATCTAGGGCAGCATAAGCACAGAGCAACGCTCCAACCTATGCAGTGGCCCTTGTCCCGACTAGAGCACAGTCTACACTCGCTGGCGTGCAACGCCCTGGTGTACGATGCACAAAAATTCAGTAATTTTTGGACAATAGTTTTGAATTTCAGTGGTCAATGACGCAGCCGAAGGTTAGGAGTGAGGATGCCCCATGCACCTCCCCCCCTAACTGTGACAGGAGATCTTGTCTCTGTGGAGAGGCCAAGGCACTCCATTGAGAAGCTGCAGTAGGCCAGAGCATCTTGCCCTAACGGACTGGTCTGTCCCGGAAGGGAGACCTACAGTCAACAACGCGTTATGCCCTCAAGGCTAACGGTACTACCGCTCTGCCATAGCTATGCCTGTGATCCGAACTGCTATCGGATCCAAGAGGCTTCCAGTGGGAACCATGTCCGCAGCCTGGACTGTACACCCAACAAGCGCATTGCTATGAAATTCGCCAGATGAGGCAAGGTCCACGAAAGGAGCTTCCAAGCCTCCTGCAGAGACTGACTGGGTCAAGCGCCCCAGAAGGCAGACTGTCGACAAATTGTGTTATTGAACACGGCATAAACATCCTGAGGGCCAGGTGCACTGCACGCAGGTCCAGTGCATTAGCGACACTGGCTGGAGACCCACACCATTCTGTTGCAGTCTTGGGGTTCGAAGCCCAAGCCACAAAATATATATGCACATTTGAACATGCGTGAAATTTGTCCGCTGTATTTATTTACCCATCCTAGAACTACTAGGAGCCGTGAGCAGCCATTCTCCGGCGCTCATGGGGCAATTAAGGGCTCAGACAGGGGCACACATTGACCCACTTCTGGCCTGGCGTCGAACCCGGGACACCCAGAGGCTCTGGCTCACTACCAAAGTAGACAGTGCCAATTCTCCAATCATGCAAGCAAACGCCTAGAGTGATAGGCGCTGTATAGGCGCTGTATAGGCGCTGGATAGGCGCTGGATAGGCGCTGGATAGGCGCTGTGTCTGCGCATCAACACTCGCATGCCGGAGGGCCAGGGCGAGGTAGCCAAGGGAATGTCCAATACGTCACATTCCAGCCGCTGTGGCATGGCTCTAGCAGATCAGAGACTAACACTGTGGCCATGAGCAACGGTCATCCAGCTCGACAGCTTCATCTAGTGACACCACCAGAGAAGCAATGCTCACAGTTTACCGTTTAGGCGTTTAGCAGGCGCTCTTAATCCGGATCGACTTACAGTAAGGTAATGTAAGTAAAGTAAGCAATGTTGGCATCAACCACCAGCCTTAGGTCTAGCCATATTGGGCTGTACTCCCCATGGCTGACAAGTCCTTGGTAAGAGGTTCTGGAACTGGCCCACATGCCAAATCTCATGATGTACGGCACCAAGGGTGTACAATGACGATAGTTGTTGGACGCATCCATCTAGGGCTAGGCCAAGCCGTTATATGGCCAGCTGGGCTATGTACTCTCAACGCTTTCGTCCAGCGACAAGCAGTAGCGGAGTGGGACACCCTTACTATGCTGAAGCTATGTTGCGGTGGTCCGCACATGGTTCCTCCAAGCGGCAGAATGGGATACATTCTCAACGCTGACCCCTTTTTCCTTTCGTCCAGCGACAAGCAATAGCGGAGTGGGACACGTACTATGCTGAAGCTACGTTACGGTGGGCCGCACGTGGTTCCTTTCCTTTTCCTCTGGCCAGCGACCAGCAGCAGCGGAGCGAGACATACTCCCAATGCCAGCGGTATATTCCAGTGGGCGCACGCCGCAGTGGCGTGGTACCTCCAAAAGCGGCAGAGCGAGACACTCTCAACGCTAATACTTTCCACTCCTTTCGTCCAGCGACAAGCAGTAGCGGAGCGAGACACACTCCTAATGCTTACGCTATATGGCGGTGGGCCGCCCGCCATGATTTCTCAAAGCGGCAGAGCGAGATGCACTCTCAACGCTAATCCTTTTCCCTTCTGTCGTCCATTGACAAGCAGTAGTGGAGCTACCAGCAGCAGCGGAGCGAGACACACTCCCAATGCTAGCGGTATATTCCAGTGGGCGCACGCCGCAGTGGCGTGGTCCCTCAAAAGCGGCAGAGCGAGATGCACTCTCAACGCTATATCGCTGATCCTTTTCCCTTCTTTCGTCCAGTGACAAGCAGCAGCGGAGCGAGACACTCCCAATGCTAGGGGTATATTCCATTGGGGGGCACACCGCAGTGGCGCTTACAAATGCAAAATACAGCATGCAGCTGGTATAACATGACTGTCAGTCGTTATTCCTTGTGTCTTTTTTTCCTGTCCAGCCTCATCATGATCTGTGTGCATGGGGATCTCATCTTAAACAAGCTCAGTGCTTAATGAGTTTTCCAATTTAGTAGACCTTGTATTGTGAATTTGTACTTCCATGTACTGCTTTCAATTCAGTGACCCAGAGTTCGTCATCCTGACAATTCCTCTAGCTGAGAAAGCATCCTGAGGGCTCAATGCTAGCATCCCTGTGGGAGGCAAATCAGCCACAACCACGGCCAACCCAGTCGACCTTTCTGCCAGCAGTATGCTGCTGCAATTAGAGCCAATACATTCACAGCCATAGTCTGTGTCAGGCACCATAGTCAGGACATGACCGGCACAAGTAATGGACCTTCCCTTCTGGGACCAGAGGGGACCAGCAATTGTTGCAATAATCCATGGGCAACAGCAACAGAGTGAGACACTCAATACTACTGATGACGTAGCCGTAGCAAAAGCGAGTATCATTCAGGCTACAGTGTCAAGGACACAGTATGATAGCCGTAGAGAGTACCAGGTACACACAGTATTAGTGGGTAACAGCAGCAGAGTGAGATACACTTAGTGCTATTGGTAACGTAGCCCTAGCAAAAGAGCGAGAATTGCTCAAGCTACAGCGTCAAGTACATATGTACTTGTTAATGTATTGCGTCTTGGACACAATTAACAGTAATGTTAATTAATGTCGTCTTGGACCCCAGGAAGAATAGCTGCTGGTTTCCCTTTTGCCGCAGCTAATGGGGATCCATTGCCAATAAACAAAGCTTATTGATTATCAGTACACAGAGTACAATGTTACTAATATGTAACTTCGTCGTGGCAAGGAGCGAGAACCACTCAAGCCACTGTGTCAAGTCATGTGTCAAGTACCCACAGTATGATAACCAAGTGATGGCAAAGCAAGACCCACTTGAACCATACCAGTATTATAATTTCGTTTCACTACCAAGCACCAAGCAGTATAACCTGAATAGCAGCAGCGAGTCACACTCAAGCTATGATACACACTCAAACTGTGAGGTTAAGCACCCACAGTGGCAGTATTGGCGTATCCCTGTATGTCACGGGCAAAATATGCTGCTTAAGTCAGTAGGCTACTACTGAGCAGCGTTCTACCACTTGACCTGTGTTCTGGCGCTCAGGAGCTGGGACATGTCGGTAGTGTGTTACTCTCTGAACATAGCACCAAGTACATACAGTAATAGGTACACAGTATATCGTCCAATAACGACGGAGTGAAGCACACTATGGATGCTAAAAAGCATTATTTTACACCTTGGGCTATTCAAAAATAGCAGATCTACAAGCTCATAGCGCGGCACCAAGTACATGTAGTAATAGGTACACCGCATATCGTCCAATAACGACAGAGTGAAGCACACTATGGATGCTAAAAAGCATTATTTTACACCTTGGGCTATTCAAAAATAGCAGATATACAAGCTCATAGCGCGGCACCAAGTACATCGCTCATACAGTGGTGTAAAGTAACTAAGTACATGTACTCAGTACTGTACTTAAGTACAATTTCGAGGTATTTATACTTTAATGGAGCCCAGTTCTCTGCCACTGCGCTCATTAACGCTTTGGTCGTCTCCTCGAGGCGAAAGAACACCTTCTATGAGACACATTAACGGCGCACTGCCGTGACATTTTCGGTCATTTTATTTTGAAGGTTCAGTCTGAAACGTCGGCTCAACCGACTCTACACCAATCAGAAGGTCCCATCCCTTCAAGCTATGGGACGTTGGATCCTTTGCAACACGGCTAGTGTTTGTTTACAAGTGAGAGAGAGACGGCCAGTGAAGGACGTCGGATATGCTCAAAGCGGCAGAATGGGATACATTCTCAACGCTGAATACTTTCCCCTCTTTTACTTTATTTGTCTGTAAAACAGCACAATACATGCACTCACCGCCGCCAATGTACAGCTATGGCTCTCCATAGTTCAACACAACGGTGGTGCGGGGAAAGCTCACGGTGTTATTGTCGTTAGCTCCAATGCTAGCAAGCAACCATTCACCGTCTCACTTTTTTTTTTTTCTTCCTTGTTCCTTTCCGACAGCCCCTATAAACGGGGTAACGTAATTCCATGGTAGCAGGCTACGCAGTCTCTGGAGGACGGACCGTAGTCCGTAGCCCCAACCGTGTTGGTTTACGAAACTTCACGCGCAGCTGCAAGTATCGACCTACGCTTTGGAGGCGAAAAGATGAAAGAGGATGAACGCTGTGTGCCCCGCCCCTATATAGGTGGCGTGCGTGCACACAGGTCACGAGTGACTTTGTTGGTATTAATATTCGACCCATACGCGAGCGCGTGATGGATATCCAGGTGTTGAAAACACTGCCTCTGGCGGTCAGTAGGAATGAAGTAGAACACAGGAGCCGAGATACAGGTTATTTCCCAAATAAATTAACCAGGAAGTGAATGGAGCAGTAAATCTTCGGATCGCATTATCTCCTGGTTCTGTGAGATGTTTTTTTTATATTTTTTTTAAATAAAAAAATATTTGTATTTTATTTATTTTTGAAAAACTTAGATTTACGTGATTGGCAGTGAACGGTTGTATTTGCATTAACGTAGATTTGGCAGGGATTGTGTTAATATTCTCTATACCTATAACATCACTTCTTTTTTCACTTTTTGTTATTCTTTCCTTTGACTCCTTTGGTTATGTCCTGTGAAGGTCTGTCTCCGTTCTCAGCTCCGTCCAGACTGAGTGACGGTGTCCATTCTGGAGACAACCAGGACGGCACAGGTCAGCTAAACAGTCCTCACTTTGACTTCCCCTGCCCCTTGGACCCGTTTCAGGAAGAGGTTTACAGGTACTACTAACAGGGCGGTTCTCCATTCCTCATACAGTACTTACCCAAAGAACTTGGGTTGGTAGTGGGGCTGTCAAATAAATAATCATCCAAAAATATGGCTACCGCTCAATGTCGTATCAGAAGGTGTAACCCAGTTAAAATAGTGGGTCACTCAGCAATAGTTTAGCTATAGTTTTCCAGCAGTCCAAAGTGAGTTCAACTCTGAGACATGAAATAACTATTAGCTCACATTACCTTTTTGTAAGCTTGTTCTTGACAATCGGCAGCAAGTGTTCTCTTGGGGATAAAACGGTACTGACCAGTACTGATATTACATTCATTATGTGTATAATATTGTATGCAAAATATAATAATAATAATAATTTAATATAATCAAGAATCTGCCTGAAATTCGATTGTAATTTCTGACAGCCATAGTCGGTACGTTTGGTAGAGAAACCACACTATGACCCAGGGCAACGCGGTGTGTGCGAATTTCACCATACACATACAAATTCACTGCATGCGCCATCGGTTCTTGCGTCAGGCATGTGCGTGTCCGTACGTACAGATGTGTGCGTTTAGGGTGTATGCGCTTATGCATCCAAACACTATCCAACACAAATAGTTATATACATTTCTTGGTGGGATATTTCTACACACACACATGAATGACAACAATGAATAGGCATTTCACCAGGGTTTCAGTGTACACTAGAGTTGGTTATAACAGATGCTGGGGATAACAATTGATTTTAAGTAATCAGATGGGCCTTACCATTCTGAGATGCACAGGAGAGATAGACACCGTCATTCATTTCAAGGGAAGGATAGGCTTCCCTGCTCAAGTGTCTTATAACAATAACAAAGTCAATTTGAGCTCACCATGGGGGGTGAATAGAGCATTACCTTACAGGAATAAATAGAGTCTCAGAAAACAAGTTTGATAATATAATAGGAAAGCTGAGCTTCTGTTTGAAAATAAATAGATAATCGTATTATTCTTTGGAGTCCGTTGAAGGGCTAACCAACACTTTCCCTGATGTCTGTAGCTATAATTACAAACTTATATCTGTCAGAATATATAGAGCTTCTGCATCATAATGTTGCTTAAATCTTTCACTGCCAGATTAAAAAAAGAAATAAATCGGCCAGTGCCGATTTACTTACCTTTTCAACTAGTCACAGAATATGTATATCTAGTATGATCGATCCTCAGACGGTTGCTAAACAAAAAGTCATCGCGACCCCCGCTTGCTTGTTACAGGCCGTTGAATATAGCATGTCTAGTCAAAAATGCAGGGAGAAAAAAAGAGAAAAAAACGTGATCTCCTGGATCTGTGTGACTTGAGGATGAAAATGAGCACTCGTGTGTTAGAGAGCAGCGCCATCTGGTGGAAAACCACTGAAAACAAAAATGTCGTAAAAGTCGTCTTTTGCAGTCTGGGCCTTTTTGGGAAAAAAGTCGTCCTTGGCAGTGAATGAGTTAACTAGGCAAACAAATTGAGATGACTAAAGATCCCGCTTTCTAGTAAATCATGAATGACAATTTCCCCGACAGCTCCAGTATGGTCCATCCTCGTCCTCAACCCTCCTTTCTCTCAATCCCTTATTCCGCCGTTTGTCTTCTGCTTCTCTCTGCCCTCTGCCGTGTGCTAGGATGGAGGGTCTGGCCGAGGTCCAGAGTGAGGATGACCAGGGAGGGGGGGTGGTGTACGGGGAGGACCCCCTGAACTGGCAGCGGCTGGTCAGCCGAGAGGTCCTGGCAGGCCTCACCCCACTGGAGATCAAGAGACAAGAGGTCATCAACGGTAATGCTGCGTCCATTCCTCATCCTAATAATATTAATAATAATGGGATTAGCTGATAATGACTGTTTCCTGTATTAACCTTTTTGCAGTGGTGGAAAAAGTACTCAGATATTTTACTTAAGTAAAAGTATCAATACTGCAATATAGAAATACTCTGTTACAAGTAAAAGTCCGTAATTCAAAATTTACTTTGAGTAAAAGTACAAAAGTATTGGTATCAAAATGTACTTAAAGTACCAAAAATATAAGTACTAAAATGATTGAAAATAGCAGATCTACAAGCTCACAACGCGTCGCGATGTGACACGTTGTGAGCTTGTAGATCGGCTATGTTCAAATAGCCTATCTATAAAATAGGGCTAAAGGTGTGTGTGTGTGTGTGTGTGTGTGTGTGTGTGTGTGTGTGTGTGTGTGTGTGTGTGTGTGTGTGTGTGTGTGTGTGTGTGTGTGTGTGTGTGTGTGTGTGTGTGTGTGTGTGTGTGTGTGTGTGTGTGTGTGTGTGTGTGTGTGTGTGTGTGTGTGTGTGTGTGTGTGTGTGTGTGTGTGTGTGTGTGTGTGGCCCCCATCAGAGCTGCTGTACACAGAGGGAGCCCACTTGCGGATGCTTCGGGTGTTGGACTCTGTGTTCTACCAGAGGCTGAGCAGAGACGGCATCCTGCCCCCAGAGGACATCAAGCTCATCTTCACCAACCTGGACCAAATCCTCCAGCTACATGGTAACACTGATTCAACCTGATGAAATCATCCAGCTTCACCATAACACTGATTCAACCTGATTGAATCATCCAGCTTCACCATAACGGAAGTTACGAATGTAACTATGGTTCTATGAATTCCTGGATGACTGCCAGTAGGCAGTTACAGTAGTGAATAATGCCTCTCGCGCTCCGCGCAGGTCGAGTATTTATATAAACAAAGTCATGTGACGCGTAGGCTACCTGTGCGTCCGCCGTCCCGGCTACATAAGCACATGATAGCCTGCGCGCGGCCTCTAAGAATCTTCTCGCCCTGAAAGATTCCGAGTGACCAGTATTACTGGCAGTCATCCAGGAATTCATAGAACCATAGTTACATTCGTAACTTCCGTTCTATTTCATTCCCTCCTGACTGCCAGTAGGCAGTTACAGTAGTGGATGACTTATACCACAAGTGTCACGAGGAATTGCACCCACCTCCTAGTCTGCCGTAGCAGCCAGCGGCAGGATAGCTGACGCCAGTGAGGATCCAGAGGCCACGTCAAGGCGATAGAACCTCGAGAATGTGCAAGGCGCCGTCCAAGATGCCGCCGCACAGACGTCCGTCAGTGACACCCCCTTCATCGCCGCCCAGGACGTGGCTACGCCCCTGGTAGAATGGCAGATGACATTTGAAGGGGCAGGTTTACCGGCTACTTCATAAGCCTTTTTAATTGTGTCAACTACCCAGTGGGATAGCCGCTGTTTAGACAGTGCATATCCCCTATTCTTTCCGCCGTAGCAGACAAATAGCTGCTCTGAGCGTCTAATACTCTGCGTTGCCTGAATATACAGTCGCAACGCACGGACTGGACACAGTAAGTGGGCCCTTTCCTCCACCCCGGATGTAAACGGGGGAGGATGGAACGCCGCCAACTCTATGGCCTGATTAGTATGATTGGGGGGCAATACTTTAGGTAGGAATGAGACATTCGGCCAAAGTGTAACCCCAGAGTCGTTCGCCTTCCAATGAAGGCATACTGGACTAATAGAAAGTGCGTGGAGCTCACTCACACGCTTGGCTGTCGTGACTGCTAACAGAAACGCAGTCTTAATGGATAAAGAGCTCAAGGACGACCCCGCCATAGGCTCAAAGGGCGCCCGGCTCAATGCCTGCAGGACCAGAGGCAGGTCCCAAGTTGCAGCACGCCCCACCCTAGGGGGGCGTAACCTCTTGGCACCACGCAGAAACTGTGTCACCCAGTAATGCGCACCAACTGACCTGCCATCAATATGGCTATGATTAAAGGATATAGCGGCCGTGTGTACCCTCAACGTGGAGGCCGCACGGCCGGCATCAAGTAGACACTGTAAATAATGTAATACATGTTGTACAGGGCAAGAGACTGGGTCTAGACCCCTGTCGCTGCACCATGATGAGAACGCAGCCCAGCAATTAGAGTACACCAACCTTGTGGAAGGGGCTCTTGCATTCCGCAAAGTCTCACATATTGAGGGGTCAAGCACACTCAAGAGTGACTGATCCCTCTCAATGGCCATACCCAAAGCTGAAGGAGGCTCGGTGATGGATGCCATACCTTCCCGTCCAGCTGGGACAGGAGGTCCATCCTCACTGGAAGCTGCCAAGGATCCCCGTCCAATAGACTGAGGAGCGTTGAATACCATATTCTCGAGGGCCACTTGGGGGCCACCATGAGAACTCTGTGATCTGACAATCTCACCCTGTGAAGCACAGGCAACAACAGGGGGATTGGAGGAAACGCATACAGGAGCGCCCTCGGCCAGATGTTGGCGAGAGCGTCCATCCCAAGCGGGGCACTGGACTCTGCCAGGCTGAACCACAGAGGACAATGAGTTGTGCCCTTTGAGGCAAACAGATCTACACGGGCTACCCCGTACCGATCCCAAATCAACTGTACCACCTGGGGGTGCAATCTCCACTCCCCAGAGGGCAGTCTCTGGCGAGACAGATAATCTGCCACAGAGTTTACTCTGCCTGGCAGGTGCATTGCCCTCATCGAGGAAAATAGAGGATAAGCCCATGTCCACAGTCGCTGGGCTTCCCTCAGGGACTCCAGAGACCTGGTCCCTCCTAGATGGTTGACATGAAACACCACTGAGGTGCTGTCTGTCCGAATGAGCACATGCTTCCCCCTGAGAAAGGGTAAGAAGTGCTTCAGCGCCAAGGAAACAGTCCGGAGTTCTAGCACATTGATATGGCGTCCTCTCCACCGAGAACACCATACCCCCTGGACTGACCTCTTCTGCCATACCGCGCCCCAACCTTGAAGCGAGGCATCTGTTGTCACTACCTCTCGTCTCGCCGGGACTGAGCCGAGAGGAACCCCATGCAGCAGGAATGCATTGTTGAGGTATTTTCTGTGCTCTGGGTGTATAGGCACATGAAAATACGCGTCCCTCAGATCTATTGAGGTGAACCACTCCCCCTGTGTGATCGTCTGCAGGACGTCGACTGTGCGAAGCATCCGAAACGGAAGGACCTTGAGGTACACGTTCAACCTTCTTAGGTCTAGTATAGGCCTGAGAGACCCGTCTTTCTTTGGGATGAGAAAGTAAGTTGAGTAGAACCCCTCGTTCTGTGAACGTGGGTGAACTACTGTTATGGCTCGTTTGTCCAAGAGCTTGGCCACCTCTTGGGCCAAACACTGGGCCTTCACGGGGTCTGTGACCGAGGTCACCCTGACCCCTGAAGGTGGTGGGGGTCGGCGGCGGAACTGCAACCTGTAACCTTGAGACATTGTTGTCAAGACCCATGCGTCCTTGGCATGGTCTGCCCAATAATTCAGGTGCTGCTGTGAAAATCTTCCAGCCGCCGGCCCCCGACCCTCAGGCTGTGCCTGGAGGGTTATTTGGGGGCTTGGGGGGGCGCTGGTTATGCCATTGCCCACGCTGGGGCTGGCGAGGTGGGCGCCGCCCACCTCTGGACTGATGTTGCCATCTGCCTGCAGCCGCCTGGTCCCGTTGCCAGGGCTGCGGCTGAGGACTCAGGTAGCCCGAGCGTCGCGGGTCCCGCGCGCCACGTGGCTTAGAGGTTCGAACGGGGGGGGCCATCATGCCTCTACCCCGTTGACCCCAGGCTTCTGAAGCCTGTCGTGACTGCCGCCTACGTTCTAGTGCTTTGTCTGCCTCTGGCCCAAACAACTGGCCCGGCACAACAGGGAGCTTCCGTAGCGCATTTCTGCATTCGTCAGACATAGGCGCCTGAGCAAGCCACACCTGACGTCGTGTCACGACCAGGGTGGACATCAAACGGCCAAGTTCACTTGACATTAAGCCGAAGGTCTCAAGAGCCACATCGTTAATGTCGCCCAACTCACTCCCTGGTTGCCCGCTCTCTAAGATCTTGGACTGGGCGAGGAGGAGCACAGAGAGAGAGTTTCCCATACGGGCCATGCAGGCAGCGGAATCATATGCCTTCGACAGAAGGCCATCAGTGACCCGGCACTGCGAGCTGGGACAGCGGGCTGTGTTCTTCAGAGCCTCATCCGGAGGGAGAACCAGCGCCGCAATGCACTGGTCCACAGGAGGTATGTGAACCAGTCCATGTTTTTCTGCCTCACTCATGGAGGCCAGGGCTCTTGCATCCTTGCCTCGGTGGGCAGGTGCGCCTGGATCAGCCCAACACTGCTTCAGCTGACTTAAGTAGTGAGGCGAGGGTGGGACAGCAAAGGGTGGAGCCGCAGCAACCCGTCGGAAGAACGGGTTACTCACAACCTGAGCGGCCGGTGGCTCATCCAAACCGACCTTAGCCAGGGCAGCACGCAGCGTTGCACGCAACGCGCAGGGCCCATCTCCTAGCTCAGTGCTTCCCGAGCTCCTGCGGGAAGTCTCTGAGCCATCCTCAGCCTGCAAACTCCCAGGCTGGGGAGTACCCTGAGACCCCCGTTCGGGGGAAGGGTCGTACCTGGGGCTATAACCCCCGTCATGGAACTCAGAGTCTGAAGCTCTAGTTGACAGGACGTCAGCATTGTCTTCCTCCGATTCCCAGGCCGCCTGGCGTGGGGGAGGTGCTAGAGGCAGGCGAGGCGGTGGCTGCACCATTGCCTTAAGGCGCTCTATTTCAGCTCGCAATTCGTCCATTTCATGGCGATATGGAGCCTTGTCAGCCCCCACCGACCTCTTCGGGGCAGGGTGACCGCGCTCGCCATGAGACCCGTGTTTGCGCTTCGCCTTCCCACCGGAAGGGACCCCAGAGGGTGGAAGGTCTCCCCTGTAAAGGAGGTTCTCCACCCCCTGCAGCCTGGCCTCTCTCACAGAGAGTGGCAGGATGCTACAATTCATGCATGCCTGGTCAGTCAGAGCTTCCTTGAGATGACCGATACCCAAGCATGATGGACACAATTCATGGCCGTCCTCGACCTGAAGGTGAACCTTACAGGACGAACACTCCATATCGAGTCAGTTGTGTAGCCAGGCAATACCAACGAGAGCTGTACAATTACCGAACGCGTTAGTAACCTCCAGCAACAATCACAAAGTGTAGCTAATCAGTCAGGCTAAAGTAGCTTGCTGTTAGCTCATCAGGCTAGGAAATCTGAACACTAACCAGAACGTCCAGCAGATTTGATATTCACCTTCAACAGTTTAGAACAGCTTAAATGTCAATCGGGTGTTTAACCAGGCAATCGTAGCGAGAACTGTGCAGCCACAGTACGCGTCAGGAACTTCCAGTAACTTTTAATTAATTGATTATTATTATTATTTTCAATCAATTTAATTTTTCAAATTAATTTAACTTTTTAATTAATTTAACCTTTAATTAATCAAACAAGCTATTATAGCCAGGTAAATCAGGCGAGTGCTGTGGGCAGCCCACAGCACGCGACCGACACCCAGTGTGGAGGATCACTCTCACAACACTCTGTGTAAGACAGTGTGTGTGTAGCTGGTGAACGAGCCACGCTCGAAAATCCTCCCGATAGATAAAGAAAAGAGAGGAGGAGATAGTTTGACAACCACAGCCTTAAGAGGGCAATAAATTGCGCTCTCGACAACTGTCACAGGCAGGATGTCAACTCACCAAACAACACGTAGTGTCTTTCTCTCTTCGGACCTGCAAAACAAAGAACCGATGCACGGATTCTTCAGAGCAATACTTACCCGCGATGCACGCCAGGTAGCGAGAAGTTCAAAGAGGCCGCGCGCAGGCTATCATGTGCTTATGTAGCCGGGACGGCGGACGCACAGGTAGCCTACGCGTCACATGACTTTGTTTATATAAATACTCGACCTGCGCGGAGCGCGAGAGGCATTATTCACTACTGTAACTGCCTACTGGCAGTCAGGAGGGAATGAAATAGAACACTGATTCACACATGCACATTGAACTAGGATTTTGAGTTTCTTATTATTTTCTCAAAAAGGAAAAAGACTAGCTCTCTACATATTATAAACTTATGTAGAGATAAACAACATACACTTTTAACTCATTCCCTGTCAGACTTATTTCTGGCTGTGTTTGCCCACTGCCAGCGATTTAGTGTTTTTTATCTTAATTATTAACTTAAAAAAAATCGCACTTTTTTTTTTTCATTATGATCGCAAGTCCAATCGTTTCTAAACACACAGGCGAGTCGTGCACGCCGCTCAGACAACAAACATTCCGATCGGGGCGGAGTCTCTCTCCTCCAGCCCAGTGTAAAAACACCATGTTTCGCTATGTAAACGGAAAACTCACTTACTTTTTCCACCTCGCCACAGACCTCGCTAAATCCCTTATGATCGCAGGTTTGGTAATTGGAAAAAATTACGTTTTTTACGTCCTAGGCAGGTTTGGTAATTGGAAAAAATTACGTTTTTTACGTCCTAGGCAGGTTTGGTAATTGGAAAAAAATACGTTTTTTACGTCCTAGGCAGGTTTGGTAATTGGAAAAAATTACGTTTTTTACGTCCTAGCCAGGGAATGAGTTAAGTGTATGTTGTTTTTTGCAGTGACATTGCATTGTGTGTTGAGGGTGGTACAATTGCAAGAATGAAGAAATGAATGAGCTTGGAAATTATGCTGCTTCTTTATTGAAGCACATAAAACATGGCAAATGACGTCAATTAATCTATCAGCAATTAGACTTTAAACACAGCTGTACTTCATGCTGTACATGTTTGTTGGGCCTGTCTCCCACAGTTTTTATAACGGAACAGATGACAGCCATCAGGAAGAGGAGTGAGACATCGGTGATAGGTCCCATCGGATACGATCTCCTGACATGGGTAAGATGTCTAAGCAAAGTGGACAATTAGGTTCTACATGTTATCATTCTGTATGAATATCTGTCTGTACTGTAATCTGTACTGTGCAAAAGTTGCGGAAATAGTTTTATCTGCAAGCTCACCAAGTGTTGGCGTTGTGTTGTGAGCTTGTAAATCTGCTATTTTAATCAAAATAATTAATCATAATAATGTGGATCCAAATCCTTTTTTGTAGGTATTTTTGTCACTGTACATTTGTAATTACTGTACAGTATGTGAAATTTGTTCCATGCAATTTACCAATCCCAACCATTAGGAGCAGTGAGCACTATTATTAACCCATTCAATCCGGGGAACGCATCTCTATTATTTGTCTGTTGGTTTTTATACATTTTTATCCCATGAAAAGTAATAACAAGAACTTGTGACTAGGTTATTTTTTCCATTTCTTTAAGTAATGGTTTTGGACATCCACCCGATGGCGTGCGTGCGTGCGTGCGTGCGTGCGTGCGTGCGTGCGTGCGTGCGTGCGTGCGTGCGTGCGTGCGTGCGTGCGTGCGTGCGTGCGTGCGGTCAGTGGTGGAAAGTAACTAAGTACATTTACTTAAGTACTTTACTTTACTTGAGTATTTCCAATTCCCTATACTTTTACTTCTACTCCACTACATCTCGGATCCAAATATTATACTTTTACTCCACCACATTTATTTGAAGACTTTAGTTACTAGTTACTTTGTAGATTTTGATTAATATTACAAAACATACATTAACCACTTCAGCCCTATATACATTTTGGCCATTTGAAAATAGCCGATCTACAAGCTCACAATGCGTCACGATCTAACGCATTGTGAGCTTGTAGATATTTTCAAAAGATTTTTATACATTTGAAAACTTGAAATGGGACATTGTGCATAATGAGTACTTTTACTTTTGTTGCTTTAAGTACATTTTGATGCCAATACTTTTGTACTTTTACTCAAGTATGTTTTGAATTCCGGACTTTTGCTTGTAACAGAGTATTTTTATATTGCATTGATACTTTTACTTAAATAAAAATGTACTTTTTCCACCACTGACTGCAGTTCAGTGGCGAGGAGGAGGAGAAGATAAAGCAGGCAGTGGGGACGTTCTGCAGCAACCAGCCGTCTGCTCTGGAACTCATCAAGAGCAGACAGAAGAAAGACCAGAGGTTCACCTCCTTCATGCAGGTCAACAAATCCTATCAATCAGTCTGATCTGCCTCTGGCACGCCGCTTTACTGTACAATGTCAGGAACTTTAAGATAAACTTTGTGGACAGTACACGGCAGTACTGATGTTGTCAATAGTGTTGAGCATGTGTGCTGCTGTAAAGCTGCAACACATATTATCATAACTATTTGTCATCTGCTTTTGAATTTTATTTTGTCGTCTTTTGAACGCACGCAACTATATCAGATGTTGTAACTCTGTGAGACTTTATTTTACTTTATTTAAATACTTTTGTATTTGAATATACTTTTGTGGTCGGTGAAAGTTACTAGTGTTGAAACCGCTTCATTGAGTGATTGATTGATTGATTTAATTTGACAAACTTTAAATTAATTAAAATGAGGCCTGTCACAATTATTACATAATCGCCTAATCGCAATTATTTGAGATAATCGCAAGTCTTTTTTGCATAATCGTTACCATGTTGAAAAATGTTCACACATTTTCAAATATGAAAAAAGCAGAAATAGCTGATATACAAGCTTAGAAGTTGTAAGCTTGTATATCAGCTATATCTGCTATTTGTATAAAATGATTAAATATGTCAATAATTTATTTTATTTGTAAGTTATTTGTCATATCTGCCCTGTGCCATTTTTGTTTACGAAGCCTAAAAGGCAAACAGAAATAACATTTTCATTCATATTATGTTCCAATGTTCAACGCCAAACACACAATTAAATCGTTAATCGCAATTATTTGAGTGACAATTAATCGTCAACTTAAATGTTTTAATCGTGACAGCCCTAATTAAAATCCGTATAGTTTTGCACACTGATCAGTGATCATAAATGAGGGAACATAATGGCCTCCTCCATGGTGTGGTGTCATTGATCAGGAAGCAGAGAGTAACCGTCAGTGCCGCAGGCTGCAGCTCAAAGACATCATCCCCATAGAGATGCAGAGGCTGACCAAATATCCACTGCTGCTGGAGAACATCGCCAAGTACACCGGTGAGTCCATCCTGTGGAACCTCTAGTGGTGGGAAAAGTACTCCGATATTTTACTTAAGTAAAAATATCAATACTGCAATTTAGAAATACTCTGTTACAGGTAAAAGTCCGGAATTAAAAATGTACTTGGATAAAAGTACAAAAGTATTGGCATTAAAATGTACTTGAAGTACCAATAGTAAAAGTACTCATTATGCAGAAATCTTCCATTTCGTGTTTTCAAAATGTATAAAATCATTTGAAAATAGCAGATCTACAAGCTCACAACGCATCACATCGCGACGCGTTGTGAGCTTGTAGATCTGCTATTTTCAAATAGCCGAAGTCTATATAGAGCTGAAGTGGTTAATGCATTTTTTGCAATAATATTTAAAATCTTTAAAGCAACTAGTAACTAAAGTTGTTCAGTAATTGTAGTGGAGTAAAATAAAATGGAATAGAATATTTGCCTCTGAGATGTAATGGAGTAGAAGTAAAAGTATTGAAAATTGGAAATACTCCAGTAAAGTAAAAAATACCACAAAATTGTACTTAAGTACAGTACTTGAGTACGGTGTTATTTTACACCACTGCTGTTCACCTCTGCAGAGGACAGTGAGGAGAGGTCAAAGGTGAAGAGGGCGTGCGAGTGCTGCAAGAAGATCTTGAATCACGTCAACCAGGCCGTCAAGGAGGCTGAGAACAAACAGGTGTGATTGAAGAAATCAAAATATTTTTATTTGGGCTTGTAGATCTGCTATTTTAGATCTTTGAATATATATACTTTTTAACTCATTCCCTGCCAGACTTATTTCTGGCTGTGTTTGCCCACTGCCAGCGATTTTTTATAACTTTAAAAAAATTCACTTTTTTTTTTCATTATGATCGCAAGTGCAATCGTTTCTAAACACACAGGCGAGTCGTGCACGCCGCTCAAACAACAAACATTCCGATCGGGCGGAGTCTCTCTCCTCCAGCCCAGTGTAAAAACACCATGTATCGCCATGTGAACGGAAAACTCACTTACTTTTTTCACCTCGCCACAGACCTCGCTAAATCCCCTATGATCGCGTGTTCAACTGTTTGTAGACACACAGGGTAGTTGTGTGAGTGGCCCAGAGAAGAAATTGTCAATCGGCGACATTCCATTTGGCAGTAGTAGCAGTTTCAAAACAGCGTTGCTAAACAGCATTCCACGGCAGAGAAATGCAAAGCCGAGAAAAGACCGTTAACAGGAAGCGGACGGAACCGAAAATCTTCGATTTGACGTATTTCCGTATCCGGGTGTGCTACAATGAAATGTGTCACTGCGAGAGATGAAGGACGTTGAGATCTTGTTTTAAAAAAATATTTTGCAAAATTACGTTTTTTACGTCCAAGGCAGAATTGGTAATTGGAAATAATTACGTTTTTTACGGCAGGGAATGAGTTAAAGCGAACAAGACTCAAATCTTTGCTTCTGGGGTTCCCTGGAACAACATATTTTGAGATGGGGGTCTGCAACCAAATACATATAATTTGGGGGGTCCTTGACATGAAAAAGTTTGAGCACCACTGATATAGTAACTGTTAGGATTTAGAAGACATTTTGTAGAATCAGCCTCAGGTCTGACTGGGTTAATCTACAAGGATTCAGAAAAAGAGGTTGCTAGAGGAGAAAGGTTGCACGTCTCAAACTTCAGGTCAAAGAGGACAAAATACTCACATTTCCACTTGTTTATTTGGCACACACAACAAAAAAAACATCAACGTTTACGCGTTTAAGGCGCTTTGCCGAAACTCGTAACCGTTGAGTGTGCCAAATAAACAAGTGGAAATGTGAGTGTTTTGTCCTCTTTGACCTGAAGTTTGAGATCTTTCATCTGAGATGTGCAAACGTTCTCATATTTTGGATACGTACATTCTGCAGTTTGTTTGTACTGGCTGTTCTGTTGATTGTGTTCGCACAAAAGCACAATCGAATAAATTATTTATAAAGATGAAAAGATATGGATGATGACAGTGATGTGCTGATTTGTAAATGTCTATATGAGTATTTACAGAATGAAGACAATATCAGCTTTATATTGTTGATTGTCAACTGTGTTGTTATTTTAAAGTACAATATTTGGTGCATATTCACATGTGATAAAGTACTCTTGAGCTCACTGCAGAAATATGCCCTCCCATCAGCTCTGACAATGGAATGGTCCAGCCTTCTTGTTCAACCTCTAGATCCTTGATGGGGTTCAAGGGGGTCCCAGCTACATTATTAACCTATTCAATCCGGGAACGCTTCTCTGTCATTTAAGATTTCTTTGGCTATTCAAAAATAGCAGATATACAAGCTCATAGCGAGTGCCGCGCTATGAGCATGTAGATCTGCTATTTTTGAAAAATTGTGAAAATGTGTGCAAATCTTTGAATATATATATTATTTAAAGCGAACATTTGTAAAACATTTTGTTCCAGGAACGCCCAGAAGCAAAGATTTGAGTTGCAAATGTTCGCTTTAGAAATATATATATTCAAAGATTTGCACAAATTATCACGATTAAAAAGAAATAGCAGATCTACCCAGTGCCGCTCTATGAGCTTGTAGATCTGCTATTTTTGAATAGCCAAATAAATCTTAAAATGACACAAATGATGCTTTCCCGGTCTTAAAGGGTTAAGTGGAACCAAGTGGTCCATTTAGTTCCCTTTGTACATTTTCAGTTAAATTAACAGTGTGGATTTTACAGTGCAGATTGGTGTCACAGAGATACAAAATGGTATGATATAACAACAGTCATAAAACATCCAACTATTGCTTCTCTCAACAGAGGCTGGAGGAGTACCAGAGAAGGTTAGACCTGGCTTCACTTAAACAAAGTGAAAACCCCATGATCTCTGAGTTCAAAGTGAGTAAAACCTGTTTCTCTTCATTCTAATGTTGACCCCAGGTGAATCTTTTTTAAGCAACCCTAAGAGAGAAGAGAGGTTCTTGTTATTAGGTGTGCCTGCTTGTGCAGTACAATATCAGTGATGTGATCAAAGTTACATCTATACTACAGAATCTGGACCTGACCAAGAGGAAGATGATACATGAAGGACCTCTCTCCTGGAAGGTCAATAAAGACAAGACTATCGGTACGACATCAAACACACACACACACACACACACACACACACACACACACACACACACACACACAGTTTGTTTTATGGAGTTGAAGAGAAGAGCAAGGAGATGGGTGAAACCGTGCTGACAGCCACAGCCAGCTACTTTGCCGGGGAACCCGATGACACTTAATGCTATGGAAACCCGTCAGTGGATGGAAAAAGTACTCAAATGTTTTACTTAAGTAAAAGTATCAATACTGCAATGTAGAAATACGCTGTTACAAGTAAAAGTCTGGAATTCGAAATGCACTTGAGTAAAAGTACAAAAGTATTGGCATCAAAATGTACTTAAAGTACCAAGTAAAAGTACTCATTATGCAGAATGTCCCATTTCAAGTTTTCAAATGTATGCAAATGGCCGAAATGTATATAGGGCTGAAGTGGTTAATGTATGTTTTGTACCTAAAATCTACAAAGTAACTAGTAACTAAAGTTTTCAAGTAATTGTAGTGGAGTAAAGGTACAACATTTGCCTCTGAGATGTAGTGGAGTAGAAGTATTGGAAATTGGAAATACTCAAGTAAAGTGCAAATACCTCAAAATTGTACTTAAAGGAGGAGTTCACCCAAAAAAAATCTTATTTTCTATCAATTGCACACCCTATGAAGCCTTGAATCCATGGATTCTTTTTTGTTTTTGTCGCATTCCTAAGCTAATAATTTGATTCCCGTCTCCTACCGGCTAATGTATCCGGTAGGAGACACAAAGTAGATTATTTGTGTCTCCTACCGGAAATACACACGGTCATCAAATTATTGTCTTAGGAATGCCACAAAAACGGCTTCATGGGGTGTGTCATGGGGTGTGTAATTGATAGAAAATAAGTAATTTTTTGGGTGAACTCCTCCTTTAAGTACAGTACTTGAGTACATATACTTAGTTACTCTCCACCACTGGAAACCGTAATCATACGCGTCACGTTGGCCCCCATGGATTGAGGACTTCCCCTTACAGTATGTGTCTGACATGGAAGCGCAGCTCTGAATGGAAATGTTTCTATGCATTTAATTCTTCAGATGGAACACATTGTATAAAACCCTTCCTGTGATAAAATGAGATATAAATATATAATATCCGTTCTATGCATTTAATCCTTCAGTTGGAACACATTGTCTAAAACCCTTCCTGTGATCAAATATGACTGCGTTCTCTGAATCTAAATAAACTGCTGTTGTCGTTCGGATCTGAGCAATAGCCTACTGTGTGATATCCTCCTGGGTTTTTAGAGTTGAGGTTGAAATCAATTCAAATTCATGCAAACAAGTACACACCCAGCAGGGTTTTTGGAGCTGCAACTATCGATTAATTTCCTTTAATGATTATTCTATTGATTACTTTTTCAATTGATCAAATAATCAAGATGCATGTTTTTCTTTATTTCTGACTTTTTTTTTAATATATACCAATACCTGTATATCAATGAATCGATTAACCACTTAAGCATTATTTTACACTTCGTCGCACAACAGTGTCTTGCAAACATTGACAAACTCACAACGCGTAGCAATGTGAATATGTAGATCCGCTACTTTCACTATTTTTGAAATGTTTTGAATATTTTTGCCTATAATGACATGCCCGAAATAGGGGTCGATTATGAATCGATTAATGCACCCTAAAGGGATAGTTCACCCCCTCTATCAATTACGTCACCCCATGGAGACTTGAATTCATGGATATTATTTTGTTTTTGTCGCATTCCTAAGTCAATAATTTGGTGACCAGAGGGACCGGTGGGCAGCGGTTCCGGTAGGAGACACAAAGGAGACTCTTTGTGTCTCCTACCGGAACCGCTGCGGGTCATCAAATTATTGGCTTAGGAATGCGACAAAAACTAAAAAATATCCATGAATTCAAGCCTCCATGGGGTGACTAATCGATAGAAAAAAAGTCCTTTCGGGGGTGAACTATCCCTTTAAATGTGTGTCCCTGTGGCTCGTCCCTCAGAGTTGTACACGCTGCTGCTGGAAGACATCCTGGTCCTTCTCCAGAGACAGGACGACCGTCTGGTGTTGAAGTGCCACAGTAAGAACCTGGCGGGCAACTCTGACACCAAACACATCTTCAGTCCCATCATAAAACTCAACACTGTACTGGTGCGCTCTGTGGCCACTGGTAAGTACGTCTAAAAGGGTTCTTATCTCATGCACTTTTTACTTTGTGAGCTGAGCCGCAAACTTATTATTGTACTAGTATTGTACTGAGGCTGTTGAATTTATCTCTGTGTATCGTCATCAAATCACCACAGCAGGCCGTGAAATGTAATATATTAGAATCTAATGTATTGCATTTCATGGATCTAATAATTAGATCTTTAAAATCTGTATTCTGACATACTGTGAAATTTGTTGGTCATGTGGATATTATAGATAAACTCTTTACGCCGATTATTCACCCCGGAATAGGGCCGGTAGAGTTCAAGTGTAGTACGTATTTGCACATGAAGTGTATATTGTTTAACCACTTAAACCCCAGCATCGGTATTCGCTGAAAATTGCAGATCGACAAGCTCACAACGCGGCGCGTTGCGTCGCGTTGTGAGCTTGTCGATCGGCTATTTTCAGCGAAAGCTTTCCCCACAATAACGGAAAACAGAAAATACCCTAGTATTGTGCCCTGAGGGACTCCATTTACCCATATGGGGTTTTAAGTGGTTAATGACGGCAAGGAATGGTGTGTATTTTGTCACCCTCAGACAACAAGTCCTTCTTTGTGTTGTCCATGTCGGACAACGGTGCCCAGATCTACGAGCTGATGGCACAGACCATATCGGACCAGAGGACGTAAGTCTGCCATCGCTTCCCATCGCTCCCACTAAGCCAGTGGTTCCCTGGATCAGGAAGGAAAGAAAGAAAGTAGCCTTAGGAACCAAATGGTTCCCAAGGTTGTATACTTTTAAGTTCTTTAGTATACTTAGTATAGGTAGTATACTTTAAGTTCTACTTTGAGTATACTAATGGTAGTATACGTTAAGTTCCTGTTTATCAGTATCACCTAGAAAACAACATTTTTCAACAAGGTTTTAAAGAACAATATACCATGCCATTTATTTTGTTTTTACATTAACTTTCTTTTTATATTAACCCATCTACAAAGGCCTCCTAAATCAGTAGTTCTCAAACTTCTTCGAAGGACCCCCAAAATGATATGGATTTGGACGCGGACCCCTCCATCTGAAAATGTTTTGTGCCAGGGACCCCCCGAAGGGAAGATCTCTGAAAATTCAAAAATAGCAGATGTGAGCTTGTATAGCTGCCATTTTTGAGAACCAGTGTTCTAAACCACTGTTCTAAATCCTAAGAGTTTTTTGAAAAACGTATGTTGCTACGTAGCTAAAATCGACCAAAAAAATGACACAGAAGCTTGCCCGGTCTTAATGGGTTAATGTTAATGTTAACTTGCAATATCCTCAATATATTCCCGGCCCACAGGTTGGGGATTAGGGGTGTTGGAAAAAATCGATTCATGCAAGAATCACGATTCTTATTATCAACGATTCAAAATCGATTCACAATTAACCAAAATGGTTTCTGAACGTTTTTTTCTAAAAAAAAATATATATATATATATATATATATATATATATATATTTTTTTTTTTTAAAGTCGTCATAAGTCGTTCTTGGCAGCCAGGGCGTTATGATGATGTCTCGTTATAAGTCGTTCTTGGCAGTAAGAGAGTTAAAGACCAGATGAAAACAATATTATGACTAAAATAATTTGGATTAAACTGATTGGGAAGATTTTTTTTTAATCGAATCGTGACCCCAAGAATCGGAATCGAAATTGTGAGATAGCAGAAGATTCACGGTCTTATTGGGGATCACTGCATTCCTGCTGTTGACGTTCTCTCACTGTGTTGTGTGTGAACTCTGTTCCTTCAGGTGGCAGTGTCTGATCACGCAGTGTGCTGAAACCATGAAGACCAAACCACACAACAACATCATACCTCTAAGTCAGACTGAGTGAGTTCACCCAGCGTAGAAATCATATTATTTGTCGCCTTTTCCACTGCATCTTCAATAATTTGTGTGTGTGTGTGTATGTGTGTGTGTGTTCAGAGCTGAGCGGGATGCTATTGAGATCATCAGCACTGAGGAGCCCAAGCCAAGCAAGGATTCTGACTGCACATCAACTGGGTGTTTGCAGCCTCCAGGTACAGGTGCAGTAGCTGCAAATAACGTTGAGATTAAATTGCAAATGCCTTCTTAACCACTTTCACCCTGGCATCTCTATTTTAGGCATGTCATTTATTAGGTGAGAAATAATAATGATAATAATAATAATAAAAATGTTCAAAATAGCACAGATCTACAAGCTTTGCATTGCGTGTTAGCTTGTATATCTGCAATTTTCACTCTTCGTCTGAAGACAGCGTATCTATTCATTCATTTGTTAAACCTTTTAGATCACAGCCCGGTCATTTTGTGCACCTAGACGTGTAAAACAACATAAAACTACAAATAGTACAATTCTATAAAACAACATAAAACTACAAATAGTAGAATTCTATCTCTTTGTATTCTTATGTCAAAATCCAATGGTGTTTTTTCCCCTGTAAAACTAAATAGGACATGTGCATGACATCCAACCATCAATCAATCTTCAACTGTAATTAACTTATCTTCAAATCAAATTTCTCCCAACGTTATGTCCTGCCTCCCTATCCTGTTTCACTCGGAAGTACGTCACGATGCAGAAGACACTCTCAAAATGCTGTTTCATCTGGTCTGTAAAGGATAGTGCCAAATGCAGTCCATTAGTTTTTTCCACTGCTACCCAGTGGCTAGCATGGACGTTCTCTCTACCACCAACAGCTTGAGTCACCCCTACTTCTTCTGTATATGCATACACCCTAAAAAATAAAACAATAAATCGCATTTTGACTTAAAGGAACACTTCATATGGTTCCTCAGTAATGGTTCTGGATAACTGAAAAACGTAACTGATTTTTTTTTTTAATGAACGCTATAACTGTGGCTACTATTTTTGCATGCTAACTATCCAGGAGTAGAAAGGCCTTAGTTTCCATTAACTTGAAATCCATGCTGATGATGTCATCGTCACAGAGCGTGTAGACAGACATGGTACCGTCCCCATAGTGAGCATTAGTGAAGACCCATACTGTATATGGAGACACTGTATGGAAAAATACAGTATTGAAAAAAGGAAGTGTTCCTTTAAGCTGGTGTGTGTGTGTGTGTGTGTGTGTGTGTGTGTGTGTGTGTGTGTGTGTGTGTGTGTGTGTGTGTGTGTGTGTGTGTGTGTGTGTGTGTGTGTGTGTGTGTGTGTGTGTGTGTGTGTGTGTGTGTGTGTGTGTGTGTGTGTGTGTGTGTGTGTGTGTGGTTTTATAGCCTACATTAGTGTTTTGGTTGAGACAGTGGGCCTCCCTTCAGACAAAACTCAAACAATGTGCCCTCCAATGACATTACTGTCTTTGCTAGACATGAGGCTCTATTTAATTGCCAAAATGTGCTACATGACTACTAAACTACTCAAACGCAGTCTCATTGAAAACTAGAAAAAGTGTAGGTTATTGTGGGCCAGCAATGTTGATGGAATATGAAGAATCTGACAAATCCGTCTTGAATCACATGACTATAGAGATAATGTGTACCGATTTGCGTGATGTTTCGACAAAATCTGTAGGAGTAATATCATAAAATGTGTTTTGCAAAAAGCGGCCTCCTGGTGGCGCTATAATAGGGCAATGTCAAAATAGTGGCATTTGTTCCTCAATGTAGTGCAAATGTGTGTGCAAAGTTTCACCGCAATCGGACTCTGCGTTCATGATTTGAAGCATTTTGTTCAAAACGGGCCACTCCTGCAAACTTTAGATCAATCTTAGCCAATCAAGATGGATTATGAATATGAAGATTCTTCCGATTCGTGTGAAATTTGGATAAAATCTGAAGGAGTAATATCAAAAAAATTGTTTTACATAAGTCTGCCTCCTGGTGGCGCTATAAAAAGTTAGATGTGAAAAATGCAGGGCAGAGGTTTGTCCTTGGCCTCTAGGGAGTGCGCGTACAAAGTTTTACTCAGCTCGGTGCAGTTATAGGTAAAAACACGAATCAGCATGTTATAGGGCCACCATGAAGCTGATTTGAACATTTTCAAGTGGCATTACCTCCTCGACCTAGTGGGAATGTGTGTGTAAAATTTCATGGAAATCCCACACTGTGTTCATGATTTGTGGCATTTTGTTCAAAACGGAGCAGTCATGCAAATCAACCTCCTGGTGGCGCTATAACAGGCCGATCTGAAAAATTCAGTGCAGAGGTTCTGCTCTGGCATCCAGGGAGAGTGTGTGCACAGTTGTCATCGGCCCAACGCTGCCGGAGATTAGCTGGTCACAAACGGACACACACATTCACAGACAGACCGACGGACAGACAGGGTGCAAAACATAGTCTCTGCCACACCTTCGGCCTGGCGAAGACAGTAACAGACACTCTCACAGTCACTTTCAACGTATAACTCAAGTAAAAGTTTGCTTCGTTGCTGCGAGTTCTGCCACTGCTAAATTTAAGCTCACACATGCATGCACAACGTTACAGATGAGCGTTAGTGTGCAAGAGGAGAAACCGAAAATAAGAAGTGCTCCTCGTTTCGTTGTTTGTATGCTGGCTTCAGCCAAACTATTACAGATAACACCAAATGTTAAATCTGAATCTGCGGGCATAACTACAGCCTTCCTGTAGATGATCCCATCCTTTTCACCCTCACGTCTCTCTGGGCCTCCCCTGCTCCATGACCTCTCACACCTTGAAGCCCCCTGGCCTACGTAATACAAAACCCTTATTTTAATTTACAATACTTTCTTAGTTCGTCACTATCCTAAAACTAAGCACTATTGCAAATTCTAAATCTGGGGACTAAGTTGGCTCCTAGATTTAACCACTTACAACCTACTGTACCTACTTTGGGCATGTCATTATTGGGCAGATCAGCTATTTTTGCAGTTCGTTGTACGATGAAGTACTGAATATATATATAATAGTTATAATAAAGGAACATCCGCACTCTCTTCAGTTATATTCTTGATTTATTCTTTAAGGGTGAACAGCCGCAGCAAACAGGTCTATCTAGAGAAACGGACGCGTTTCGGCACGTCGGCCTTCCTCAGCGTTTCAAAATAGAATACATCAAACAGGATGTGACATATATAGCTATGCGATAGTGTACTGCTGATTCTCATTGGTGAATACAATTCACTTACAATTCATTGTACTATTCATGTTTACATTAAGCATTACACATAGTATTTGTTTAGTAAAAATATTCTTAAAGTTTCCACAACCAGAACAAACAATTCATAGAAAACATTTCATAAAAAACAATTCATTCCTGTTTATATCCTATTCAATTTATCTTTTTTCATACTTGAGATTTGTCTATCCTGTAACTTAATTATTTTGATCCTTTGGAGATACTCTGTTTATTTGCTTCAGTAATTACTGTATTACTTGTGAGTATGCAAAAAATAAATAAACTAATAAACAAAACGTAAAAAATAAAAATCATTCAATCCCTTAGGAAACTCAGTATTTAATGCATGGATCCAGTAAGCCTCCCTTTGTAATAGAACCCGGTCTCTGTCCCCACCTCTTCTCAGTGGGTTGACTACTTCTAAACCTTTTAAAATGCCCTTGTGGTTTTTGCTATGTGGGAAAGACCAAAAGAGAATTGAAAACCAGAATCACAGAGCACAAAGAGTAATATTAGAAATAAAGATGAGTCTCCAGTTGCCAGGCACTATAATATGGTTAAACATGACATATGTACACTAAGATTTCAAGGTTTAGAAGTAGTCAACCCACTGAGAAGAGGTGGGGACAGAGACCGGGTTCTATTACAAAGGGAGGCTTACTGGATCCATGCATTAAATACTTTAGTTCCTTAGTTCCCTAAGGGATTGAATGAAGAATTATTATTGAATTGTTTTTTATGAAATGTTTTCTATGAATTTTTTGTTCTGGTTGTGGAGTTTGTGGAAACTTTAAGAATATTTTTACTAAACAAATACTATGTGTAATGCTTAATGTAAACATGAATAGTACAATGAATTGCAAGTGAATTGTATTCACCAATGAGAATCAGCAGTACACTATCGCATAGCTTTATATGTCACATCCTGTTTGATGTATTCTAGTTTGAAACGCTGAGGAAGGCCGACGTGCCGAAACGCGTCCGTTTCTCTAGATAGACCTGTTTGCTGCGGCTGTTCACCCTTAAAGAATAAATCAAGAATATAACTGAAGAGAGTGCGGATGTTCCTTCATTATATGTATTATCAAGAATCTGCACCCAGTTAATCTCAAGAGACTACTCCTCAAGATCCCCTTGAGTAGAGCACGCCTTCTCCTGACGGTAGTATCCGGGTAGGAGAGTTGTCTTCATTATATATATACTGTAATGGTTACACCATTTTCTAGGTATCCCCACAGATAGCCCTCCTTCTCCAGGCCTGCAAGCTCCACCAACGAACAGCAACCCCTTTGAAGGAGACGACGAGGAAGAGGAGTCAGCCCTGGCAGAGAGAGAAGAGGAGGGGGAAGAGGAGGTGGATGAAGCAGAACTCCAGGCCTTCCTTGATGGCGAGCTGCCTGACGGCCTGACCTTCCTTCAGGAAACGACACAGGAGGGCATAACTGCCAACGACCAAGAGCCCGATGCCTTTGACATGCCCGCTACCAGAGCAGAAGAGGCCCTGAGGACATGTAAATTCCTACTTTATTACAGCTGAATCTGTAGCCATCTTTACTTTAATTACTGGGAATAATTACGCTATGGAAATCATTCCTTTGAAGCGTTTTGCATGTGTTGTGTTAATCTGTCAATTCTAATAACTAGACATATTCCAAGATATGTGCCTTTTTAAAGAACAGAAACTAGAAAAATGTGCTCCTCGGCGCACAGGTCTCCGCCAGGCCAGGTAGTAGAAGTCAATCTTAGCCAATCAGGTTGAATTATGAATAATCTGACATGGATATAATGTGTACCGATTTGTGTGATGTTTGGACAAAATCTGTGGGAGTAATAGCAAAGAAATCGTTTTGCATAAATCGGCCTCCAGGTGGTGCTATAACAGGCCAATGTGAAGTTTCACGGCAATTGGACGCTGCGTTCATGATTAGAGGCATCAAAACGAGCCACTCCCTGCAAACTTTAGATGCTAATCTTAGCCAATCACGAGGGAATATGAAATCTGGCATGTCAATATAGGCAAACAAATGTTCAATGTTTCTTCCCCAAAAAAAACGTTGTTACATTGTTCAATAATAGCCATAATAGCATGTAAACTTTACAGTTACACCCTGGCTAGCTTCTTTTACATTAACATTTTCCAAAGCAACATGTTGCAACCTCATCGCTAACATCACAGCGTTACTGATGTACAGTACTGTACGTCTCTTTAACCTTTTTCATATCAAGGTCCATTATGTATTCGGCATTTGAGCCACGGACCACCGTTTGATGAGATTTAGACTCTCAGACCCAAAACTTGGAATATTTTGTTGTTGATTTTGTCCATAATTCCAATGCTGTATTGATGTTGGTACCAATAGGAGAGATGACAGACAAACGTTGATCAAAATAACAATTCTTCTACATTCTCTAATTGTGTAGACCTCTTGTAAATTAAGTAATGCAGATGTTTAACAATAATGTACTGTAACTCTTGAAAGCGTAAAATGAAACTTTGGTTTCATTTTACGCTCTCAAGAGTTAAAGATCTATAAGGGTCCATTTGGTTACCAACTCTCCATCATTTAGCTGGGGAATGTACTGTACATTCTAGAATGCATATTAATGACGCATTCTGTCGTGTCTCGCAGTGGCGATTCTGAAGCAGGTACTGCTCGACCACATGAAAAGCAGAGAGGATGCTGGGAAGGAGGAGACCGCCAGCAGGACCACCACTGGGTGCCTGCTGAGGACCGTCTCGTTGGGGAACCACGAGAACAGCCCCACCACCATGGCAAAAGGGACGTGTTCCGCGTTACCCGACGGTGACGCATTCGAGACGAGCAACATGTCTAAAGAGACGGAGGGACCAGAACTCCCAACCGGCCACACAGGGATCTCTGTAGCAACTGAAAGCTGTGGTGAGAGGCTTGAAATTATTCAATCATCGTGAGGGTTGCATTTGCTAGGTGGGAATCAGTGGTGTGAAGTAACTAAGTACATTTACTCAAGTACTGTACTTAACTCATTGACTGCCAGAGTTAAAACCTCGTTCATAGCAGCCCTTGCCAGCGATTTTCGTGTTTTTTTGTTTCGTTATTTTGTTATTTAATTCACATATAGAAAGTCTAGCTTGACACTTGAATCGTTTTGATCGTTCCACCACTAGAGAGCAGCACATACCAAGCTTGATCGGCTCGCTGACACACTCGCCCCCTCCCAGACCCACTCACACAGTGAAACACCGGAAGTGAAATGTCTCAGATTCTGTTATCGGCGAAAATTACTTTGTGATACACAACGGGGATGACTGTTCGTCACCCAGACCATAGATTATAGGAGGGGAGGTCTCCGATCGTTTTTCATAGCGTGTGAAAAACCGTTTGTTTCCCTATTATGGTCGAAAATGACTGGGGGAAAAATGTAAAACCGAAAACGGAACCCAAGTCATGGAACCGGATGCAGTGGTGGTTGAAGTAAGTGGAACCTGAAACTTAGCCTGATTCATAACAGAATAGCGTGATCAGAGCATAAAGATCAATAAAGACCATAGATCGCATTAACGCGATCCTGGCGGCCAAGCGCGCTATTTATTAGATCGCGTTAATGCGATAATGGCGGCCAATGAGTTAAGTACAATTTTGAGGTACTTTTACTTCCAGTTTTCAGTACTTTTACTTCTACTCCACTATTGGAGTATTTCCAGTTTTCAGTACTTTTACTTCTACTCCACTACTGTACATCTCAGAGGCAAATATTGTACTTTTAGTCCACTACAATTATATGAAAACTTTAGTTACTATTTACTTTGAGATTTTGATTATTACAAAACATGCATTAAACACTTCAGCCCTACAGTATATACATTTCCGCCATTTGAAAATAGCCGATCTACAAGCTCACAATGCGTCACGATTTTTATCGCCGGTCAGACTGAATACGTGCGTTTCAATTTGGGAAATATAGACTGTCTGTCTATAACAATTTTACAATTTACTTAAAGCAGCACTTCACCCGTTTCCAAACTTAACTTCATATATTTTGGTCCTCACTAATGCTTATTATTATAAGAGAGTACCATTCTGTCTACTTGCACTGCTTTTCAGACGCGGGCTGCGGAGAGTTCAGAATCCTTACTTTAATGACAGCTTCGGTTTCCTCCAATGACATCATCGGTAGTAATTTCAAATGACTGAAAAACGTTTTTTTTATTAACGCAAGTGCAATGGCTTCTATTTCAGTGTGCAAACTCTTTTTTTTTACGAATGCAAGTGCAATGGTGTCTATTTCAGTGTGCTAACTTTCCAAGAAAAGAAAGGCTGTAGTTTAAATGGCTTTGAATCCCCATCAATGATGTCATTGGAGTAAGGTTTCGGAAGTGTCCACAGCGCACCTTTTAGACACAGAGCGAGTAGAAAGAAATGGTGCCAGGCATTATTTATGTTATTTATTATTTATACACCTTTCAAAACAGTTACAAAGTGGTTTACAGATTAGCAAAAACAGAGAAAATAATAATACATTAATAACCATATAAAAAGTAGGAATTTAAAAAATCCCCAAAAGTTAGCACATCCAAAATTTCAAATAAATGTAGGACAAAGTACTCACATTTCCACTTTTGTATTGGCACACACCAATAAATGAACGCTTACGCGTTTCGGCTATGAGCCTTCCTCAGAGCATCTTATCTTAATCATTAATAAACATAAAACACAATAAATAAGAAACAATAAAATGCGTTCTGCCTATCTCAAGCAAGTTTAAAGTCCCTGTAAGTCTATTCGTACCGAAATGAATAGAATCCAGCGGCCTCCTCAAAAGTCAACCTAACCACAGTATGCTTTGGAAAATGGCCTGCAGTAATGTGGAGTTGACTGAGTCATAGTCAACGGACTCAACTTGCCAGACCACTGGTATGGTCTTTTCACTGTGCCCGGTATGTCTGTTGTACAGAACAGACATACAAACAAACCACCAAACAGCACAGAAGTTAACGACTATTATAATGTGAACAGTGTTTAACTCACAGCAGACTGCAGAGGTACACAGTGGTGGAAGAATAAGTTAATGGAAACAACAAGTGAGAAAATACGTAGAGGTACTTCCTAAGCCTAATGGCAGTATGCACAAGAAATGTGATGCTGATTACGTCTAGCGGTTTGCGAGATGAGCTTGTACATCTGCTATTTTTAAATAGCCAAAATAAATCTTAAAATGACACAGATGCGTTCCCGGTCTTAGGGCACGGTCACACCGCACTTTTATTTTACCTATGGGGCGGAATCTACCAATGCTTTGTCAATGCAAATGCGTGGATTCGAGTGAAAGATGCGCAAGACCATGAATCCACGCATTTGCATTGACAAAGCATTGGCAGATTCTGCCTCATAGGTAAAATAAAAGTGCGGTGTGACCGTGCCCTTAAGGGATATTTCACTTTCAAACTAATTCTGGGTCATTTTATCATCTACTCAGGCTTTTGGGAGCACCCCGGACAGTTTTTAAGTTGCTTTATTCAGTATTTAGATATTTGATATTCATTTTAGCAGACATGCCCCCTTCCTATACAAACCCATTGTAACTTACATTCATCGGAAACACCTGTCCTTGGTTCTGGTGACTGATGTTGTCCTTCTAATACGTGAGGAAACCGTGTTTTTTACTTTTTTTTTTTTTTTTGGAAAGTGGAAAAAACTAAATACAATAAAAAAAAATGAAAAAAGTAATCGAAAAAAACATGGCCGCCTCACGTATTAGGAGGGCAGGGTGAGTCACCAGAACCAAGGATGGGTGTTTTCAATAAATCTAACATGGTTAAAATGGAGTTTGAAGTTACAATGGGTTTGTATAGGAAGGGGGCGTGTCTGATAAAATGAATATCAAATATCTAAATACTGAATCAAGCAACTTAAGAACTGTCTGCTTCCAAAAGCCAGAGTAGACGATAAAATTACGCCTTTTTTTTAAAAGTGAAATATCCCTTTAATGGGTGAATAAACCACGGCGATCAATAAAGATCTCTATCTATATCTTAGGTAACTACGTGGTGCTGGATTACCCTGGTGGGTGTGAAGAGAGCAACACTGACGACGATGGCGTCGGAGGGGCCCAGTGGGACTCTGAGGGGGACTCTGAGATCGACCTGAAGAAGCTGCTTTCCTCCGCCTCACAGACTACTGAGGGCGGCGGACCTGACCTCAACCGGCAGATCATGACTCACCTGCGCCTCCTACAGGCCAACCTGCAACATTTGAAGGTAGAACCTTCTGGTGTTCTGCCTCATTCTTTGTTTGTTCATTTGTTTCCACCTATTTTTTTTGTATCCACTTAAACCCAGTGGTGTTAAGTAGCTAAGTACATTTACTTAAGTACTGTACTTCAGTACAATTTTGAGGTATTTGTACTTTACGTGAGTATTTCCAATTTCCAATACTTTTACTTCTACTCCACTACACCTCGGATCCAAATATTGTACTTTTACTCCACTACATTTATTTGGAAACTTTAGTTACTAGTTATCTTTTTGCTAGTTAAAAGATTTAGATTATATTACATAACATGCATTAACCACTTCTACCTGAGCTTGTAGATTTGCTATTTTCAAAAGATTTTTATACATTTGAAAACTTGAAATGGGACATTCTGCATAATAACTACTTTAACTTTTGGTACTTTAAGTACATTTTTATACCAATACTTTAGTACTTTTACTCAAGTACATTTTTAATTCTGGACTTTTACTTGTAACAGAGTATTTCTACATTGCAGTATCGATACATTTACTGAAGTATAAAAATGTTGTACTTTTTCCACCACTGCTTACCGTATCTACTTGACCGGGGTCTCTCAGGGCTCTATACTTGGTCCGCTCCTTTTTTTCCTCTACACCAAATCTCTTTTCCCCAGAATAAGTACGCCAGGGTTCATGTTGTTAATGATCACATGAAATGTAAATGAGGTCAATATAGCCTATCACTGCTAAGGAACCTCAAAGTCGTAATCTAATTATAGTTTAATTACAACTTTTAATCCAATTACAGTTTAATTACGGTACAATCTTTTAGCTTCTCATGAGCAACTCAGGCACCTATGACTGAGACCTTTTTGCCACCAACTGATATATTTACCTATTATCCATTTTTAGATTTGTTTTTGTCCTTCACTCTATGCTGTGCCTGTTCATTCTACTGTATGTATCCTTCCGCTCATACGTAAAATTATTTTCTCTCAGGAAGTGGAGACTAAGTACAATCAACTGCGGCCAATAAGGGAAGAGACTGCCACCGACTCAGATGAGGGTAATGGTATGTGTCAGTCAGTTACTTGTAAATGATTATTATTATTATTACTAGACCAGTGCCCTTCGGGCTACTCAGGCACCCACCTATTTGTGCAATACGTTGTACATGTTCTCTGACTTGTTGGAGTCTTAGGCTTATCACATTTTCTTACATGCCACCACTTACATTGGCGAAGCGGTACAAGTGTGGCGCAAATTTAACGATGGCCCGGGTTAGCCAATCAGGGAAGCCGGTGTCGACAGAAACACATTGGTGCAGTGGCAGAAACAGCTTGGCCAATCCGTGAAAATCGACGCGTCGGGTTGGCCAATCAGGGAAGCAGGTGCACACCCCTCACAAACACTTGATTTGTTGCGTCCTCCACAGACCCGTAGACATACAGATACGTGGTTTTTCGGTTCTTGGGAACCGTTGGGCCGATCAAATTGACACTCAGCACCACATATGGGACATACGGCAGTTTGAGGCCGTTCAGTTGGACGCCGCCTGAGTTATGCCTGTTTGTTACAGACAGACAAACAGACACAGGTTTTTTATAATTGCTTAACTATTAAAACTGGGAAAGCATCTGTGTCATTTTAGATTTTAGCTATGTATATAGCAACATAATTTTTTCTGCAAACTCTTAGGATTTAGAACATTGGTTTAGAACTGTGGTTCTCAAAAATAGTACATATACAAGCTCACAGCGTGCCACTTTGTACCGCGCTGCGAGCTTATACATCTGCTATTTTTGAAGTGTTTGTAAAAAAAAAAATCACAAATCTTCTCTTCTGGCAGTCCCAGGCACAAAACATTTTCAGATGGGGGTCTGCGGTCAAATACATTTTGGGGGTCTTTGGCACGAAAAAGTACTACTGATTTTAGAAGGCATTTGTGGAATCGGTGGAATCGGGTCTTAATGGGTTAAATCGATTAGTTCAATTAACTGTTGCAGCCGAGATCCATCACTCTAAAATGACAAAACTTTCTGGTTCTCTTCAGATACGATCCAGTGCTGACGTGTTCCATCTTGCCAGGTCATCCAAGCCAAGTGTCAGAGGAATGTGGATGCAGAACTGCTCCAGCCCCTCCCCTCTTCACCCACCTATGCTGTTATACTGCTATACTGCTGTCAATTTAATAGTGGCAGCTTAAAGTGGCATTTAACCACTTAAACCCCATATGGGGGTAACCGGAGTCCCCCAGGGCTCAATACTAGTATCTTTTTTGGTTGTCTGTTATTGTGGGGAAAGCTTTCAGTGAAAATAGCCGATCGGCAAGCTCACAGCTATTTTCACCGAAAGCTTTCCCCATAATACCGATGGTGGGGTTTAAGTGGTTATGCTCAATGTCATACTGTATGTTTGTTTGTTTTTCCTTTTACTTTGATTCATCATTTACAAGATTTAATACACTTAAAAACATAGGGTGACATTATGCTAATGCACATGCAATCTGAACACAAAATGGAATCACATTTGCACTCAATCATGTACCACTGACAAGTAACATGAGGTAGTGATACCCAAGACACTGCACACAGACAACCTGCCTGCAGACCAGGAAAATGGGATAGGCAAAAAAGGAGGAAAAAAAGTATGCAGAGGGTATCTGCAACCAAGTAACATGTCCTGGCCAGGATCACGACTAAATACCATGCATAGAAGGAATGTGATGATTATGTTTGCAAGACTCTGCATTTTACCTAATGGAATTTTGGTATTAACACAGCCGTTTTGGTCTATATAGATGCAATAGAACATGTTTATATGACTGACCGGGCTGGTCTGTGCAGAAAAAAGGAAGAATTTGATGGAATTTTCTCATTGTCACACGCGACTAATGGCTTTATTACACTATAAGGCTGTAAGAGTTAAGCACACTGTATAGACCACACGAAATGCGTGTGCATACACATTTTGGATGTCCTTTTTAACATGCAGTTAACCACATGAACCCTAGCATCCCATTTGGCGAAGACAGTAGATCTACAAACCGCGGTTTTTTTCCGGCGAAAAGATTTGTTTTGTAGAGGGGGGGAAAGGAGGGGACCAAGTATAGACCCCTGGAGAATATACAGTAGTAGGGTAGAAGTGGTTTTAATATACAATTAAATTGTGTAGTGTAACCAACGGTGGTGTCAATATTTTGGCCACAGGACATTGCTGCAGACTTTCTTCTCGCTATCACCATAAATGTTGATTTGATGCAGTCCACCTACTGAAATACCCCCAACTGCAGATGTGGGGGTATATCGACTAAAGAGTGAGGCTATACAAAACAGTAAATCAGTGATTCTTGACCTTTTTCATTTCAAGAACCCCCAATTTGATATGCATTAGGCCATGGGACCCCCATATTTTATTTTTTACAAATCTCTGGGACCCCAACTGTAACTCTCAGTTACAGATCCATAAGGGTCAATTTGGTTCTACTGTAACTATCAACCATTTAGCTGGGGACCCCCTGGAACCCCCTCAAGAACCCCTAAAGATCCCTGGACCCCACATTGAGGATCAGTGGACTGCTAGATCACATGATATCCACCTTTTTTCCAAGTAGCCTCCCTTCCCAGGTTGGTCTGGATAAACAAAGTTGTATTATACTTCAAAGCTTTTGGTGCAAGTGGGGAGATTATTAGTGTATTTCCTTTTCCACTTTTCCTGTGACAGTGAGTCTCCCAGTGTCATTGCAATTTCTTCATTCTATATGAAAGGCAATTAGAACTTTTCACTTAATAACAAACTTGTAAGTAATACATCATTCTTTGCAGTACTAGGTGCAAACTGTAAAAGAAAGAATCAAGCTTACGCCTCGGTAAGCTTCTTGGGTGAGAGCACAGAACTTCTTCATTTTCATGACTGGACTGAAATCAAAGATCGCTTTAAAGATTAGCCTGACAGAAGTTTAAAGGTCTGCGAGGCAACATCTGAAAATCTGCCTTGGTTTATAGCATTTTTTAAATGAATTCAAACTTATCAAAAAGCACTGAAAGAAATGTATAAACACAAAGTATTATTATGGACTATATACTTTATGTATAGGAAAAATGTAAAATGTACACTATCTCTTAAACTAAGAGAAAGCCGCACACTTCCGTAGTATTGCAGTTTTTCCTTACTTTATACATAAAATCATCATGTAATGTTTTAACAGAGACTAATTAAAGGGTTAAAGCAGAGGTCAAGGTAGCTCAGAAATATTAATCAGGTTTATTATTTTTTGCCTAGATATTTTATTTTATATTGCATTGAGCTACAATGTGTTCACTGGCTGTTTTTAACATGAATAGATTTTAAATGAAGGGAACAATTGCGCCATTTGTCATTTTATTTTCATAGATTTCATGTTGGTGATGGGCCAAACCCCCAAACTAAATGGATGAATATGGTGTTCAAATGTTATTAAACTAACTTTGAACATTTTTTGGAATACCATTTCATTGTCTCAAAATGTGTGTGTGTGTGTGTGTGTGTGTGTGTGCGCGCGCCCAACCCTGCTAAAGTGCCCTAGAGCAGGGGTCTTCAACGTTTTCAGGCCAAGGACCCCTTGGCTGAGAGAGAGATGAAGCAGGGACCCCACTACATATTGTATAAAATTGTGTTGTAAATTATACATTTTCATAGATTTCTTAGACAGCTTCATAGACTTTGACAGCACTATCCTCAGTGTATGTTCGATTAATGTGTATTTTCAGACATTTAACCACTTGAACCGTCAATACTTCCTTCTACACCAAACCTCTTTGCCAAAAATAGCCGATCTACAAGCTCACAACGCCTCGAAGCGCCTCTCTCTCAAACTGGAAGAAAGGGAGTTCCACCGCATATCAACCAGGTGAAGTTTGGCATGTCCGGTGCATCACTGGAGCAGGACAGTGGCAACAGATGAAAAGAAGGCACTGGAGCAACACAGATTGACTTACTGCCTTTTTTTTATTATTAAAGGTGTAAGGTACACGTTACAAGTGGGACAACGTTTCCATGTTGTTACATCTGATGAACCTGATGAAGATGTAGTTGCCTTTGCACCTTTAATAATACAAAAAAAGTCAGTAAGTCAATCGTCTGTTGCTCCAGTGCCTTCCTTATTCTGTTACACCCTGTAATTTATTGCTTTCCCATGTATTTAGTTCTAATATCTGAAGTTCAAAGTAGACATAAACAAAACTGATAATGGACCTTTGCAAAATGTTAGTAGCGTCCACCAGACTAATGTCCACAGACTCCATATCAACAGTGTGTAGTGTAGATTAGTGTACTGGAGCAGTAAATATAGGCCATCATTCATCAGTTTCATTTGAAGAAGGTGCATGCCGTCTTTCTGTCATTAAATATCAGAGAATATGTACTTACCCTATAGTTCCTGTACAGCAGTGCATCACGTCATGTATACTTTACATTACTTAAAGGGAAATACCACTCATTTTCAACATTGAACTATGTATTTAATACACCTTAGAGCTGTTGTGTGGAAATAAGAAAAAAGTCAAGGTGTACTTTTGGCTGAGGAGCCAAAAGTACACCTTGCCTATGTCACTGATCACATGACCTCAATCAATTATCCAGTTTTAGGCAACATAGAAGGGGGGGGACTTTTTTCTTATTTCCACACAAAAGTTCTAAGGTGTATTAAAGACATAGTTCAATGTTGAAAATGAGTGGTATTCCCCTTAAGACCATTTATCTTTTTTTTCCTTCTTTTTTTTTGTACAAAATAGCCAATTTTATATTGAGGTGCCCAGATGTCCCTAGTTCCCACCTGTATCCGATCTGAGGAACATCTATGTGCAGTGGTGGACTGGTGGTGAAAGCTGGGATGGATTTTCTCTTCGATCCAAGACCCATCTCCCTAGATACAGTGGGCAGCAGTACCTAACACCAACAGTGGGAGGCAGCAACACGCCGACAGGCGTCCAATCTGCCGGAAAATCAAGGAGGAAGCAGAAGAAGAAGAAGAAGAAGAAGCAAACAGAAGAAGAGAGATTGAGATAAAAAACATAAAAACAACACTAATGTTACAGCCGAGGAATTAAATATACAGTTTTTACACTGAATACGGATCATAACCATTTGGAGAATGTGATAATCGTCATGTAATCGTCCATATTAGAGCACGGAGCTGACATCAGGACGTGTGTTATTGTCCTGAGAGCGAATGGTAAGACATGGAATTATTATCACATCCAGCTACAGCCAGTGGTGTTGCCATGTCGGCTTATTATACGCGACTTTGGGCTTGTTATTTCTGTGAAAGTTGCTTGTAAATATTGGTAGTTGCTGGTTCATGTGGATTTTTTTTTTGGGGCTCGTTTCCTAATGTTGTTTAAACCAGTGGTTCTCCAACATTTGCATGGCAATAGCTGTAGTATACAACCCTCGTAGACGTATTTATGATTCTGACGTTTTCAATCTACGAGAGTTGTAGGGTGCACTTCCCATAGTGACTTGGACTTTCTGCACTATGCCCCGTAGACACTCCAAACATTGTACAAAATGAAAATAAAGGCGCTTACCGCCGAGCCCCAAATGTTAACTGGGTCTACGGGGTAGTAGTGTAATGTAATAATCCATATCTTTCAATAAAGAAGTGTTTTAATGCCGTCTGTGGCCGATTCTGTCGGAAGTTCCCAATGGGCGGTAGTGACGGGAAGTGAGGGGGCGCATCCGGTGAAACCCGGAATTACACTAAATGTAAACAGGAAGTAAACGAGGGTGAAAAAATGGCGTTCGGCCACAGACGGCATTAAAACACTTCTTTATTGAAAGATATGGATTATTACATTACACTACTACCCCGTAGACCCAGTTAACATTTGGGGCTCGGCGGTAAGCGCCTTTATTTTCATTTTGTACAATGTTTGGAGTGTCTACGGGTCATAGTGCAGAAAGTCCAAGTCACTATGGGAAGTGCACCCTACAACTCTCGTAGATTGAAAACGTCAGAATCATAAATACGTCTACGAGGGTTGTATACTACAGCTAGCATGGCAAGGACCCCCCAGATTAATATGTATTTGTCTGCGGACCGCCGGAACCCCCATCAAAAAAATATTTTAGATGGGGGTACAAGATTATAATATATAGATTTGTTTTGTTAAAATGTTTCAAAAAATACATTTTAAAATAAATTCTTCAAGATTAGACAGGCTATTTTCAAATAGGATATATAGGTGCGAAGGGCGAGCTCCTCTTGGGCTTGTTTTCATAGATCCAGTTGCTTGTTTCTCTCGTGAAACCTGGCAACAGTGGCTATAGCTGCTGCTAGGCTAATGGACGATATGCTACCATAGCTACTGGGAAAGATTGTCTAAATGATACTTGTTTAGTGTTTTTAAAAAGATAAAGTGGGAGCTTTGATCAAAATGAGTGTCCCTTTGAAGAGACATATGGTGTCGATGAGATAGCATTAATAACCATGACAGAATAAGAACGGAATGTATTATTAGAGGGCTTTCCCCCCCCCTCCCCTTTTCCCCCTACTCTGTACATATTATAGTGTTTTATATTTGTGATGATATTGCATTTTCATGTTCTGTTGATGAATTGAATACCACAATGGAAACAATTAAGTCCCCAGGACTGTTTTGATGTTCTCCTTTTAGACCAAGTTTGACTGTACTCTGTTCTGTTTACATTTCTGTCTAAAAAAAAGACATAACTCTGAGAATGTACAAATGGAATTGTACACTCTCAGAGTTACAGACCTGCAAGTGTCTATTTGCAGTGATTAATATTTTTTTTTACTTAACCATTAAGACCTGAGGATTTAAGTTATATATATATATATATATATATATATATATATATATATATATATATATATATATATATATATATAAGAAATATCTCAAAATATGTTGTTCCAGGACCCCCATAAGCTAAGATTTGTGTTATAAATGTTTGCTTTAAAACTATATCTATTCAAAGATTTGCACAAATTTACACAATTAAAAAAAAGCAGATCTACAAGCTCATAGCGCGGCAGCTTGTAGATCTGCTATTTTTTTAATAGTCAAAGAAATCTAAAAGGACACGTTCCCGGTATAGTTAAAGGGATAGTTCACTTTCATTTTTTTTCCTATTGATTAGTCACCCCATGGAGACTTGAATTCATGGGGTTTTTTTTTCTTTTCTTTTTTTCCGCATTCCTAAGCCAATAATTTGATGACCAGCAGCAGTTCCGGTAGGAGACACAAAGGGACTCGTTGTGTCTCCTACATGGAACCGCTGCCGCTCATCAAATTATTGGCTTAGTCATTTTGGGGGTGAACTATCCCTTTTAATGGGTTAAGTAAATCCCACAAAAAATCCACAAAAAAAAGCAAACTCTGTTACAAGTAAAAGTTTGATATTTGGTTCCATTTGTACTCTCTTCTGAACATATATAATAAATGTGCTTGATTGCAGCTCGTTAACAGCTTAAAACATTTCAGGCGGATTAATGTAAGTGTCTGACATTATAGTATAATATATAATTATAGTAATTATGTGTTTTAATTGTATTTCCACCGCGAAGCCCATGATTCAGCTGGAGAAACCAGTGCTGACTGGGACCATGCCTGTGGTCTGGCCCACCCTACTGGACCTAGGCAGAGATGAGTGCAAAAGAATTCTTCGTAAACTGGGTAAGACCACCAGCAAAAACTGCTGCAACAGTTTCTGGAACTTTATGAAGCACAGAATTAAAGATGATGATGATGATGAGGAGAATGTTTCGTGTCGGGCAGCTTATTTTGGACTTTCCAAAGGCTGAAGTGTTCGGTCGTATTCATATATTTTCATGAAATCACAGTAAGCAATGTATGTCCTAGTTGTTCTCGTAGTTAATAAACCTATGTAATAATGTACTGGGCTGACTCTAGGCCTGTCACAATTATTGCATAATCGTCTAATCGCAATTATTTGAGATAATCGCAAATATTTTTGCATAATCGTCATAATCGTTTCCATTTTGAAAAGAAATCTCACATTTTCAAATATTAAAAAAGCAGAAATAGCAGATCTACAAGCCTACTAGATCAGCTATTTCTTCTATTTTTACGTGTATAAAATGATTAAATATGTCAATAATTTCTTTTTATATTTAAGTTATTTGTCATATCTGCCCTGTGCAGTCTTTTTATTATGAAGTCTAAACGGAAATAAAATTTGCATTGATATGTTCCAATGTTCCATGCCAAACACACAATTCAATCGTTAATCGCAATTATTTGAGTGACAATTAATCGTCAACTTAAAATTTGCCCTAGCTGTATCATAAAGTGGTGTCTACATAAAATATGTAGACACATCTTTGGCCACTGTGGCGTACATCAACGCTGCCCCCATATAAAGCGGGACCGCTTGCCATAATTCCACTGCGTAAAATTATGCCTGAGTTACGAGGTACCTGAGACTAAAACTGTTTTCTGTTCATAAATACATAAATATTACTGTTATTATCTATGTAAGATAACCCGTGTTTCGGTATGGAAACCCACATTCTTATTTTGTATAAACTATATGTCTCTATAACTACATGTCATACATTAGGAGGTATGGCTTGCTCTCACCAATAGGGCTGATCACTTGATGGTTGACATATCAGGAGCCAATGTGTGTATATGCGTGTGTGTGTATATATATATATCTACTGTATGGGCTGTATTAGGAACATTATAGAAAAAAAGATTTAATGTTTCATGTTGTGAATTATGTGTCCATGTATTTCCCAGAACTGGAGGCTTATGCAGGAGTTATTAGTGCTTTGAGAGCCCAAGGAGATCTATCAAAGGACAAGAAGGATCTCCTAGGAGAGCTCACCAAAATTCTTGGGTAATTCTCAGTGTATAATTATTACATTATTTTAGTAAAATGGTTTTGTGTAACACTATTGCTATTGTTATGTAACTAATGGACTCCCTTGTCCACAACATCATTTTGGTTACTCTGATTACTTTGATTACTAAGAAAGGAACACTTGCCGCCATTTGCTTCCACAAAACATCCATGTCCAATGTTTTGGGTTTAAAATGTGCCTTATCTCCCTGCCCACTAGTATCTCAACAGAGCGGCATCGCGCAGAAGTGCGTAGGGCAGTGAATGATGAGCGCCTCACGACAATTGCATATCAGTAAGTATATACAATAACTGCTAGGGCTGGGCAATATGTCAATATTATATCGATCTCGATCTATGAGACTAGATACGGTGTCATCTGGAATTTTGCATATTGTAATATCGTAATATCACATATATGTAAGTGTTGTCTTTAACTGGTTTTAATCACTTCCCTATTTTATACTTAAAACAAACAATTTTCAAATAAAGAAATAAAATTCACGATATTAATGTCACAATATTGATAAAAAGCAAATTGTTCAAAAAATATAATGAAATTAGATTTTGTCCATATCGCCCCTAGTAACTGCCTAGTGATTATTACATATCAGTAAATATATACTCTTAACTGCGTAGTGATTATTAGACATATTTTGATTATACACAGCTGGTTCGGCTTGCTACCCAGCCTTTGCTTCATACATGCTTTACCTTTAAAATCTAACAAGCTAGCTATCTGATAATCAAGCTTGTCAGAACTTTACCAATCCGCAACAACTTTGTGTGTGGAAGGTTACACTGTATTCACACAATATATTACACAATTGCCTGCAAAAGTGTTCATTTCTGTTGAAACGACGAAATTCTTGATCCAGGATAAAATACCGAACTCCTTCTTTTGCAGCATGTCCGGTCCTAACAGCGCTTCAGAATGGTCCATTGAAGGGCGACGACTTGTCCCCTTAATGCCAAGGCTGGTCCCTCAGACAGCATTCACAGTGACTGCCAACGCAGTAGCCAACGCCGCAGCCAATCAAAATGCCTCCCTCATGCTACCCGCTGAAACAGGCAACAAAGAGGGTAGGGTCAATTCTCTTTGAGTTATAACAAATCAGTCTGAATAATAATCAGTCTGTCTTCATTATGAACACATACCAAACCTGATTTTGTGACCGTTCAAAATATTCTTTGTAATGAATTCACTTCCATACCGACTTACTGTTACCATCCACACTGTTTATTGTAAGTTCTCCATTCTTAAAGACATTACAAGTGAATCTTGACAGTATCAGACCTTTATGATGAACCACCAGACTTTTTCCCTACAGCAGTGCTTCTCAAACTTTTTCATGTCAAGGACCCCCAAAATGATATGTATTTCTCTCAAAATATTTTGTTCCAGGGAGAGAAAACAAATGTTTGCTTAAAAAATATATATATTCAAAGGTTTGCACAAATTTTCATGATTTAAAAAAAAAACCCAGATCTACAAGCTCATAGCGCGAAGTGCCGCGCTATGAGCTTGTATATCTGCTATTTTTGAATAGCCAAAGTATAAAAGGTTAAAGTGGTTACAATTATTGCGATGCTATTTTAACACACTTTGCTGGGGACCCCCTGGAACCCCCCCAAGGACCCCTGGGTGTCCCCAGACCCCACTTTGAGAACCAATGCCCTACAGCGAGGTGTACAAATTCTCTCTCCCCCTTTTCACCTTAATTTCTTGAACACACAGTGCATTACGACGATTTCATTTAACATTCTTTCTTGTGTATTTCAGTTCATATGTATATTATTTATAATTTGTTTCTTTTTAATCTTTTTGTATTGAAGTCAGTTATTTTTGATTCCCCCTTTATGTTTCGATGTGTTATTTCCTTTGTATTTATGCCCCATTTGTGCACAAACTAAACAAAGGGCATCATGTTGTTATCCTCCATGTAGTGGTGGTGTGTTACTCCTACACGAGCACCACGTGTACCCCCACCAGCGCTACAGCCACCAGCGGCACTATGGGAGCCGCAGTGAAGTCTCCACGCCCGCCTAGTCCCGCCTCCAACGTGGTGGTTCTGCCCAGCGGGAGCACCGTCTATGTGAAAAGTGAGTCTCCAAAACAATCTGTCCCTTTCCGCTTCGACACCAGCACCAGTTAAGAGGAACTCACCGAAATGAAACACTGTAACAGATCTTACCTTTTGTGTAATAGAAGAACACATAGGAGGAACGAATCCTGACTGTAGACTCGGGAGAAAATGGCCTGTGAACAACATACTATAACTAACAAGCACAGAGACTAACAAGCACAGAGACTAACTAACTGACAGACACAAAGACTAGCTAGAGACCCAGAGACTAATTAACTAACAAACAAGCACATAGACTAACTAACTGACAACAGTGATGTAAAGTAACTAAGTACATTTACTCAAGTACCGTACTTAAGTACAATTTTGAGGTACTTTACTGGAGCATTTCCAATTGTCTATACTTTTACCTCTACTCCACTACATCTCAGAGGCAAATATTGTACTTTTACTCCACTACAATTATTTGAAAACTTTAGTAACTAGTTACTTTGTAGTTATAAATTATTAAGTTATAAAACATACATTAACCACTTTAGCCCTATTTTATACATAGGCTATTTGAAAATAGCAGATCTCCAAGCTCACAACACGTCGCATCACGACGCGTTGTGAGCTTGTAGATCTGTTATTTTCAAACATTTGAGTACTTTTACCTTTGGTACTTTAACTCTTTGACTGCCAGAGTATTTTCATAAAGTACTCCCCCAGTGCCAGCGATTTTCGTGTTTTTTTGTTTTGTTATTTTGTTATTTAATTTTCATATAGTTTGTCTAGCTGCGGTTTTGAACACATGCGATGGTTCCACCAGCAGAGAGCAGCAAATAGACACCTTCATCAGCTCGCTGACTCGCTGCCCCCCCCCCAAACCGAGCCAAACAGTCAAATACGTCAAACCGGATGTGACGTGTTCTCAGATTCTCCGAACGGCCAAAATTACGATGTGATACACGGCGGCGATGACTGTTCGTCACCCAGACTATAGATTATAGAAGTGGACCTCTCAGTTCGTTTTTTTATACCGTGTGAAAAACCGTGTGTTTCCCTATTCTGGCCGAAAATGACCGGGGGAAAAAAATGAAAACCGGAAACGGAATCTGCGTCATAAAACCGGATGCAGGTGTGGGTGAAGTAAGTGGAACTCGAAACCTAGAATGAAAAATGATCAGAATAGCGCGATCAGAGATTAAACAATGAACGCACGTCTAACACATCGACGGCCAACTGGACAAACTAGCAATTGACGCGTTATCGAGTCAACCGCAGTCAAAGAGTTAAGTACATTTTGATACCAATACTTTTATACTTTTGTACTTTTACTCAAGAAACACAATCCCTGGTTCACAGTCCCTGCAGTCTTTTCCTTAACGTTCCCACTCTCCTCTCCAACGTAAGGTGTCAGCTGTTCGGACGAGGACGAGAAGCCCCGCAAGCGGAGGAGGACCAACTCGTCCAGCTCCTCCCCCGTGGTGCTGAAGGAGGTGGTCACCAAGGTGGCTCCGCCCATGCCCAAGAGCATCACCGTGCCCATGAGCGGCAGCCCTAAGATGAGCAACATCATGCAGAGCATCGCCAACTCCCTGCCGCCGCATCTGTCCCCGGTCAAGATCACCTTCACCAAACCCACCATCCAGACCACTAACACCACCACTCAGAAGGTGTGATGTGAACTTGCAAAGTGACCTTCAAGTTATATATTGAAATTCTTTATTCGGAATAGCTCCTTGAGATGAACCATCTCGTTTTCAAGGGGCTCCGCAGTTACAGAATACATAATAATACATTTAAGAAACAGAACAAAAAACAAAACATAAATAAACAGGACAAAACAACATCAATCAAGAGGGGAAAACAAGACAAAACATACAACAATAACACAACAACAATACACAAAGCACATACAGTACATGAATTATTGTGTCATAGATCTGTTACTGATAATTAGTGAAAACATGAACAGGTAGTCTCAAGGTGAGAGAACAGTGCCGTTTTAAACAATTGAGGAGATGATATTGAAGTTATATATTCATAATATAAATGTACGTGTACTCTATATCATGTACAGTACAATAATGCATTAATCAACGGCTAAAATTGAATGCCTCCGCAGTGTCCATTATTATTATTTATAACTGTATGGCTCTGAATTGGTTATTCCGCTTATTCCACAGCCACTTACCTACAATTACAATATGTAATGTTAAGTTTATTTATATTTTGAGACAATATGCTCTTAAGAACCATAAATTGCCCTTATGTACAGTATGTCAACCTTGGAATAAACATGAATTGACTATTCCAGCAAGTGGTAGAAGTCGTAGTAATGACCTAGAAACAAGTACCAATTGAGTCAGACAGACAGCTGACTTTGTCATTGTGCTATTGAGAAAAACTATTGTTTTATTTGAAAGTTCCATTTTGTGTGCCAGTGTTAATGTCTTGACTGAGCTTTGTGGTTGCATTTATGCACATGCGGTACAACGGCATGCAGATACTAACATAATATGAACTGGATTACTCAAACTGAAGTATGGAAGTCCTTTTTAAGGGTTCCAAGCATTTGTGTCCTCTGTGTTGTCCCCGATCAGGTGATCATTGTGACGACTTCTCCAAGCTCCAACTTTGTGCCCAACATCCTCTCCAAGTCTCACTCTCACCACCACAACGCCGCAGCCAACATGGCCAAACTCGTCTCCAGCTCCATGCTGACCGCCGCCACCCAGAAACAGACGGTGGTGTTTCCAGGCCACGCCAGCCCCTCGACACACCCCAACCCAACAGTCGCAGTCACTAGCGTGGTCGCTTCCAGCCCCACCGTGGTCATGTCGACGGTCGCATCCTGTACGTTTTTTGGTTCTGCACTAAAATTCATACGTTTAGAATGTTATCCTCAGGAACTCTAGTGAACAAAATAGGACATGTTCACTGGTGGGAAGCAGGCTGGGGTTTGTGTCCTTGATACTGCACTAACTGAAATCTTGGGGCATTCTATTACATTTGTGTGATCTCTTATGCAATCAATTGTCTATGAAAACTTAAATTTAGTTTCATATTTGTTTGTGATCTGGGGTTGGCCTCTGAAAGTGTACTTCCATGACATGAGCCTGAAACAGTGAAATATTTTTTTAAAGAAGTTCCGTAGAAAATATTGGGGGAACATTTTGCTCTCAGCTTGTGATTTCAGGGGAATTTTGATTATGTTTCTGTTTTAATGTCAACTAATACTGTATACTATACAGAGATTCCTCAACAAATGATCTTTCCCATCTCAGGTATCCCCTCAGCTGGTGTGAAGGTGGCCACAGCCAGACTTCCCTCACCTAAGACTCTGGTGGGCTCTCCCACCCAGATCCTGGCCCAGTTTCCCAAACAGCAGTCTCCCAAGCAGCTGCAGCAGGGCTCCCCTATGGGCATCACCAGTATCAGCCAGGCTCAGACCTCCAGCAACCTCCCGCCTGGCTCCAAACCCACCATCCAGATCAAACAAGAGTCGGGTAAGAAAGATAAGACTGTTTTTGAAGAGACGAATAAAATCACAATTCTATTGTGCTTTGTTCATATTTCATATGGAAAATGATAGCCCGTTATTCACGACTGACGTGGTGTCTGCATTCTGTGTGTACGTTCAAATGAGAAACGGTGAATATGTAAATTGTCAAGTAAATGTTTTGTGTGTGTCTGTGTAGGAGTGAAGATAATCACCCAACAGATGCAGCCTAGTAAGATCTTGCCCAAGCCTTCGTCTGTGGCCCTGTCCAGCAGTAGCTCCACCCCCATCATGGTCGTCAGCAGCAACGGAGCCATCATGACCACCAAGCTGATCTCCCAGCCCACGTGTGAGTGTGTGTGTGAGTGTGTGTGTGTGTGCGTGTGTGTGGGTGTGTGTGCGAGAGAGAGAGATGGATCATCACTGTTGTGTTCCCCTTTTTTGCCCAATCTGTCTAAAACCCAGTTGCATTTGATAACATTTAGGCGGATCTTTTTTCTATAAAGTCTAGGGCTGTCACGATTACACATTTAAGTTGATGATTAATTGTCATACAAATATTTAATTGTGTTTTTGGCATTGAACATTGGAACATATGAATCAAAATTTCAGATTGCCTTTAAAGTTGTACAATGCAAATTCACAACTAACGATTTTTAGCAACCTCTGCTGGTCACTACCGTCACTGCATACAATTTCCGTGGTCCTCGATTACCCAGAATTCCATTCGTTTTCACCGGAAGCCGGAAGCGTTTCAAAAAGCGATCTTTTAATTGTTTTATACTATCTACGGATCGTTTCTCTTAGCCAGTGGAGCATTAGTTACCATGAGCTGTGCTTTGTTTTTCTGTTCTTTTTTGATCTTCTAATCCTACATTCTCTTAAAATCAGCGTGAGGTTCCTTTTTGTTATTAGCACGATAGTTCCTGGCCAAACAGGAAACCGTTGCGGTAGTTCCTGGCCAAACAGGAAACCAGTGCATTTCCACCTCCGTTTTCCGGCCAGATGACGTCATTTCCCCGGGAAAGTCCCCCCAGTCCACGTTCAATATAAAATATATAAATAAAAGGCTTCCGGGGGTGAAATTCATGGAGTGGGTGTTGTGAAACTTTTGCCACTCACAAAAGATATACAATTTAACTTTAGTTTTGTTGAAAACGTTACCGAGTATGCCTTTAAGGCTCCGTAATCTAAAATTGCACAGGGCAGATATGACAAATAACTTAAATATACAAAGAAATTATTGACTTATTTAATAATTTTACACTTGATTTTTTTTTATAGCGGATCTACAAGCTTACTGTGCAATTGTTGTAAGCTTGTTGTAAGCTTGACGATTATGCAAAAATAATTGCGATTATCTCAAATAATTGCGATTAGACGATTATGTAATAATAAAGACCGGCCTAATAAAGTCATCAATGTATAAATGTATGATACTTTACAACTTAAATGTTTAGGCTTCTATTACTAGGTGTTGCCCCTGAACGTTTGATGATGGCATATTCACCCCCACAGTCCCCAGTCCCTCTGATTTCAGAATTTTTTTTAGATGCATTTCTAACATTGAATGTTATTCATTCATGTATTTATTTCATACTTTTCCAGCCACACAGACAACCTACTCCAGACCCACCATGAGCCCTAGCATCAGCAGAATAACGGGCTCCACAGCCGGAGCCACCTACGTCAAGACCACCAGTGGAAGCATCATCACCGTGGTCCCAAAGTCTCTGGCCACGCTGGGTGGCAAGATCATAACCAGTAACATGGTGTCTGGTGAGGCCCACATGCACGCATGCACGCACGCACGCGGTGGCTTAGGACATTGGTTCTCAAAGTGGGGTCTGGGGACCACCGGGGGTCCTTGCGGGGGGTTCCAGGGGATCCCCAGCAAAATGTGTTAACATAGCATCACAATAATTTTAACCACTTTAACCTTTTATACATTGGCTATTCAAAAATAGCAGATCTACAAGCTCATAGCGTGGCACCGAGTGCCGCGCTATGAGCTTGTAGATCTGCTATTTTTGAACAATCTTGAAAATCCGTGCAAACCCTTGATCCTGGTTTGTTTCCTGGTTTGATCCTGGCTTTGTGTCGAAGTGTCCTCGAGCAAGACACTGAACCCAAAGAGCTGGATAGTCCCTTCCATGGTTGCCTCTGCTGTCGGTGGGTGAATGTATTTACAATTTATTTGTTTCACACTGCTTAGGGACCAGTCGAAATTTACATAAGGGGGGCATGGAGGAAAATAGGGGAGGGTCATGCCTTTCTAATTTTGGTCCAAGGGAGGGTCAGCTAATTTTACTTTGAATCCAAGGGAGGGTCATGCAATTTTGAATTGATAAAATAGTCCGTTTTTTATATACCTTTTTAGTACAGCAGAACAGTGGTCAATGACCCCTCTCCATTTCAAAGGATACAAAGAATTCAAATCAAGTAACACCTTGTCTATTTAGAATCAATGACGGTCGTTAACAAGCCATCAACGCACAGCGAGTGTGAACGACCCAGTCAAATCTATTCAGCGTCTTAACGATGGTGGTTGAACAATTAAGCAAAACTTCAACAGGCGTTATTGGAGAGATGCATTATAAATAGGCCTACTATAACTGGATATTCATAATCATTTGAAGTAATTCTGTGCATGTGATTAATGTGGATCTATATGGACAGTTGTGTATAGATGCCTATAGCTCCACAAGTAAAACCAGAAGCATCAGGCCATAATTGATAGCCTAATTTGTTTTATGTAGGCAACAGTGTAGTTGTAGTCACTGTAGTTGATAATTAAAAGGGCAGAGTGACAAAAGTTTTAAACTACTGGTTACCAAATATTCAACTTTCTTCAATCTGACCAGGATTCAATGGGTTTCCCACATGTAAGATGAGAACACTATCCATTCTGCTACCACTACTACAGATACACTGTGCATTTAGCAAGACTGACTACACTACAGCAATGTTCTAATCAATGTGGAAAGCAAAACATTGGACATATCAGTTTTAAATGTCATGTTGTATTTGATGGGGAGGGTTAGGGGTGTCAAGAATTTCACAATACGATACATGATGTTGGGCATGATATCGATATGATATATTATTAATGTTCTTTTCTCATGTATCATCAACATTGGCCATCATCTTATAAATAACGTTATAAAGCAAGTTAGAAACAATTACAAAGTGCTTTGTACACAAATAAATACATTTGTGCAAGCTTAATGGAGAAGTGAAGTTCTCACTAACTATAAACCCATTGTTTCAGAGGACAGATAGACACTAATATAACAAATATAATATAATATAAGACTGCATAACTATAAATTCCACAAACCTCATATTTTTGTCATCTGGACTTTACCAACCAAGTGCAGCCTAGTTATTTCCAACAGCTAAAAAACATCTATAATACCAGATACAGTATAATACAATCTTAGATTAGATGTAGGCCTATTTGAGAGTGCAGATGCATGTCACATTAACGAGCGTCAACGAGCATCAGCTGACACACAACACCTCCCCTCTGCAGTGCTTTAAACTGAAAGTGACTGACTGGAGTCTGTTTCATTTCTCTCCAAAATACCTTGAATATGATGGAGGACATGATTAATAATTACTATGATTATGATAAGCTTTACATTTCATATCATACAGTAAAAACTCCTAACTTTCACCGGCAAAAAAAAAGAAAGTGTTTTTTTTGTATTAAAATATTACGATACAGTATGACATCATGACAATACCTATCATCACATTTTAATACCACGATAGGCTATATCGTGACACTTCTAGGCGGGGAGGGTTACTCTTTTTTTTGTAATCACTTGGGGAGGGTCATTGATTTTTTTTTTTGTCAAAGGGAGGGTCATGGCATTTTAGATCAGGGCACACACATTTCCTCCATGCCCCCCCTTATGTAAATTTCGACTGGTCCCTTAGAAAATGCTCTTGAATGAAGTGATTTGATCCAAATAAGATAAGACCCTTTATTGGTCCCACTGGTGCAATTCAGGTGCCAAATACTGTACAGCAATTAAAAACCGGTTACAGTGAAAATAGTACAGTAGATACAGTGCGATTAAGAGATATCACAGGCTACACCATCAGTAAGGTGGCAAAAAAAAATCTCTCTCTCTCTCTCTGTCTCTCATTCTCTCTCTGTGGTTCTCAAACCTTTTCGTGCCATGGACCCCCAAATTGATATGTGGCCGCCTGAAAATATGTTGAGCCAGGGACCCCCAGAAGCAAAGATTTGTTAAAAATGTTAAAAAAAAAAAAAAAAAAGGTTTAAAGATTTGCACACATTTTCACGATTTTTCAATAATAGCTGATCTACAAGCTCATAGCACGGCACCGAGTGCCGCACTATGAGCTTGTATATCTGTTATTTTTGAATAGCTAAAGTATAAAATATGGAAAAAGGGGTTAAAATGATTGTGACGCTTTATTAACACATTTTGCTGGGGACCCCCTGGTATCCCCCCCCCCAAGGACCCCTGGGTGGTCCCCGGACCCCACTTTGAGAACCAATGTTATATATGACCTGATATAACCCCTCTGTTCCAGGTACAACCACTAAGATCACCACCATACCCATGACCTCCAAGCCCAATGTGATTGTGGTCCAGAAGACCACGGGGAAAGGAGCCACCATCCAAGGGTTGCCTGGCAAGAGCGTTGTCACCACCTTGTTGAACGCTGGGGCCAGTGGAACTATGAGTCGAGTTGAGTTCCCATTCAAGGACTTTCCATTCAAGGTTAGGGCTGTCACCATTACAATTTTTAAGTTGACGATTAATTGTCACTCAAATAATTGCGATTTAACGAATTAATTGTGTGTTTGGCATCGAACGTTGGAACATAAAATTAATTTAAAAATATTTCTCAGAATCAGAATCAGTTTTATTGTCACATCACAGGTTTACAAGGTAAAAAAGTGGGTGAAATTCTTTTTTGTACATCGTTCCCATCGCAACGTTAGTTTCCATAGAAAGAAGAGGGGGGGGGGGGAGAAGAGGGAGGGGGGCAAGTGGGAAGGAGATCAAAACAAGAGAGCAACAGAAGGCCAGACAAGTTATCCACATATTTACAAAGTACCTGAGATAATAAAAACAAAAAAAAACTAACTAAGGTGCCTGAGCATAGCAGCAATGTATTGTATACTGTGCATGTTATACTTATACTGTGCATGATAGACAATGGACGTTAAGGTGCTTAGAGGAAAGGAGCACAATAAAAAAAGACAAAAAAAGTCAGTGCGTTATACAAGGGATTAAGGTGCAAAAGGTCAGTGCGTGTCCACCTAGGGTGGACTGACCCTAGTATAATCCGCAAGTAGCTCCATGAGGGAGTGCAACAAAAAGTCATTTGTACCTGGTGTAGTCCACAGGTGTGTCCGGGGGGGGGGCTAAAGTCCAAGTCATTGTCCCTGGTATAATCCACAGGTGTGTTCAGGAAGAGCCAGAAAAGTCTGCCCCGTCTGCCCCGTCTGCTGTTTGCCTTTCAGGCTTCGTAATCAAACATTGCACAGGCCAGATATGACGAATAACTTAAACATACATACATAAGAAATTATTGACATATTTAATAATTCTATACATTTAAAAATAGCATAAATAGCTGATCTACAAGCTTACAACTTTTATGTGTGAACATTTTTCAACATGGAAACGATTATGACGATTATGCAAAAATTATTGTGACTATCTCAAATAATTGCGATTAGACTATTATGTTATAATTGTGACAGGCCTATTCAAGGTGTGTTGTTTTGTATACATCAGGATTATTGAATGGCGGTGATTATTCAGCCATCGGACAGCTTTGGTGAAGGATTTTAAGCTGTCAATTAAGCTGTCAAGCTTATTTTTACCCTAACCTTAACCACACCAGACCCATGGCTAAACGTAACTATCCTAGCAGTTCCTAACCTTTAAAAGCTACAATCCTGGACTTATTTTAAAGTTTCAAATGTAATTTTAACCAATTTGTTTGGTAATGTTAATACAATACAATTAGCACATCTGCAGTGGTTGTAGGTGGAATCCCTACTTCTGTTTCCACCCTGGTGTTGAGTAGAACACTTATAGTACTGACAATATAGTTATTTGAAGCTAACGGCACAACGGATTGTAGTTTGAACTTCACAGCAATTGACTCTCTCCTTAGGGAGAGTGAGAACAGATATACCTAAATATAACGGATTGTGGCTTTAACTGAAATTAATTAATTAAACTTAATTAATTTAGTAAATCACCATGTGATTGCCCCCGACAATCAAAAGGTGGAGATCACGGTCGGTCCGACGGCCGAATATCTAGTGCCTGAATTGTGTACATGATGTTTGTTTTGCTCGTAGGCAGACAGTAAAAAGAATAAAGATATCCTATGCCTAGTATAGGATATGTATCCACTGACTTTACTTGTCCCCCTCCTTTTTCCCTCGACATCAAATGCACCTGCATTGGCAATAAATACTAACCTGACTCCGCCAGATGGGGGCGGTCTTGACTCCACAGGTTCACAATGTGAAACAAATGAGACGCAAGCTTGTTCCATCTGGCGGAGTCAGGTCAAATAAATACTTCAGTGACAGAAATGACAGGATTTTGGCCAGGCTGAATCCATGACTCTGTTGTGCATTTTGAGATCACTGAGTGAGCTAAATGATGTGTTCTCAAGTTACCTGCCTGGTTAATAAAATTACATTTCTTTTATTATATTGATATTTGTAAAATATTAAATTAAAATCTTCATAATACTATGATATTACACAATAATTATACACAACCCAGATATCTGTCTTACCTGTTGTTTGCATGTAGACTTTGGGATATGTTGCTCACTAAACCGTGTGCTTCCGTGCAGCAGGGAGATAAGGGCCTTCAGGCCGTGCAGGGAACTAAGCCAGCCATCATCACAGCCTCCAGACCCATCACCAAGATGATAGTCACTCAGCCTAAAGGCCTGATCTCCGGCTCCCAGGCCACCACCACCAAGATCATACCCACCAAGATAGTGTACGGACAGCAAGGCAAGACACAGGTCAGTAACCTCCTCTATTCTCTTCCACCGTCTAATCCAGTCATTTTGAAACGTTTTAGTTTTTAATTTCAGGGACCTGTCATTAGGCCCCCTAACTCTGACAAATGGAACCAAATGGACCCAATTGTACACTCTTGAGTTACAGACTTGTGGACCCCACTTTGAGAACAATTGATCTAATCAATTCTGTCTCTAAATTACATTTATTTGTTTCTTTGTTTTTGATTTACGTAATCTGCTGAATATGGTGTTTAGTATATTATGTGTTATGTTTAATTATTTGATATGGACATCACAATTACATTGGACGAAACCAGATTAATTGTTTACAGTGTATATAGCAGTGCTAATTTTCAACACCTGTCCACAGGAAGCTTTTCTAAAATGGAGTAACACCAGTCTAAAACCCTATCAGGTACAAAAATAATAATATATATATATATACTGTACTAATAATTACATTCATCAAAATCTAAATCAGACCCAATACATTAACTTGTGAAAACAAAAGAAGACATAATCATTCAGACCAATTTGATAGTAAAAAAAACCACAACATTTTCAAAAGTAAAAAGGTTGTTTTCTTAAAATAGACCTATTGTAAATAAACCTATTGTAGTATAGGTTTCAACTAATGTATTGTTTATTCAACTTGAGGTTCAGCTTTATTGCCACATCACAAGTTTACAGGTCTGAAAGGTCTCTAAAAGCGTGTAGTGAGCTTGTAGATCTGCTACTTTTGCTGAATGTCCGCCCCAGAATAGGGACAATAGGGTTAATGTGGTTAAAACGATCAAACTTGCGTATGCTAAATGCAAATAAAAACCTGGTCTCATCAACCCCCCCTCCTGCAGGTGCTCATCAAACCCAAGCCGGTGTTCCAGACGGCAGTGATGAGTGAACAGACCAGACAGCTGGTCACGGAGACGCTCCAACAGGTGGCTCGCTCTGCAGAGCTGGGACACGTCCAGAGCTCTGGACAAGAAGGCCTGGCGAAGGACGAGTCCAGTAGCTTGACGGAGAGCAGCGCACCCCCTGAGGAGGCCTCCCACAGCAGTGCACAAGGTATACAAGTTTTCACATTACAATTTAAGCATTTAGCAGACGCATTTAGGGACTTGTAAAGTGCAAAGTTGGAGAGTAGTTGTTTTTACATGGCATGGATGAGATATGTATGACTTTTTAGACGTTTTTGCACATCAAAGTACTAGTATTTCATTTAGAGAGGAAACGGGACCTGTAATAGCATTTTCACATGACTGTGTGTATTTCATTCTCTGTTAGTCATAGTGGAGGCTGACATATCGCTATGCGAGGTTAGAAGTTAGTTTTTGTTCACCTGTCATTCAGAAAAGTGAACTAAACCACCGTTCATCCCTTAACAATCCCTTAACAAAACACTTAAAGTGTTCTTCAGGCAGGCCAAAGAACCGAAAGCTTGAAATAAATTGGATACTTGCACAGAGTTTTGAGTGTGCGGTCGCTGCTTGCTTTTGTTCATCTGTCCTTGAAATGTCACTGGGCTTCATTTGCTGACTGCCTTCCCTGATATTTCTATGCAAAGTAATGCAAAACACATGACTCCAGTCTTAGCTAGACTATCCCTGTGTCTTCCAGAGTCAAATTAAAAGTCCTTCTACTTGTTTATAAAGCTCTCAATAGGTTAGGGTCAGCTTACATCACAGAATCCCTGTTGTTTTATGTTCCTTCATGACCACTAAAAGTCCTCTACTGTAGGCTTGTTAGATATACTTACCTTACTGCCCTTTAAGCCGGCTGGCTTGTAGCCTAGGGCAGCAACAAAGGATCTCCACTCTGTTCTGGGCCAGCGTCTCTTGTTAGATATGCATGAGCATAGTCCTACCCAAAAGAAGACTGTAGATGCAGTGATGCAGCTTGCTTCAAGTATGCTCCCAAATTACGTAACTCCTTACCTAAAGAGTTTAGAGAGACAGGCTCTGTTGAAGCCTTTAAACACAGCTGAAAGCTGTAGCATTTCTTTCTTTCATATTAATTGATTTTAATTATGTGCTTTACTTAGTGCTTTTCTCGTTTGCGTCCTTTGAATCCGTTTCCTGTTTTTGTCTTTGAGCTGCATGTTTTGTATGATGCGCTATTATTATTATATTATTATACTAGAAGCAGAACATTTGGGAGGCTTTCCAAATGTCTGGTCCTGCAAGGGCTAGGACATATTTTTGGATGATTCACAGAATGTCACACTGAAAACTTGCCAAATTGTTGTATGAAACCCCCTCTTTTTTTCCCTCCATTGTCTTTGCCAGACCCTCAGCCTGTAATACACGTGATCTCCTCCAGGGAGCAGGACTGGACCGAGCAGGAGGTTTCGACGGAAACTAACCCCACTACTACTACTATTATCTACCAGGATGTGTCTGGTGGGGAATCCCAGTCTGCCACCTCCACCATCAAAGCCCTGCTGGAACTGCAGCAGACAACAGGTCACTATCTCACACACCGCACAACAAAGCCATTTTGTTGTCGGTTCTATTTGCAAGTTAACCCTTTCGTTGTTTGTTTTACATTTGGATGTCATTGTCAAGTCAAACCTAGTTTTCACGCACATGTATTTTGAATTTAAACACAATTGCAAATGAAAGAATACATACTGTAACATGTGTATAGTATTATACAAAATAGCACATCTATCTTCTACAGTATCTATTAATTTACAAGATCTGTGTATGTCTGTCTGACTGTCCTGGACATACTGTAACTCGAGTGCCGGTTGACCTCATATACACTGGGGGTGTGCAGTGGTGAACAGTGGCAAACCGTTTCAGAGAACCGGAAAACCACAAAATGTATCTGTATCTGTCTGTCCCCGGGTCTGAAGAGGACCCACCGATTCGGAGGACGCATCGAATCTCTGTGTGTTTGGGTGGAGTGTAGGCTTTCCTGATAGGCCAACTCGACCCGTCGGTTTCATAGTTTGGCTGGAGCGTTGTGTCACATTTGTGCGGCTTTGCAAATATAAGTGGCAACCTGTACAATTTTGAACTCCATTCTTAACATAATAATAATGCAACTTTCCATACAAATGCACAGCGTGGTTAACCCATTTAGACCTGAGGCCGATTCTAAAAACACCTTCTAAATCCTGACCTAAGTTTTCTGAAAAACATCAAATATGTATATAAAAAAAAGAAAAAAAAAGATGTTGCTATATACTGTACATAGCAACAACCAAAAGGGGTTCCCGTCCTGATAGGTATAGTTACAAATAGGGGTTCCGCCCAAAATGGGTTAAGTACCTCTACTTGAATATGAAAGTTGTGTATGTCACCCAGGTGAAATCCTTATGTTTTTACCATGGCAAAATCTTTCAAAAATGGCAGATTTACAAGCTGCGACCCGTTGTGATCTTGTAGATTGCCTATTTGAACTATTTTTGTGTGACACCGTAGTACGCTGTAATCTAACTATTTGTGGAAGGATTAGCCTTAGAATCACGTGTAAAATGCATGTTCATACTGTATAGTCAGTAAACCTTTGAATAAGCAAAGCTCTCGAATACTCAAATCTCAAGTGGGAGTTGAGAAATCTATAATTATATCCAGACAAGGCTTTTTAACGAGAGGCTGGATAGGTGCCCATTTGAAATATGATGGAACAGGTCCCGTAGGCAGTGAAGGAAACGACATTAAAGCAAACTGTTCCAATGGGCTCCTTTTTATAAGTCTAGATGTATGTAGGAAACATGATGAGCATTTCTTATTGAAAATGTATTGGTCATTGTCGTACTTAAATAAGAATAAACTCCAAAAGTGTTTGTGCTGATAATTGCAAAAGCTCAGCAAAAACATTTGGCGTGTCCAACTGTTGTGTTCTGATCACAATCAGGTGTTGGAATCTGATTTCATATGTTCTCTATTTTCTTGGTCAAGCAAAGCAGTTGGAAACCACATTGCGGGCACATAACCGTGTTTCCAGTAAAACGCACAACTAGGAACTTGAATGCCAAATATTTTGTAATCCATCAGCCAAGCAGCACTCGCACTGATATAAAACCAGAGACAAACATTAATAAATAAATATAATCAATCATGTATTTGGCTTCCCTACATTGAGAGTTTGTCTTTTTGTTGAACGCAGAGTGCGGCGTCTTATGACCTTTTGGTGTTGGATTACTGATAAATGATACTCTTTGCTTACCACCGCAAAAAAGAAACAACCTATGGAAATTGCATCCATCTATCTACTGAATAAACAAATACTCTGTTGGAAAGGCCTAACCTTTTTGAATGCTATTGAGCACATATAAATCATGGCAACCTTAAGGAATTTCCCTCACACTGACCCCATTACATGTGGTTAGATAGATAAATAGAGATAGATACCGTCGAACTTTATTGATCCCAGGGGGGAGATTCAGTTATCATGGCAGGACCGCAGTTGAAAACACAGGAGTTAGTTAGTTTATTATTTTGGTCATGATCATAATTTTTTTAACAAAACAGTTGAACATTACAGTACAACAACAACAAGATTACTATTTGGCCGAAAAGGTATGGGCTGAAGCCAAAGCTTATTTTGCCCACCTTATTACCATTTAAAAGAAATTGTCACAGTAGCATAGAGAGAACTTTGGGACAGATACAGAACAAAATAAAAGAGATACATACTGTATAATAATAAAAATTTCAAAAAATATATGTGAGTAAACAGGCAGTAATACACATGGATTAGAAATAGGGTAAATGATTATTGTTTATTGGCAGAGGTATATTTGGCTAACTAAATCAAAAACGATAAGGTACTTTATCTCGGGTGAAGTTACAGTATCTATATTGTCCTCAACAGTTGTATTTATTCTAGATAAGACTTTGTCTTTATTTATTATGGGGAAGTCCACTGAATGCTTCAATGTTCCTTTAAAGTTTACAGCAACCACCTGCTTCACCCTTATCTAATTACATACATTGACACCTGGGAGCTGCCCTGTACCACCACACTTTCTCTTTCACTTTCCGCTGCCAGCCTGGGGAATCGCACTCGTGACATTCTGGTCAAAACCCAGCTCTCTGTACTGTAGTCTACCATCCATCGCTAATAAACCCCCGCAAATAACTTTTTAGGTAGATCTTTATTAATCCCGCACGGGAAATTCATTTTCAGCTTCACTCAGCTGCTGGTTGCTCACATGGTCGGGATGAGCGATTGCTCGGAGGGGGCAGTTAGGTGTCTTGCTCAGAAACACTTTGACACATAGACATGGGAGGCGAACTGGTGACCTTCTGATAGCCAGTTTCAACTGTATAGTTTCTGCGACAGTTTCCCTGACTTCAGTAGTGCAAGTATTAAAACTTGAGCACAGTTTGAACCACTTAAACCCTATATACTTTGTTGACTGGGGTCAACAAACTTGGTTATTATATTTTTAAAAAATCCTTTATATTTTGTGTTAATGTTTTGTTGCCCGTTTCCTTTTTTGTCTTATTTAGTTTTTGTCCCGATGTTGTATTTCGTGTTGTCTCTGTAGTCGACATGACTACATCACTGTGGTGTCCACAAAAAAAAAAAAAAAAAAAAAGATTTTCTATTTTTGGCAAACGTTGACCTATTGTTGCAAAATGTTGTCCTATTATGACATTCCCAGAATAGGGTCGCTAGGGAATAAGTGGCTAAGTGTGAGTTTTGCCCCCCTGACAGTGAAGGAGAAGGGGGAGCCCAAACCCAGGCAGCACACCATAGACCTGAGCCAGATGGTGGTGCCCATCCAGCTGGCCCAGGAGAGGAAACAGACCCAGGAGTCACCCAGGCCCTCCACCTCGGAGGCAGAACCCAGCGCTGAGTACGTCACAGCAGGTAAGCCTGTGCCAGATTTATGGGTCCGATGCTGATCCCGATTTTGGAGAGCCCTAGGCCAGTGGTTTCCAACCCTTTTCCCTTATCAAGGTCCATTATTTATTCGCCATTTGAGCCACGGACCACTGTTTGATGAGATTTAGACTCTCGATTGTTATATCGTTGGATAAGATTTTGTCCACAATTCCATACTGTATTGATGTTGGTACCAATAGGAGAGATAACAGGCAAACGTTGATAACAATTCTATAATTAACTAATGTTTAACAATAATTTAACTCTTGAGAGTGTAAAATGAAACCAAATGGACCCTTTCATTTTACGCTCTCAAGAGTTAAAAGATCTATAAGGGTCCATTTGGTTACCAACTCTCCATCATTTAGCTGGGGACCACCTGGAACCCCCTCAAGTACCACTGGAGGTCCCCGGACCACTGGTTGAGAACCACTGCCCTAGACCATCCATATCCGATGTTTTGAGCTGTATTTAGATTTTTCTCTAATCAATTTGAAAAACTTTAACATTCAATTAAAGTGTCTATTTGAGAACATTTAACTTAGAAGCAAACAAGGGGTTGGGCAGACTGCTGTCTGTCTGTCTTGAAAAATGGTTAAAGATAGACATAATAAAACCCTCACAAGAAATGTGTGCAAAAAAAATGAACTGTCCACTCAGTCTAAGAATACTGTGCTTCACAACTCCTCTTAGTGCACACAGGCATTTTAATCAGAAAAATGTTCTTCTGGTTGCCTAGTAACTGTGCCAGTTATAACCAGCTGCAGCCCAGATTTAGTCGAGCTCTTACTGGCTACGGTATTCACTAGGTTGCTGCATAGGGTTCCATTTTTACTCTTCGAGGGGTTTACATCAACACTCCTGATTTAGCTGTGTACAGGACCATCTTTATAACAGCATGATTTTCACAGTTTTTCAGTGTTACCTGTTCTGCATGCTACACAGTTAAGGGCCCGTGTCCACCGAGCTGTTTCTTCCTGAGCGCAGCGTATATGTTTTTAATCGTTTACAGTGCGAGCGCCGCATTTTGAGAAATGCCAGGCAGACAGATACAGAGATCTCCATATATGGGCGTAGAAGGGACACAGACAGACAGACAGACAGACGGGTACAATGGGTATCTCACAACGGGTATTACAACACCGGGTGGGGCATGCATTCACAACTTGCATTGCTCCCGACTTTCATCTTTCCCGAGTCTAGTATTAGGCGTGTCACAATTATTATATAATCGTCTAATCGCAATTATTTGAGATAATAGCAGTTATTTTTGCATTATCGTCATTATCGTTTCCATTTTGAAACATTTTCACACCTTTCCGAATATAAAAAAAAAGCAGAAATAGCAGATCTACAAGCTTACAACGCGTCACGAAGTGAGGCGTTGTAAGCTTGTAGATCTGCTATTTCTGCTATTTTCACATGTATAAAACTATTAAATATGTCAATTTCTTTGTATATTTAAGTTATTTAAACAGAAACAGAATTGAAAATGTTATTCGTATGTTCCAGTTTTCAATGGCAAACAATACAATCATTAACTCATTCACTGCCACAATTATTGCTGGCCGCTTTTGCCCACTGCCAGAGATTTTTCATCGAAAAAAAAAAGTACTCAGGAGCCGAGATACAGAATTTTTAAGTTTTAAGTTAACAAGGAAGTGGATGGGAGTCTAGATCTTTAAACAATCATATCTCCTTGGTCTTTGGGTCAAATTTGAAAAAAAAATACGTTTTTTACGTCAGTGGCAGGATTGGTAAACGGGAAAAATTACGTTTTTTACGTCAGTGGCAGTGAATGAGTTAATCGCAATTATTTGAGTGATAATTAATCGTCAACTTAAATGTGTAATCGTGACAGCCCTATCCAGTATTTATAAATGAGATGAGAGAGGCCTGACCAGGGGGTTTTCCTCGCACAGGTAAAGGTGGCCGGGTGGGCGTGTCCTCTGACGAGGGCGAGGCGGTCCTGTCCTCCTCCAGTCAGCCGCAGCTGCTGCTGGCGAAGCCCTTCAAAGCCATCATCAGCCAGGTGACGGTGGTCAGCAAGGCCGTCGCCACGTCCTCCTCCTCCTCCGCAGCAGCAGCAGTCCTCCCCGCCGTACACCTCAGCCAAACGGTGAGGACACACGCCGAGAAATAACCACACGACAGTAGGTTCAGTCGATATCCACCGTGCACTGTGGCCATGCGAACTCTTTGTGTCATCCTATAGTCCCTAGACCCTGCATGTTTGAATTCACCAGGACCGGTTCATGAGACTCTGCTGTGTGTTCAGGTATTGCTAGAAACAATACCATCAAGTCTGTTAACCCCTCTTGTGGGACACATTGTGTATGGAGCAGTGGTGGAAAAGGTACTCAAATGTTTTACTTAGGTAAAAGTATCAATACTGCAATGTAGAAGTACTCTGTTTACAAGTAAAAGTCCGGAATTCAAAATTTACTTGAGTAAAAGTGCAAAAGTATTGTTATTAAAATGTACTTAAAATACCAAAAGTAAAAATACTGAAATGTTTGAAAATAGCACAAAAAGTACAGCACTTGAGTAACCGTACTTACCTTACTTTACACCACTGGTATGGAGCATGTATGCAGTGTAGACACGCTAGCCCAAGCCTTTCAAGTCTCAACACAGTGGATGTATCATACACAGCAGCAGTTTGTTTTACCCATCTATAACACAGTTGGTCTGTATGTATGTATGTATTTATGTATGTACAGTATGTCTCCACAAAAGTACACCCTCTCTATGTCCCCGTCAAAGTAGACCAATCACAGCGAACTACATGGCTCATTTGAAGCTGCTAGGCCAATCCTAGCTCACCTCATGCTACCAAGTTGGCGTTATCACATAAGAGTAACATTGGTGCTTTGTTCACAAACTGCACACCTAGTAATCGGCCATCCACAGCTACAGATTGCACCGTTATTAGACTGTGTGTTCTTGTTTGTTCTTGGGCAGCCTTCCGACAGCGTCCTCAGTAAAACCGAGACCGTCCTGGAGGCAGGGGAGCTCGAAGGCGACACCTTGGACCCCCAGACCGGTCTGTTTTATCGCTCCAGCCAGTCCGCCACCACCACGGTCCACCTGCTGCAGCAACCCACCCTGTCCTCAACCCCCCAGCCCCAGCCCCAGCCCCAGCCCAAGCCCCAACCCCAGCCCCAGCCTCAGCCCGCCAGCCAGTCCGAACCCGAGCAGAGGCGCCAGGCAGCGCCCGTCGTCGTCGCCGCCGCCCAGCCCCCGATGCCCCAGCTGCAGAGCAAGCCCCAGCCCAGTCAGCCCTGTTCCTCCACCTCCTCCTCCTCTTCCTCCTCTCCCTCCTTCGCCTCCTTCTCCCCGACGTCGACGAAGAAGCTTCCCAAACTGCAGGGGCAGCTCCCGCCCAAGCCCCAGACCCAGGCCCCGAGTCAGAGTCTCAGTCTCGTTGAGAGACCAGCACTTACGCCGGGTAGGCCTGTCACAATTATTACATAATCGTCTGATCGCAATTATTTGAGATTATCGCAATTATTTTTTGCAGTCATAATCGTTTCCATGTTGAAAAATGTTCATACATTTTCAAATATATAAAAAAGCAGAAATAGCAGATCTACAAGCTTACAACACGTCACGAAGTGACGCGTAGCAGATCTACAAGCTTACAACGCGTCACGAAGTAAGCTTGTAGATCAGCTATTTCTGCAATTTTTACATGTATAAAATTATTAAATATGTCAATCATTTCTTTATATATTGAATTATTTGGCATATCTACCCTGTGCAATTTTTGATTGCGAAGCCTAAAAGGCAGACAGAAATAACATTTGTATTCATATGTTCCAATGTGCAACGGCCAAACTCACAATTAAATCGCTAATCGCAATTATTTGAGCGACAACTAATGGCCAACTTAAATTTGTAATCGTGACAGCCCTGACGCCGGGCCAAGGAGCAGCAAAGGCCCCGGGCCCCGCCCCCAGTGCCCTGACCAAGCCCCTGGTGACGCCCCAGCTGCCCAAGCTCCAGCACGCGCCCACGTCGCACCACAGGCCCATCCACACCGTCATGTCCCAGCCCCCGCCGCTGCAGGCCCACCATCCTATCAGCGCAGAGAAGGCCTCCTCCAGCCAGGTGAGCAGGGCTGCATACTGCATCACATGCCCTTTCTTCATCCACATTTACATGTATTTATACATGTCGATAATTATTTGAGTCAGACCGACGTATCGGTATGGTTGATATATCGGCCATTCTTTGACTTTTTGGACAACATCTGTATTTTTAATTATGCAGCCGATGTGTTCCAATTTTTAAATAGGGCTTAAGTGGTTAAATAGAATAAAGTTCAGTTTGTGTGACTGTGTGTGTAATATGTAATGTATTCTATAGTTACTTGTTAAGGGGTCAAGGGTCAAGGAGCTTTATTTTCATTCCATTACGGAGCTAAATTTGTTATCCAGGTCCTAGTCATGGCAGAGTAAATAAATTGCTTGTTCAATAAAGTTAAAGGTTCTTTTTATATATTGAAGTTTAATATGTATATACTTTTTTATCTATCTAACGGTTATGTGTTTATTTGTATTTATTTATTTGCTTGTACGTTAAATATTCGCAAACTTTAATCAATAAAAATAAAAATAAAACACCTTTTGAGCAGTGGTTGAGGACTGTCCAAAATCCTTTCAGCATTGGATCCCAAAAATCTAGCATCAGTCGGGCGCTTATTATTGTAGTGTAAGAGACGTGTGCCTTCCTCTGGATGCTAGAGGTCAGTCACCCAAAGTTGATTGGAACTGTACCACCCAGCGCTACTGTATATCTCATAGATGTAGAGGGTTTCTGGATAGCTGATTCTGATGGTTTATGGTTATTCTGGTACAAACAAGTTTGGATTTATTTCAGAGAACACACTCATTTCGATACAAAGCACAGCTTTTTATCCCAGGCACTTAAGAACTATCTGGTCTCATTTATCGATCTATTCAGTCTCAATTTACACGGTCTATTAGCAATTGTGGAGTAACAGTCGAGCACGCTGTTGTCAATTTAATATTAGAAAACTGGCAATAAAAGCTGTGGTTTTATGTGGGTGCTCGGTGGGCTGAGGCTATGGTCTTTTAACCGCAATACCTCAACAAAATGTTATAGCCCTTCAGTGACATTCTACGCAATATGTACCTTTGCCAGATGGTTATGAAACATTTTTCTGCCTGGGATTTTCATTAACTCAGTTGTTCAGAGGATGCAGCCTACGTCAAGCTTTAGGAGTAAGAGATACAGCGTTTAGGAACTCTGTAACCAGTGGTGGAAAAAGTACTCAAATTCTTTACTTAAGTAAAAGTACCAATACTGCAATATAAAAATACTCTGTTACAAGTAAAAGTCCAGAATAAAAAAATTACTTGAGTAAAAGTACAAAAGTATTGGCATCAAAATGTACTTAAAGTACCAAAAGTAAAAGTACTAAATATTTGAAAATAGCAGATCTACAAGCTCACAACGCGTCGCGATGCGACGCGTTGTGAGCTTGTAGATCGGCTATTTTCAAATAGCCTATGTATAAAATAGGGCTAAAGTGGTTAATGTATGTTTTATTATATCATAGTTTATATCTGAAAAGTAACTAGTAACTAAAGATTTCAAGTAAATGTAGTGGAGTAAAAGTACAATATTTGCCTCTGAGATGTAGTGGAGTAGAAGTAAAAGTATTGGAAATTAGAAATACTCAAGTAAAGTACAATTACCTAAAAATGTTACTTAAGTACAGTACTTAAGTAAATTTACTTAGTTACTTTCCACCACTGTCTGTAACCAGGCCGTCTAGAACTCCACTTCATGAACATTTTCTTTCGTTCTCAATTTAAAACCCCTTTATTCCAGCAGCCAATCATCACACAGAGTGCCACTGTCACCAAGATCACCTTTGGCAGCAGCCACCATTCATCCGCGGTCTTCAGCAGCGGCGAGGCCACCGCTAAGCTGATCCCCGAGTCCAGCTCCTCCTCCTCCGGAGGGAAGCTTCCCTCCGTGTCCGACATCCTCAAGATCTCCATGATGGAGGCGGAGATCGACCCGAGCGTCGAGCCCATGGTGGTGGACTCCTCCAGCGACTGCAGCCCTCTGGGGAAGCCCCTGGCGGTGGTGGGCGTACAGGCCGTGTCGGGGGGCCAGTTCATCAGCAGCTCCGGGTCTTCCCTGCATCACGCCCACCCAAAGGCCCAGCATGGCCAGTTCAGCCGCATGCAGGGTCTCACCGCTCAGAGGAGCAAAGAAGACCTGGATGTAATTGAGGTACATTTTAACGATCGATGTTGGTGTTTATATTGAAATCAAATGTAACGTTTTGGAGAAACATTATTGGTTGAGAGATAGAGAATCTTTCCTTTTTTTATAAACCAGTGAGCGGTCTGTGTAATTTATCATAGTAACAAATCATAAACTTTTGCAGGTTATTAACCCATTGAGACCTGAAGCCGATTCTACATGTCTCCTAAATCTCAACAGTTTTCTGAAAAACGTATGTTTCTATATCAGTGGTGCTCAATCTTTTTCATGTCAAGGACCCCCAAAATGATATGTTTTTGGCCGCGGACCCCCATCAAAATATTTTGTTCCAGGGACCCCCATGAAGCAAAGATTTGAGTTAAAAAATTTCGCTTAAAAAATATAAATATTCAAAGATTTGCACACATTTTCACGATTTTTCAAAAATAGCAGATCTACAAGCTCATAGCGCGGCACTCGGTGCCGCGCTATGAGCTTGTATATCTGCTATTTTTGAATAGCCCAAAGTGTAAAATAATGCTTTTTAGCTCAAATCTAAAAATGACACAGTTCCAGGTCTTAACACATTCCATGCCAGAGTTTAATCTCATAATGTACTCACCAGTGCCAGCGTTTTATTGTTGTTTTTTTGTTTTTATCATGTCGCCACAGACCTCGCTAAATAAGTTAAAAGTGCGCGTTCATTTGGTTCTAAACACACAGCGGATCCGTGAGAAACGTCCAGCGAAAACAGTTTCCAAATGCGAGCCGCCATCTTGAAGCTACAGCCGATACACGCTAAACAGTGATCAGCGAGGAGAAAAACAACAAACCGAGAAAATCGAGTTTTAAACAGGATCCCAGACAGGAAGCGGATACGATCGAAAAAACCGGAACCCGAATAATTCCGTTTCCGACCGAAAACCGGAAACGGAAATGGATCAAAAAAATTCGGAAAGTGCACCTTGGGCGATTAACATGGGAATCGGCGGTTCGCGTAGATCTACGCGACTGGCACGCTGCGGCTTTAAATAGGTTCGCGTAGATCTACGCGATTGGCATTCAATGTGTTAATGGGTTAATGTCAATTACAGACGGTGGGAGCATATTTCTCAGAGCAACACATTTAATTAGAAATAAAAAGCCAAGTGGATCATGAATTTGGGAAAGAATCATATTTACGATTTAGCCGATACAATGGTACCACACTGGGGCCAATGCAAAAGTTGGATTTTCACAATGTATCGGTCTTTCCGTCATTGAACAATTGTCCACAAGGGGGAGTTGCATTTCTGCTCTGTTGAACGGACACTCCATTGAAATGAAGGGACTTGCAGTGTATCTCTTTGTGATAGAGTGGTCAGTTGTGAACACAGTGTAATGAACTATTTGCTGTCCAGTATATTAAATATCTGTATGATGATGTACAAATGACGACAGATTTTGTCGTGTGCTGTTCTGATGGCCAAGTTTAAGGTGAATTCACTGTAAATCCCAGTTTTCGCCGTTTCTGAAGCCACACATTGCACACCAACAGTAGCAGTATGTATGCCAACATTTACCCCTGAGATCATGACTATTCCATTTCACATGGCATTGAGGCTTCACCTTACCCGTTGTCTTTTGTCCCTCTCCCTTCAGTTGTCACCGTAGCCATATCCAGTTTCTCGCCGCTGTGACAGCAGTATATTTTATCCTATATCATCTTACACTTAAATTCCCTCATCCTTCCTGCTTTTTTTTTTTCTCCTTTCTCTTTTTTTGTTATTATCCTGCAGGTGATTCCTCAGTACTCCATCTTGCCAGACTCCAGCCAATCCAACGTGGTGGTGGAACCCAGCGGCTTCCTGGAGATCACCAACTACACCAGCCAGCAGCTGGAGGAAGACAGCCCCATGGAGCAGGAAGTGGACAGCAGCAACGACGAGGCCCCGGCCACCAGCCCCGCAGAGGACAGCTCTGACCAACGCTAGCCCCCCCCCCCCCCCCCCCAGACTGACAGTACCACTGCCAGACATCCACGGTACTCTATACATGACGAAACCCCCAAAGGTCGAGTACGGCAGTGGTTTTGAAACTTTTTAATTTCAAGGACCTCCGGTTTGGTATGCATTAGGCCATGGACCCCCCCCTTTTGATACAATGGATTTATCTCTGGGCCCCCCCCAGAGATGTTTATTTAACTCTGATACTGCACAAATGGTAAGGGTCCGTTTTGGTTCCATTTGTACACTGTCAGAGTTACAGACCCTTACGGGTCCATTTGGACCCCTCTTAATCCCCGGACCTGGTGTTGAGAAACAGTGGATTATATAAGAGGAATGGCGGTCTAAAACGTCACCATGATCACCTGATCCTGATATTGCTTTGCGTTTGGATTCAATAATCTTTTAACTCTTGTTTTGCAGTGAAATGCTATAGATATTCAACATAGGAAGACATTTTTGTTTTGTTTTTGTACAATAATGAAGACTCAAAAATCTGATGTCAGTGTTATATTATTTTTTTATGATTACCATTGAAGGGCGTTGGCCTGGATGTGACATACTGTACTGTATGTGAGCGAGGAGGATTGCTCCCTTTCCGCTTCATCATGATCATCTGAGGAAGAATCATTCAGAGACACGTACTGTATGAGGGGAGATGACAGAGACATTGCTCACAAGACAAAAGCATGTCGACAAAGCAGCCCAGTACAGTTTTGCTCTTGAATCTCCACGCACCTTGAATTATACTCCTTTTATTTCAGTGATGGTGACTTCACAGAAGGCATTGTTGCAGCGTTTTCATCAGCATTTATTTTGAGTCTCTTAACCCTTAAGCCCTTTTTTATACTACGATGGTGTTGCTTGACAAAAATAGCCAATCTACAAGCTCACAACGTGACACTTTGTGAGCTTGTTGATCTGCAATTTTTAACAATTTAAGCCTGTAATGAAATGCCCTTACATGGGAACGCCATTTAGATTCCCCCCCAGTTATTGTTTTTGTACAAAGTAACTATTCCAGTACAGATGGACGTGTCCTCTTGGTAAAACCGAAGAGACAAACGCATTAAAAAAGACAAACACATTTGTGAATGTGTAGAATAGTTTTCTAAAAATGTGAAAAAAAAGATGGAACTAAATTAATTTCTTACCAGAATGTAGAGCTGAAACCACCAGTGGGCCCAGGAAGAAGGAACAAGGCCCGACGCGTGTGTTTATCGTCCATTTTAACTGATGTGCTGTAAAGAAAATGTATCCAGTGATGTACCACTTTTGTAAAAGATAATGTTAATGAAAATCCAAACGTTGAGTGTTTGCTTTTGCATAGTGCATTCAAGCTATGCATTTCTTTTATACGTTTTCCAACTAGAGGACTAGTAAAGTAAAACGGTTAAAAATAATTTACTCTGCTTAATAAACCAGCTAGTCGGATACATCAAGATGTCTTTGACATGTTTGTTTACTAGCTAATTCAACTTGTGAGCACAAGTTAGGAAATGTTTACTCTGAGCACGAGCTGTTGTAGAGTTTATTTCTCCACAAGGAAGACAATATTTTCCACAATTGCTGCATACATAACACAAACAAGCAAGACTTAGAGAATTGTACAGAATTCAAAATACAGGATTTACTGGAACACTTAATTACAGGGGTCACACAACAGAGACCGGTACACGGACTGACACTCTACACACCACAGACTGGATTTCTTGTAACTTAAGAAGAAGATGAATTAGTATGTCTTTTGTTAACCGTAATCTCTTGCACAGTCAAACCAGTTAATCTGAAGCAGTGCCAGCTCTGCCAACCGTATTGTGACGGTGCTAACCAACAGAACCCATGGTCATGTGCACCAACTGATTTGTTGTTTACACTTGCCTTGTGGTCTTGGGATCCCAGTATCCCAGCAGTACAGGCACTATTATATTCATTTATTCCGAAAATCAAGTTTGAATTCATCATTTATGTTGACTGTGCCTACCCTCGTCTCTCATTCTCTCTTGACAGGACATTTTACTGTTGGCCAGACACACTTTGAGGCTCTTTAGTTTATGACGACCATATGGGTCAACTTACTGGGGTGGTTTATGCAACACTGAAGGGTTATGAATCTACTAATGCTGGAGTCGAAACACAAATAATTCATCATGGCAGAGTCAGTCAGTGACGACCGGTTGGGACATAAGTTTCACAAGAGGTACATTTATAGAGAAACGAGAAGTGCACACGTGGGTCAAATTCCTTTTCTTACGTATATAAACAGAACGAATGGACTTCTTGAAATTCTCAACTTTGACCTTTTGGGATAATTGAAGAGAGAGTCTGGACTTGAGATTCAGTCGGTGACTAAAATGTCTCAAATCTCTTCACCACAGTTACCAGCCAGATCTGGCAAGGCCTGTTTGTTTCATGAGCAATGTCAACGCACCAAGGTTCAAGTCTAATGATTATAACCCGCAAATTCATCAGGTGAGAACATCTCCCCCACTCTCCACTCTCCCACTTACTACAAAGAAGTCATTATTGTCTCATAATTTCTCTTGTGGGGAAGTCGACGGCCTGTGGGCTTGTTTGGGTGGGACTGTGGATTCTTTGGGTTTGAGTGAGCTGGCCGCACGGTCCAGCCTCATTCTGCATTTGGCAGTGGTGTAAAGTAACTAAGTACATTTACTCAAGTACTGTACTTAAGTAAAATTTTGAGGTACTTTTACTTCTACAACTCCACTACATCAAATATTGTATGACATTATTATGACATTATAAAACATACATTAACTTTAGCCCTATTTTATTCCTAGGCTATTTGAAAATAGCCGATCTACAAGCTCACAACGCGTCGCATCGCGGCGCGTTGTGAGCTTGTAGATCTGCTATTTTCAAGTACTCTTACTTTTGGTACTTTAAGTACATTTTGATACCAATACTTTTGTACTTTCAAGTCAATTTTGTCAATTTTGTCAATTTTGAATTCCGGACTTTTGCTTGTAACAGAGTACTTCTACATTGCAGTATTGATACTTTTACTTTAAGTAAAACATTTGAGTACTTTATCCACCACTGGCATTTGGTCTGTTCCTTCCCTAACTTTGAAAGTGATCCGCGGGGCTCCTGAGGGGCTGAGGTCCATCCTGCGGCCCAGCATTGGTTGGAGCTGACCCAGCGACATGTGGCTCTGTTTAGGAGCATGCTAACTTTACCCCCCCCACCACTCCACCCTCCTCCCTGCACCCCTGCCAAGATGAATGCGCCGCAGTTCCAAGCGTGCTATACAGCTTTCCTTATACTGCTGACTCACCTGGCCGTGAAAAACCCTAAAGTAAACCTACCATAGTCCCATATGTTAGGCAGCAGTGATGAGGACAATTATACAAAACAATATATTGATCTCGCCGATGTATCTATTTTTACTATAAATCCAATACTGTAATTGAAAATACTGAAGGAAAATAATTTCCTCTCCCTCCCTGTTAGATACCTCTTTAACCTGGAGGTACATTGTTAAACTGTTCCACAATGAAGTTTAGAGAAAAACATGGCAGTATGGAGACACATCAGTAGAAAGGCAAGGAGAAAACAGGATATGGGAAATTCCAAGCTTATTTATAGTGCAGATACCAAATCCAGATACCAGCATTTGGAGGAGGGCTATTATAAGCAATGACCTCTATTTACTTCATTCATTGGCTCAGTGACCAGCTAGATTATTCTCATTTCCCCCCTTTTTCTTTACACATTGCTGCTTTATTACATGGTGTGTAGATGATATGCAACTCACACTGAGAGCAGGATTTGAACTCGTATAACACTATGCCAGCGTGGTACATGCATGAACTGACTGAGCCAACATCTATTGGGTGACTAATACCAGACCTGGTCTCAGACCTAGGTTTAAATGGCAGGAAGTTGTTCGGTCAGAATTTAATTAATTGCTGATTATTACGACCCCTCGTAGCTCTGAATCAGTAGCATAGTCAACTTCACGATGACTCGCATCATCTGTAATGCATCAGTCAGAGTGATAGTAATGCTGATTTCAGCATACGTACAGGAACTTTCACATATTATTCACGCACACACACACACACACACACACGTAGGCATGACAAATTCAAAGTGGAACACCCAGTCTTTCTCACGAAGCAGTAGCTCTTGAATTGGACAACTTGTCTCTTCCTCACGTCTGTCGAGAAAACCTGCATGCTCCTGACCCATGCTGTTCATTGCTCAAGCTGTTAAGGCATTGCTTGTACCACAGCAGAGGTCACTAGAGCCTATTCTGCAGAAGGGGCTGGGCCATTGTAGCTCATACTCTCTCCTCAAGACGTATGGCCACCTCATGGGCATTGTTTAAGATGAGTTCAGCGGAGTAGAAGGATGTGTGTGTGTGCTCCGTGGTACATGCTGTTCTGTCTGCTATGTTAGAAGGGGTGTAACCCTTTCCCTCCTGTGTGGTTAAGCTCTCCTATAACGATGCGGGGTAGCTTTGACTGGGGCATAAATTATGCTGCCGAAAAGGAAGGATACTGTAGGTTGTGAATATAACCCCAGTTCTCTGAAATAACAAAAGGGGACAGCTAAATTCAAGGAAGAAATAGAGGAAAAGGACCATAGCACGAACTCAGAAGAAAGAGCTACTCTATGTGGAGATGGTATCAGTCTATAGATATCTTAGAAACCCACACTCTGAATAGAGTTCACTGCATTTCATCCTTGTTCGATGGAAAAGTTCTCATTGCAGTTTACTCTCTGGGAGTGGTCCGTCTATGACACATGTATTCTGAGTTTGTTTTTATCCACATAGGCCATTGTTAGAACCCAGCATTACGGTTAAGTGCCTTGCTCAGGGGCACATCATCAGTGATCAGGGAGATGGGCAAGACTGTATACTGGTTATTCAATTCTATTCTATTCAAAAAAATGTTGTTTATCCCCGAGGGGTAGTTCATGAGGGAGGGATATTTAAAAGAACATTCAAACCAGACATATAAGGACAAATACATGATAGAAAAACAGTGACCACGTGACAGAGACGGTACTGTCCAAAGCAGTAGTGTCACTGTACTGTACTGTCTCAAACAATAACAAACAAAACAAACAGCAGTGACCATGTAGCAGACTTTCTCCTCTCAGATTTTCTCGCCCTGTTCTGGGATGTTGAACCAACAGTGACCATTAGGTCACTTCTCTGACCAAAAGGCTACCACTGTCCCCACCTCGGCACTGCTAACGTATAAAAAAACAAACCTTTCAGCCTTAAAATGGATTTGTTAGGTAAATCTGGAGCTGATGACTCAGTCCAGTCGCTCATCTGTTTCAAGTCAAGAAACCGGCTTAGGAGGTTGCTGTGATAATCTATATGTATGTTTATTGGCCCGTGTGTGCGCGCATGTTTGAGTGATTGTGCCTTGCTCCGCAGTCTCCAGACTCAAGCATTGGCTCTCACTCAGAAATGTTGGCAGGATAAGAGTAGACACCATCCTATTATTCACGGAAAGTAATCCCCGGCGCGTCCACTCATGCCCTGCTTTATCTCCGAGGAACATGAGAGAGGTCAGAGGTTGACTAATGACGCTCATTTCCTGCTCTGAGTTATATAAATCCAGTGAAATGTTTAATTCCGCGCGGAATCAAGAATAATAAAGAAACAATAATTTAATATCTTGAGATTCGGTACCACACTCAACAGCTGCTTTAAATCCATGTCCAAACATGGAAGACAAGACATGGTCGACAAAAACACAAACAGGATAAATGCTCAGGACAATGGAATGGTACGTACTACATCTGTTGTTTATGTGAAAAGAAGGGGAGTACTTGTTTGACTCGCTTTGAGGCGTCTCCAGGAACATGACGTTCTGAATACCCAGTTTTGATTTGGTTTGTTGTTCAGCGGTGTGTGTTTTATGGGCAGTGCTGGTGGTCTGGGTGTAACACTGTCAAGATAAACACTGCTTCTAACCAGACTGCCCTTTGCATTGTCCACATACACCCACACACGCGCGCACATGCACACACATGCCAAACTTTATTTTTTCCTTCCTTATTGTCCTTTTTTCCATCCCTCTCTCTCTGCTTCTCTCTCTCTTTCAGTGTCAGTGTCCCGTACACCACCACTCCCAACAAATGCACACTTAATGATGTCATGGTCAGTCCTTGTATGATCTGATGCACCCTAAATAACTTGCTAAGTGTTGAATGATGAGAGCTCTCTGGCTTGTATAATTTGAGGCTGGGTTGGAAAATGTGACTGGTTCCATCAAAATCTTATCTCGTGGAGAATATCAATGATCCTTAGAAACAGAATACATCATTCCAACGTAGTAACATTGTCTGGTAGGCCTATTATAATCAATTTATGAAGTAAACGTTATGGCAGATTTGAATGAGAATGGGTTGAGGGATCATCCCTCAACCCGTGTCTTTGTGGCTGGGAAGCCAGTTGGGGAGGTGTGGGGAGGTCTCTGGGAGGGATAGCATGTTCCTCCACACAACACAATCCTCCCGGTGAAAGTCCTCACTGTCAGCCAGAAGATCTGATGAATCCATATGTGTACTGGAGGAGACATGTGTTTGTCTACACCCAAAAGCAACATTAGGGGGTTGGCTGTGACAGAGTCTATACATGGGGGAACTGGAAATGACTAAATAGGCTCTGTTAAAGGTTTAATGACATTCACTTTTACACCACATTCAAAGTCTTTGTCCTGGTCCTTCAAAAGTGTACAAAAAGTTTTAAGTGAAAATTCCATTCCAGTGATCCATGGCAGGTGTTTTTCTCTCACATTTCTAAAGCCTTTTCAACTGCAATGAAAAAAGAAATCTTTGCCTGCGGGTGTCGCTGGTGAGGGATTTTGCCTGTCAATCATCGCCTCTGCTCCGCCCCCCCCCAAAGGAAAGGATAGGGGAGGGGAGGGGCGAGGAGGAGAGTGGGCGGGATTAATCGACTGTGACCTCACTGTCGAAGGGCCAAGCTCAGATTACTTTTCAGCCTAATTATTCAGAAAACCCCAGACCACAGAAAATCCACTGAATGTTCTAAGTTCAGGTTTTTTGGGTGTAATTGAGGTCATAAAACCCCAAATAAAACATTGAAAATAAAAAAAGTGAAAATGAATGTCATGATACCTTTAATGTAGTCCCGGGTTTCCATAAGGTGGCATATCGGGTTCCTGTTCCGGTTAATTCTCCCATAGCTTTGTGTGATTGGCTTGGCAGCAGATTTGAAGCAGAAACACATATGAAGATGTCCTATCGTTGCTGTCAGGCAGAAACATCTTATCTCCATAATGTTGTTTTCTTTCGTAGATTAATGCCCTACTCCATCGTACTACAGTGTCACAAACGTGTCGCCATGCGACGCGTTTTGAGCTTGTAGATCGGCTATTATTTCGACTTTTGAATTTGAATCCTGAAAAGCCACCGTTTTGGATTTTTTTTCCTAGTTATCTAGTCTCATATCATGATATCGATATAATATTGACATACTTCCCAGCCCTACTTTCATGATCTCTGTCCACTGCATGGACTTAGCCTGCTGTGACAAACTGGTTACTATGGAGTCTGAAAGCAGCTGTCTGTCGGAACTATGGCAGAATAACTTATTGTTTGTCAATGTTCTGCTCCTTTCTCTCTCTCTTCTCTCTCTTTCACGCAGTCAAATCCTCAGTGTTAATTTAACTCTGAGTGTACAAATGTAATACATTTTTTGTACACTCACAGTTACTAATGGGTAAAATTAACACCAAGTATTTTACTGTGTGCTTTTTTTTCCTGAGTGTTATGAAATGTTCTGAGTGCTTCCAGACTCCCGAGACAGCAGAGTCTAGTAGGCTCTCTTGACACTGTAACTCCTTTTGCACAGAAATTTAACTCGGTGTAAAAGAGGAGCCAGTTAATTCCATCCCGTACACCTACACAGCAAAATCCCTCTGGGAGTGTAGAAATTGACCCAGGGGTGTGGGATAGAATTACTTGAATCTTTTATTTTTTCTTCCAGCACCTCCCCTGTGCAGTGTAACCTCTCTTTGCTGTTTTCTGTCTCAATAAAACAGAAAAGAAAAAAAAACTTGAATTTAAAAAAAGAAATAAAATGTAAGTGTTCTGTTGGTAACAGTCCTACTGTTACCTTGACTAGGCCCCTCGTCTGTTGTAAAAGAGCTCCTTGATCTCAGCGATCCTCTGTAAATAAAGGTTAAATTAAAGAATGATGACTCAACATGTGCTCACACAATTCAGAAGAAAGTGAGGTCTGGTTCCAATTAGCAACCGCAAATATTTCCCGTGCTCTGATCCGATCTTATCTCTGTCCATCTCATACACAAGGAAAAGTTTCAAATGAAATGATGTGTCTAGACTGGGCGGTATATTACCTAACAAAAATATTTTAATGAAGTTGTTTCTTCAGATTATGTATTCATTTAGTTTGTTCATGTTTATGTAAAATTTGTACTTCAAAAGCTCAAACTGTAATGGAAGACTCTTTAGAGCTGGAGTCCTTCCACCCCTCCACAGGGGAGAGAAGGTCCACTATTGTCTAGTTTATTTTTGGGAGGTAATGCCATGAAAGGAAAAATAAATCAACCTTCCCCGTAGTGATCCCCCAGTGTGGTCCGCTAGCACTTCCTAAGGTATTTCCTGTGACCAATATACTCGTCACATACCGACATTTATATTGACATGCACTACTAGGCCTACAGGCTCAAGCGAACTGTAAATGGATTTCTGACTGGAATTAGTGTGCTTATTATTTTAGCAAATAGTATCACCACAAATATTGATACTTGAGATGTTTTCCTTTTAGCAGATGCTCTTATATTACCAGAGTGATTTACAAAGTGCAAGGTAGTCGGGCAACAACAGAGTACGAAATTATAATGCAAAGAAAGAATAGTGTAATTATGATATCGTTGCTGTCCGGCAGAAACCAGCTAACTCCATTTTGACGCTTTTGTATTTTTTTCCATAAATCAGGGCCATTGAACACCCTTTACGTCTGTGTGTTGGTAAAAAAAATATTGAACCTATGAAAAGCATTAAAAAGCGCTTCTGACAAAAAAAACGGCTAACTCCATTGGATCCTCAAACTTTCTGCTAAACCAGCTACACCCCCTTTTGACCTCCAACCTCATTGTGAGCTTGGAGGTCCATTCAGCTGTTCTTATCAATGATGAACAAAACCTCCTAACTCCCCTTTTTTTCATTTCCTGAAAAATGAACATATGGAGACGGGCCCTCCTGCAAAGATTTCAGTCCTAGTTAGTCCTTCCTCAGTGCCTACAGTTCTATCCCATATCCATGACAATCTTTTTCTTTTCTTTTACAAGACGAGCCCACATGGGGTTTTGTACAATTAGCAGACAGCTGGAATCAATTCAAACCAGCCCTCAAATCCAACAGGACAGAGTGAGACGTATACTAGCTACTTACTTGAGCAAGAGCAGTTACAATTTCTCTTCACCTCTCCACTGAACAAGGTCTTATGTTTCATAAAGATATGTCTACTGTATTATCCCCATGTTGCATCAGCTAACAGAGAAGTATTAGTTTATAATTAGGTTTTAGTTCATGCGCACTAAAAGCTAAGCGAAGACAAAATAGACAAAAAGAGAGGATCTCATTTGAGACACAGGGGCTTATAACAATATTTAACCAAAAAAGAAAAACAAACTAGAAAAGTGCACTCCTCTGAGCACAGATCTCCGCCAAGCTGCTTGGTTGCCTAATGCCTACCCAGGGCCTGCAAACTTTGGAAGGCAATTGATCTAAAGTGACAACAGCAAATATATAAATATAATCAAGTACATGATTAAACAAAAACGTGTGTAGTTTTGGTTGATTCAAACTGGTTGGGTTTGGTCATCTATACTGTACCACACAGACTGGACAAAATAACATTTTATTCACTATAAAAAAGCATACATAATACAGCTTTAAGCAAATAGTTTTTTTTATATCATTAATCTGATTTAAAAGCTGTTATTTGTCATTCTTATCAGGGAATTTGATCATTGATGTACTTTCCCATTCTTCTTCTTTTTTTTGGTATTTGAGTAAAACCAGTTTTTCTTTTATTTATTTTTTTAAACCTAGAGAACCTTTGGTTTATAACCCCCTGACCTATTACTTGTTCCACAGAGACATGGGAGATTGAGTTGACGATTAAATACATAACCCTTTTTCGTGTCCCACAGTGGTCTTGAACCACAAACCTTCGGTTTACAAGGCATTGCCTTAACTCTTGTGTTTCAGAGTCATGGAAGATTATGGTGACAACGTAATACTTAAAGGGATAGTTCACCCCCAAAATGACTTTTTTTCTATCGATTAGTCACCCCATGGAGACTTGAATTCATGGATATTTTTTTGTTTTTGTCTCATTCCTAAGCCAATAATTTGATGACCAGCAGCGGTTCCGGTAGGAGACACAAAGAGTCCCTTTTGTGTCTCCTACCGGAACCGCTGCCTACCGGTCCGCTGGTCATCAAATTATTGGCTTAGGAATGCGACAAAAACAAAAAAATATCCATGAATTCAAGTCTCCATGGGGTGACTAATCGATAGAAAAAATAGTATTTTTTTGGGGTAAACTATCCCTTTAAACGTCCCAAGTAGATCTGTCCTCAACGGGGACCGGTCTAGTATCCTACATATTTGGGGGTCCTTGACATGAAACATTTTGAGAACCACTGCATTAGATATGTGAAGTGGTCCATGTTATCCAGTCTGGTATTGTCGATGGATAGGTTGGGGGTAGGACAGGAGTACCCCCCCCCCCCCACACACACACACGCACACACACACATACACACATACACACACCGCCCCAAAAAAAGGGGGCACAAAAGAAAGAAAGAAAAAAACTTTACGTGCCATTCCTGAAAGCAGGAAAAAAATATGGAAAGTTTGGAAAAGACTGGAAAGTCTTGCCACTATTTAATGTGACTGCAGGAGTGTCATTTGGGCAACGGCAATTGCCAACCCCTTGTGTTCACGCACATCTTCCATCTATCCAACTCTGACATGACACACGTCATTGACACTTTTCTGCAACCATACATCTGCCATAAATTCATTACCACTTTCAACCTGGCATCCCTATTTTAGCCATTATATGGGTCATTATAGGCGAACATTTTCTTTCTTTCTTTTTTTTTTTGTATAACGAAAATAGCGGATTTACAAGCTCACAACGTCGCAACGCATATATCCGCTATTTTTGAAATGGAGCTTAAAGTGTTTCCACCCCCTACTTTTTTTTCTTTTTTTTTTTTTTTTTAATTTGACCCAAAGACCAAGGAGATATGATTAGTCGAAGATCTAGACTCCTATCCACTTCCTTGTTAACTTAAAACTTTAAAATTTTGTATCTCAGCTCCTGAGTACTTTTTTTTTTTCAATGAAAAATCTCTGGCAATAAACTGCAAAAAATCTGAAATAACTCTGGCAATCAATGTGTTAAAGGACCACTTCACCCATTTTCAACCTATCTTCATATAATTGGTCCTCACTAATGCTCATTATAATATGGCACCATTTTGTCTCAGAGGAGGGCTGTGGACAGTTTAGAAACCTGCCTACCAGTGACATCATCGATGGGAAATCCAAGATAACCATACAGATACTAATAATTTATTCATTAAAATAAGTTCTGGATTGCAGCTTTAAGAGAGAGTTTTTTGTTTTTCACTGTCACCAGGAGGCTTAATAGCGGTGCTGACAGATAGTAGAGTTTCTGCACATAGAGGTGATTACGGCAAACATACCGTCTCTTGCATCACTTGCTTGCATTATCAGATTTAGTAATTAGTTGCAGACAGAAAGGAAGGGAGGGAGGATGTGGACTAGATTTTTGTTTTCTCTCTATCCCTATAGTTTGGATTGCCTGTAACTCCACAACAAATCCCACTCTAACGTGGTTCTGTTCATCAGTCACGAATGCAAGATTTGTATGTGTTGAATGATCAAAATAGTTTGATGTTCTTAGTCTGTGTGATCCTGTGAGAATGACTTCTGGCCCATGTTTGGATCATGAAGTTGAGAAACCCTAAACTACATATTTATCTGTTACTTACATTACATTCAGTGAGCCAGGAAAGAATTCATAATCGGCCGATCATTTCTAGTCAATGTCTTGTATGTCTTGTACACAGTAAAATCCTGACTTAATTTAAATCTTACAATTTAAATGGAACCAAATGGGCTGATAAAATTCTGATTTGTCTTGATTCAGCTTTGAAATGTTGGAAAAAATGGGGATCAAATGTGTAGGTATTTTGGAAATGCTTATATTCATGTATTATGTGTATGTATTATTTATTTGTATTAACAACTATGCAAACAGACATCATCACACCAAGGGGAACTGGAGTTCAAAATCAGCTTACTTAAACATTAACATTAGTTAGAAGAAATGTTATGCTTAAAAAGCAGGTAATTAATACTACTAAAAAATGACACTTCATTTACTGTAACTGTAGGTCTATTTCAAAACGTGTCTGAGAGCCGTTTACATGTGTCATACAACACCACTTGAGAAAATCTAAACAAAAGCCTTTCCACTTGAGCAGAAAATAAAGTGTTTCCTCTTGAGCGCATAATGAAAACCTATTACTAACAGGAGAAAGTTTTTGCTGATTGACCGTGCTCCTCCCATTCCCTTCCTTGACAGGGGGCATTTGGGGGCATTTTCCCCCTTTGACGTAAAACATGACTCCAATCGACAACTTCCTGCACCACCCTCCCGAGTAAATTGCTCCCTCCGGAGTGTTTTGTTATTGTCTAGAAGAGATGGGGAAATGGAGGACTTTAGTCACAGAGGGAAAAGAGGCCCTCATTTGTACATAGAGATAATCTGCTATTCTGATGAATATTTGAGTGCCTGTTAAAGGACATTAAAGGAGTAGTTGGTCAGTTGGTCCAGCTTTTAATACGAGGATGAGGAAGGCAAGATTAAAGGAGTAGTTCACCCAAAAAATTACTTATTTTCTATCAATTACACACCCTATGAAGCATTGATTTCATGGAGATTTCTTTTATTTTTGTCGCATTCCTAAGCCAATAATTTGATGAGCGGCGGTCTCTCCAGTAGGAGACTCAAAGAGTCTCCTTTGAGTCTCCTACCGGATACATTAGCATCTTTCCACCGGTCATCACATTTTTGGCTTAGGAATGCGACAAAAACAAAAAAATCGCCATGAATTCAATGTTTCATGTGGTGTGTAATTGATAGAAAATAAGTACTTTTTTGGGTGAACTACTCCTTTAATCTTGCCTTCCTCATCCTCGTATTAAAAGCTGGACCAACTGACCATAATAATAGCCAGCTAGCTTTAAACATGAATAGTCCAACTGTATGTTCAGGTACCACACTGTAACTAGGCCTACATCTCTCTGAATAATGGTCATGTAGATTTGTGAAGATTTGTGATAGTGACACAACGCACATTATGGAACTGATGAATAAGTGAATCTTCAAGTGGTAAATTTGAAGGGTAATCTAGCCCCTGCATCCTTGTATGTACATACAAGTATACATACAGACAACACAACTCTCCTGAGGACTATGTACAGTAGTAGTATTTTATTTACATAGTCTACTGTGTATCTACTGTCCTCCATACCTGAACAGTAACAAAACACGATACATACTAAACCGCCATCAAAAGGAATGTACAGTACACACAAAATATTAAAGTGCAAATTATGTTTGTAAAAAAAAGACACCTTGCTTATGTGCAAAAATAGATTATAATGATTCCCTTGGACACTGTGTCACTGAGTCACAAAATGACTCCCAACTTATCTGATCTGAGGTGAATCAAAACATTAATATAGCATCATTCATGCTTCATGAATAATTTAGATTCACCGTCTATTAGTGTTTTGTGTGTGTGTGTGTGTGTGCACGCGTGCATGTGTGTGTTTGTTGTTCAAGTGTGTTTCGATGCAGCAAATACACAATACATTCTCCTATTGGGCAGCTGAAACTTGCCAAAGACCATAAATAACATCCAGGGCCCTCTCTGGCCTCTGCTCATTTCCGCAGTCATTTCGAGGACAGTCGCTAGGCGTTGAAGGTAGTGTTGCGCTTTGGTCTCCTCGGGTGACACACCTTAGACAGCAGCACCAGAACAACAATCAGCACTAGCGCTACCACCACAATGATGATAACACTCACACTTCTACTGTCCAGCGTGTGGCACATTTCCTGCGTCACCAGCTCTATGTTCACGGGCTCCGAGTCCTCCAGGTGGATGCACGTCACCGTGTCGATGTCCGGAACGACAACGGCCGAGCGCTGGACCATGTGGAGGAAGCGGAGGTTGCTGCAGCAGCTGAGCGGGTTGGAGCCCATGTAGAGGGTCTTGAGCGGCGACCGCTCCAGGACGAGGACCGTGTCGTACTCCAGGGTGACGAGGTTATTGTTCTGGAGGTTCAGCGACTCGATCGAAGACTCCTTGTTCCACGTGGGAAGAGTGGTCAGCCTGTTGGTGGACAGGTCGACAAATTTCAGACTGCTCAGGGAGGACAGGTCTATGTTTAGTCTGGAGATATTGTTCTCCCGCAGGAGGAGGTGAGCCAGGGAATTCTCGAGGCCAGAGAGGGAGTGTTGATGGATCTCCAGGCCTGGGTTTAAGGACAGATCCAGTAACCTCAGAGGTGTGCTCTGAAATGCGTATTCGGGAATAACCTTCAGGTTGTTTCCAGAGATATATAGGGCATGCAATGTGGTAATGGAGGAAAATGATAAACAACCAGACGGATGCGGGTCATTGTGGTCCTCCAGAGGTGGGATGCAGATGTTCAGTTCATTCTGCTGTAGATGCAGGGACTTTATGCTGGGGAGTCTCTGGAATGTTAGCGGGTCCATGGTGTGGAGGGCGTTTCCTTGTAAATAGAGCTCTTCAAGGGATCTGAGAGTGTTTTCGGCAAAGGACAGGTTCTGTAGAGCATTGTGGCTGAGATCTAGGATTTTCAGTGTGTGCAGAGGGCTCTCGTGGTGTACATAAAGTGACCCAAGGCAGTTATTGCTTACATTCAAGACCTCGAGGGATAGCATGCTGCAGAAAAAAGACAGTGGTATGCTGCTGATTTGGTTGTAGCTCATGTCAAGGTACTTAAGTTGGGAGAAGTCCTGGTACATTGTGCTCACGTCAGACGGATTGTGAGCTACAAACGTGTCCCCGAAGTTCTCCAATTCCTCTGCCGCTCCCGTTCGGTCGACACTCTGCAGCTGGTTCCGTGACACATTCAGGTACACAACTTTATTCAGTCTTGGAATGAGAGGGAAATAAGGCATTTTGTTTTGACTAAGATCAAGGTAGAGGAGCTCATAGGTCACATCGGAGTCTTCCGTTTGAAAGACCTCCATGCTGTTCTTACTGAGATTAAGCACCTTTAACTGAGCGAGATTAAAATCGGTGATGCAAGTGATAGAGTTCTTTGACAGATCAAGTTCAGTCAGATATGCCAACGCGTCGAACGCACCGTCCTCGATTTCCAATATGACATTGTTATGGAGGTTGACGTTCCTCAAGGCCAGGGATCCACAAAAGCTTCCCTTGGCTACTTTGGTGATGCTATTTCCATTCAGAGAAAGATTCACCAACGAGGGAGACTGGCTTATCAAATAGTCTGTCATCCCTGTATACAGCCCGTTGTTTGAAAGATCGAGCGTCTCCACAGCTGTGAGGGGCCCAATGTTGGTTTTTGATAGAGCAAAAACAGCGAGGTGATTCCTGGACAAATCCAGCACTTTTAGATTCACCATGTCTTTGAACAAACCAGGCTGGATGAACTGGATCTTGTTAGAATGAAGATTCAGATGACGGATGCCGGTATGGAAGGCTAGGGTTTCTTCAGTTAGGTTTTGCAGCATGTTACGCGATAGGTCCAGCGTTTGTATACTATGAGGAAGATTGGACGGTGCCGTTCTGAGGTTAAGGTCATTGCAAAACGCATCCATCTGGACCTGTGAGCAAAGAAAGACAAACACACAGGTCTGATTATCTCGGCACACTCCCAAATGACTTGACTAAGACATATTACAGGCCAAATGTTTAAAGCCTACAGTATGTGGAGAGTAATTTTATGAGTCAGTGTATCTACGGTATGTTCTTGGCAGCCAGCCGGAATAATGTGAGGCTTGTTGTGGGGTCTTCTACACATAAAACAAAGTGTTTTAGCCAGAGTTACAGACATTAGGGTCAATCGTTCAGTTTGGATTGTATTAATTGATTTTATATAACAATGAGTCATTCAATTCATGATATCATACATATTTTTAAGAAACAAATAAATCAACATTTTAAATAAAATGCTGAATTGAAAATGAATTGAGCACAACCATGTTTGTGACATCATTGCTCTATTCATCGAGTGTTTTACAGTGTTGTTTTACTTTTTCCATAACTGTTTCAAACACACAACTTATTAGTGTTGCTTATAATTGAAGCCATATGGACATAGACCCTTTCTCTTAAAACAGCTCATAAAACTCTCACTCTCTCTCTCTCTCTCTCTCTCTCTCTCTCTCTCTCTCTTTCTCTCTCTCTAGTCAAGTACACTTAGGTTCTTGGCATACTTGTGGTATCTGAAGTCAGTGGCATTCCACAGTATCTGGGCCATGAACAGCCTTATATGAGGTTCTCAATGTAAACAAGCATTCCTCATAGTGTTGAACTATAATATGCTCGTTACTAGTGTCATCCTATATTGATACATTCATATTTTTGTCTATATTTTCTACTGCTGGAAAAATGATAAAATGATTATAATATTATAAAATCATTTTTGTTTTTATAAAAAAGAAAAGACAAATGGCTAAAGAGGTTGATCTATGTGTGCCTTAAATGCACCCCACCTCCCAGGGATAAACACACTTTATGTATTATTACGTTATACTGAGAAAAAAGTCCTTTAACTGGTTCCATTTTAAATCCCATTCAGATCTGTGTTGAAAGAACTGTCCACAGGTCATTTGAAATATATAACTGAAATCGTACTTAGAATATTACAGTAATAGGACATTGAATGTCAACAGGACATTGATGAACCACATTTGAATTTTTTTCTCCATTGACTGTCTTAACTAATTTCTGTTCACCATTACAGTTACACAATGTATCTCTGTACATACAAGCCTCTCTGTGGAACATCACACACCACATTACATGAGACACTTTGCAAGTGAAGTTGAAACTGTACTTACAATTTGGCAGGGAGAGAGCTGGCGTGCATTGCGATGTAAGGATGCTGTCACATAGCTGACAAGAACCGGGAGCAGCAGTTGGAAAGCTGCCATGGTGCTGGAGGCCAGAAGAGTCTAAAATGAAAATTATGTAGAACTCATGAATGCAGGAAGTGTGCTGAAGGTGATATGAAAGGAAGGAAGAGGGAAGTAAGTCCTACCTAGAGTGTGACACGGTGACCTATGACAACGCTGTTTATGCCCTGAAATATAATAGGGGGACTTTTTTGGGTCATTGTTTGCTGTGGCATTGCCCTCCATCATACTACATGTATCACACTTCAGGCAGCGGCAAGGAAGATTGTCTAAGCTTACAAAAGCTCTCTGCTGTGAGTCAAAGCCATGCAAATTCGGTCAATTCAGTGAATGAAACCAGTGTAAAAGCTTGCTGTAGAGCTTTGAGATTCATCTTGTAGTGTATGGTATATGATCTACCACTGTCACCTGCTATTTTGGAGGAAAAGTTTCCCCAACTTCCTCCTGAAACGTTGAAATATTTACCCTGAAGGACAAAGGGTAAGCAGAGTCATTCGGTTCGGGGGATTTCATAGATATCGGTCTCATCGGTATACAGTATCACAATGAGGCGACTGGATAAAGTCCATGTGTCTTTAAACCCGTGAAATTTGTACTGACGGCTCATCTGGTCTCCTGTCTTAAGCAAGACCTTCAGTAATTACTGTGACAGGTAAGCATGCTGTCATGCTCTGTGGAAGGTCAGTGGCACAGCTGGAGAAATCACTAAAACATTACCATAATGAGAAGGACTATAATACATTGGTGCATTTACCTGTATAACAAATCAAAGAGGTTAGAATTCTGCTTTTGCGCTGCTGTCAGGTTAGATTCGAGAGGGTGAATGGCACTGCAATGATCATTTCTGAACAGTACATATAGGCATGGAAAGGCTGGTAGAAGATGATGAGAAACACCTGAAAATGTGTGGCGCAATAATCATAAAATGCCTGAAAAGCAGCTTCACGGCACAACTTACAGGGCTAAACCAGAAGCATACTTTTCAGACTCCCACAAAGTTTGACTTTATAAAGTTACCTACCCTTTCCACTGCGATTTAAACAGGTATAACATGTGACAACTTATGAGGGCTGAATGAGTATTAAAGAATGTACCATGTTCCTGTTATGAAGCTCTTGTGCACATGGTAGGAAAGTGTTAATGAAAAGTGTCACCCATGTCAAGACACAATGAGTTGTGGTCATTTAAATGTTAAATGTTGAAGAAAATAAGGAGAAGGTGAAAATGTGTGAGACACATGATACTGTAGTTCTCTCCTGACTCCTATATTCCTGTGAGTGAGTGCCCAAAGTTTGAGATCTGATTAGTAATCATTAACAGCTACTATTCATGACTGAGAAACCACCATTACTTCAACACACATCCCACTTTGTGTTTCTACATTCCACTTAACAGCCCCCCCCCCCCAAAAAAAAAACAAGCAAAATCCTAAAGCACCATTTAAGTAGAAGACCCATACAGTATATTTACCTCACTTTCAGTTGATTACTTCTATCTGGAGAGCCTTCTGACCATGTTGACTTCTCATCCTTGCTATCTCAGAGAGCAACCCACTCAAAACGCGAGCACAAGCAAACAAGCGACCAAAAATACTCACAGCTCTCTCTCCTCACAGCTGACTCTTCCCTCCACATTGTGCAGTTGTTGCCCCTGGACCCAGCTATCACATCCTGTGAGAATTTCCTGCATCATTCCTACCCCCCCCCCCCCCACACACACACACACACACACACACACACACACACACACACACACACACACACACACACACACACACACACACACACACACACACACACACACACACACACACACACACACACACACACACACACACACACACACACACACACACACTTCTAAGGGAAATGCCTTATATGGGATTTGGAAGTCTGGGTCCTGCTGAAATGTAGTTTTCTCCCTGCTGCTCCCTTCTGAAAAACTGCTCCCATCTGTCTCTGAAAACTTTAAGGATTATTCTGCTCAACAAGATGGATAGTGGGGTTTTATCCTGGATCATCTGTGTGCATAGGAATTATTTTCTTTCTCTCTTTCTTTTTCCTTATATCCACATATAGTCCAAACAAACTGATATTTGTTTTTAGATCCTTTTAGGGGTTAACCTTCTCTTGTTTGCTGATTAATAGTTAGGATGGGTAAATGCAGATTTGTGTGCAAATGTACAGTGACAAAAAATATATGCATTTTGGAGTGGGGAGTAAATTATTATTATCATTATTATCATTGTTGTTGGTTAGGTCTTATGTGTAAGAAAACATGTATTGATGTATATCCCTACTTTGATACATTGTATCAATGTATAAAAGTAGGTGAAGGAGGGGGCATGAGAGTATTGTGTTATTTGTCAGTATCATACATGGACACGACTTGACTGACTGGAAGGATGCTGCTGTACTGGGTTTAGAATGGGCGGGCTCTCCCAAACGTTTCATCAGTGGCATCGCATTTGGTTGGAGGCAAAGCTCACTGGTCCAGATGATACCCAAAACACTTGATACACTCCCTGGGGATTGTCTACTGTATTTCTCAGGAGTCCTAGAAGTTTGTGTTTATCTATCAGGCTCAGTGACACCAGCCGATGTTGCATTCATCAGCTTTTTTCCTTAAGCAAGAAAGTATCAGCAGCATCAAAGCCCATATTGGCCACTCTAAAAACAAATGGTGCTAAATAGCAAATCAAACTGGTTCTTTGGCTTGTAATCATAGGGGAACCTCTTTTAGTGCTATATACTTTAAAGCTGCTATACAGCTCCTTTGTCAAACGGTGCTACTAGAACCTTTAGAGGTGCCAAAACTAATCTGAAGAACAAGTGGAGAACCTCCAAACTAACCATACAGGGGTTTAACATGTTTGTTTGGCAGCTATATAGCATCTCAACCATCCCAAAGAACCTCTGTCTGTCTGTCTGTCTGTGTGTGTGTGTGTGTGTGTGTGTGTGTGTGTGTGTGTGTGTGTGTGTGTGTGTGTGTGTGTATACAGTAAGAGCATAAATCAGTAATCCAATGATTCCCTTTTGTCCTTATTATGTAGTTATCCCTGTCTTTCCTTTAAATGTTTAATCTTGTTAAGGGAAATGGTGCCCCCTTGTGCTGTAACTGCACCCATGCACAGATTGCAGCATGCACTGTCTCATACTCTATTCAAATAACAATACTAAAACACAGTGATTCATTTGAAAATAATTGGTTGTATAAAAGCATTTATTTATTTTTAGTTAATTTTTTTTCTATTTCAAAAGTTTTATTAAGAGGTCTTGAAGATCTTTAACATAGCTTTGATTGTCCTTCAAGATCATTTTGATACTGTAGCTCCGGATAATCATTTTTTTTTTTAAAGGTTCAATTGCCCTTTACTCAAACAGGCTGATGGAGGCATAAGGTGTGCTCTACTACTTCCCCTGTCCCTCCCTTAAACTCTGGACTCTAACCAATGTTGGCCCCAAATTATTCCAGCACACCTCCCTTCAATACAATCAAGGGAAACTAATACATGGAATGTACTCTCTGTGTTGCAATATTATGATTGTTATTTATAGCTTATTTATTAGCATTTGACAGTTGGTGTATAGGGGAAAAAAAGAGGGGGCTGCCTAATAGACCCCTGGGGGACTCCAGTCAATAACATATATCTGCTGTCCATCAGAAACTCCAAAATGTTCATTTTTCAGGAATAAAAAAAAAGTGGAGTTAGCCGGTTTTGTTCATCATTGATAAGAACAGCTGAATGGACCTCCAAGCTCACAATGAGGTTGGAGGTCAAAAGGGGGTGGAGCCTGGAGTCAGCAAAACCAGCTAACTCCGGTGCAGTTAGCTGGTTTAACAGAAAGTTTGAGGATCCAATGGAGTTAGCTGGTTTTGTCAGAAGCACTTTTTAATGCTTTAAAAAAATATTGGTTCAATATTTTTTTTACCAACACACAGACGTAAAGGGTGTTCAATGGCCCTGATTTTTGGAGAAAAAAAATGCAAAAGCGTCAAAATGGAGTTAGCTGGTTTCTGCCGGACAGTTATAGTTACAATTATGTGACAACTACACCTGTAATAAAACACACAGGGAACTCAAATCATTGATTTCACAAACACGTGAGCTCATCAGCTCTATGGCCAGGGTACTGCACTGTGCCACTAGCCCATCAACTGTCCAGAATAGGTGGTCAGAAACAGCATGAAAGCAAAGCCTGCCAGCAGGCAGGCATTTTGGATGATATGCGTCAGGATGAGGCCCCAGACATCCTCGGCTTCCTCGCCCTCCTCGCTGACCTCATTCATCTCTGGGGACATGCGTGCCAATGCTAAGTGGAGGAACACGCCTCCTGTCAGGGCAAAGATCTGACAGCAGGAGATGCCCACGATGCCACTCGCCACGCCCAAGTAGAAGAAGCAGGCTGACATGAAGTTCTTGATGCTCATGCCAGTGATAGCAAAGTTACGCATGTTCAACAACAGGATGGCCACAGAGGTACAGATTCCAAAATGGACGGAGACAATGAAGGAGGTAGGAGTGTGCCGATACACTCATTTCACCAAACGATACGATACGATATTTGGCTCACAACTTCGATACGATTTCGATACGATACGATACGCACTTTTTTATTATGAAAATATATGGGGGAGAAAAAAAGCAAATGCAAACAAATAATTCAGTTTTTGCATTATTCAGACGCAAACTTATATAGCCGTTTTGAATCCAAATAGGGCAATAGTGTGACACCTGACCCGAAAAAAAACAACATGTTGTCACCCTTTTCACCTCAGGGCTGTTTACATGCCTGATTATTATAATTGTAAAAAAAAAAAAAAACGAAAACGTATCACGATATATCGCGGGACGATATATCGGCACACCCCTAGAAGGAGGCGCAGATGGCTAGGCCTTCAATGAAGTTCATCAGGCAATCACTTAGCGTAATCGTCAAGGCCAGCCTGCCGATGTCCGTCAGCCAGCAGAGGCCAGCAACCGAGGCCCTGATTGAGAAGAACAGGCACATTCCTCCACAGACACAGATGGACGTGGCCACGGAGGCCTTGAGGTCAAAAGCAGAGGTCACTGGAATGAGTTGACACATGGTGCTTGAGTAGTGTCTGCCAATGGCCAGGGCCAAGACAAACAGCTGCAGTCGCTCGTACCAGGTTCTCCTCCTGAACGTCACACCACGCGGGAACCCATATTCGAACACATTAAGATGAGGATCACAGAGAGGAGCCCATTACGCCACGCTTCAGCGTCCAGGGGCCTGGGAGATCCATCAGAGCCGCTGGCGGTTGCAAGACCAAACTGATGAATCATGGCGTGTCTAGGGTTCAGTGAGCGCTGAAAAAAAGAGAGGTCTGGAGAGAGCTGCAGCGTCTTTGGAGATTAGGTCTAAACAACTCCGCTGACCGAATGCCCCGAGATCTTAAATAGGAGGAAGGCATACTGTAAGCCAAGGGGAGGGCAAGACAGCTTGAGATAACAGAATACAATAGCTTCATTCTAAGCCTAGTGTGAAACACAGGTTTAGAGGAGACAAACATTTCTGTGCTTTAGCTGCGTACTTCCCAGAGCGTGGGCAGAAAATATGCTGCGTCACAGTCACGAGAAGCAGAGCTATCAACTAAGATTATTATTTTTTAAAGATTTCTTTTAGCAGTGAAGTGAGAAGAGTACGTGGACAGAGAGCAGGGGAGTGACATGCGGGAAATGGTCCGGCAGGCCACGAATTGGACCAGGGACTCGCTGCTGGTGTTAGATAGCCTGGTATCCAGCCTGCTTCGCTACGTTCGGCTGACTTTTTTTTCTCTCTTCGCTTCTCAGTCTGGAAAGCCTCCCATTGGGAGGTTTTGCAGAACTACACTGGAACTACATATGTTACGTTGGGCAACGTCGTTGCTGATTGGATGTTGTTCAAACGAATGACGAATCACAACGATCACACTGTTTTTTTGGTCCCGCCCCGCACCACAGACCAATCAGAAGCCCCAGGTCCGATTCGAACCTTTTGGCATGTCCCGGCTCCCTTGGAGATAGGAGGCTTTCCAGACAGAGCCCCATGTGGAACACATCCTAACCACGCCCACTTACTGTAGCTATCAGGTCGCCCCCATCAGCAACAATTTCTAGGTCTGGATTGAAGAGGTTCCTCACGCATACTGTAGGTCAGGTCTAGAAGTGGCTTCCTGCACAGCTGCTCAACAGTCATGTGTTTTTCGGCATCCTCCTCTGTAGCCACAAAATGAGCAGAACACCTGCTGACAGTAACACGGGGTAATGACAGTATGTACGCCTGCACAAGTGAGTGCAAAGAATATACCGTAGCTTGTTGTACTGAAAAATAACATTCTTCAGCTGTGTTGAGCTAGATTGTTGTACAGCGGCTTTCAGGTAATGAGGTAGGTAAGGAAGCGGTTTTATGCTTTTCAAAGCTTGAGGAGCACATCATGTAATGATTTAATACTGTTGATGGCAGTTGATGGTTGCATGCCATGGGGCTCAAGCGATATCCATGATTATGCAAAAGAACAAGACATAAATATATATATTTTGTATATCTTCCACAATTTTTTTTGTGAAAAAAAATGTAAAATTGTATTCTGCACAACCCAAAAACAATTAGATAAGTTTTAGAATTAGTTTGCCTAATGTTCTGAGATGTCATGTACTAGATGTACAAATTCCTCTTTTCTTTGCTAGCTACAATCTCTGCAGGCTGGCTTTAGTGTCAGTCGTGCTCATCGGGAGCGCAGATAACCAAGTGGTTAAGATGCGTACCACATAGGATCTGATGACGCCTGACAGCCAGTCCCTGGTTCTCCACTGTACTATCAATTAGGGTAGGAAAGACCAACATTTTAAAATTAAAACACCTTAAAAAAGACTACGATTATTATTACTATTATTATTATTGCCTATACTGCTACATCTGAGGGATGCCAAACAAAAATTGTGTTACTCTTATGTACCTGTGTACAAGATGTACAACAATAAAGAACAGCCTTGAACCTTAAACTAACAGGTCAGATAATCACACACATGCATAAATTAATACAAGGAAATGACTGAATGTCCGAAAGTTGAAGTTAAGGGGCGGCCATAGCTGAGTGGTTAGTGAGCCCGCCTAGGGAGCCAGAGGCCCTGGTTGCCCCAGGTACGATTCCAGGCCACGCCAGCATATGTGTCGATGAAATGAAATTTGTCCCTGAGCAAGACTCTTAACCCCTAATTGCTCACAGGCCCTCATTGGAAACAAGCCCGCAAGGACTTTCATGAACGTCCTGTTAAAAGGAATTATCCTTATCTTAAGGTTGCTACACAGAGCGCTATGGCCTTGGGAAGCAAACAAAAAGTATCTCTTCCACCTGTTTTGTATGGGCGTACCTGCAATGTTGTTGTGCACACCAATGACTGGGCTGTGAACCAGACTGAACCAGCTCATGTGCAGTGACTCATCTGGGGAGGAAAGTAACAGTAACATCTCTCTCTCACACACACACACACACAGCACAGTTGTGAAACACGTGTAAATAGTACTGACAATAATTTCGCTCAATAACTCTATGCAAAAAAAATTACAGTATATTACAACTGTGGGGATGACGACACAAGAAAAAAAGGACAAATGTTTAGTGTTAGAGAGACATGTAGAAGTGAAATTGGTTTAAAGAAAACAGCGCAGGTTTATTGAAGGGAATTAGCCTCCTCTGTGTTGACTGTGCTCTGGCAGAGCCATGATTCTTACAGTAAGGCCCTGCAAACATCTAGCAGTCTGAGAGTTTATTTAAATTGATTGATGTGAAATGCCGATAACTTTTCAGATTGTTTATTCATCATGTTCCCAGTGTGTAAGTTAAGAGTGGTAAGGGTACAAGACTACTGATACATAGTGATGCCGTGTGATTGAGATTGTGATTTTAAGAAGATTAATATGCCCAAGAATGAGCTAGCTCTCATGAATACATACACAATACATTTACCAGTGATTTAAATGAACTTATGAACTTCAGGAAAAAAAATCTGTGAATCAAATCCAATTAAATATATCTCTCAATATACACACACACGCAGTGTGTGTGTGTGTGTGTGTGTGTGTGTGTGTGTGTGTGTGTGTGTGTGTGTGTGTACACATACATACAGTATATACACACATACACAATTTCTCTTTGACAATATCAACAATTTAGCAGTTTAAAGAATGTGTGCTTGTATGTAAGCTTATTCCAGTCGCTTGCAGAACAGAACCAGTCAAGTAGAACTGTAGAATGGCCTACAATGAGATTAATGCACATCACACAATCTGTTCATGTGTACATGAATACACCATTGGTTCTCAAAGTGGGGTCCTTGGGGGGGGGGGGTTCCAGGGGGTCTCCAGCAAAATTAGTTACTATAGCATCATAATCATTATAACCACTTTAACCATATTCTATACTTTGGCTATTCAGAAATAGCAGATATACAAGCTCATAGCTTGTAGATCTGCTATTTTTGAAAAATCTTTCACATTTGTGCAAACCTTCTACAAGCTCACGAGCTAACCCTAACGCTGGGGGTCATTGGTCCCCTTTTTCAGATGGGGGTCGGCGGCCAAATACATATCACTCTGGGCGTCGTTGACATGAAAAGGTTTGAGAACCACTGGTTCTACACGGTGCTATTGCTCTTCCTGTCTGTGAACAGGCTGTGCAGTGCATCATGATGACACAACAGCAGCTCCTTCCTGTTCTGACTAAATAAAGCATAATTGTCTAGCAAACAGACATTGCAACATTAAGTTGAATAAAAGGCTGATCAATGCAAAATGTACATTTGCTCCGAGTTGATAATAATCACAAGTACATAGGAAATTGGCCAGGAATAGGTTTTTTATAAAATTTGAACACTGGATACAGAGGCGATTTTATGCGTATAAAAAGGAAATACAATAAAGAAAAATAAATGAATCTTATCTTTTCTATTCTGAGCAGATGTTCAAGTAAGCGTATGAAATGTAAAAGGCACTAAATGTACAACATTCCAGTTTTAAACACATAAAACACAAGGCAAAGGTCATTCAGAGATGAAGGAAAATAAAGTCACAGGGCATTTGTAGTCTTCTGAATGCAAGACATAGTGCAGATTTTACGACATAACATACGAAACACTCCTTACCATCCCAAAACACAACATACTTTAAGACACATCAGAGTAGAATGACTACCACAGCCAGCGTTCAAACTTAAAACGCCAAACAATATATCTGCTGCATTTGAGATCTGATAAACTGAATCTTTTATAGTTAACATCACTTCTACACTGCAACAAGTCACAAACAAGAGCAAAGGGACCAGCGTTAGATGTTTTGTCAGTATCATGCACCATTTTTTTGCTTTTTGGAAATAAAGCCCAAAATAGCAAAATATTAAATAGAATTGAAATAGTGAAAATTAAAATAGAAAACATATCTGGAAATCTATTTACTGTTTGTGTACTGTCTGTCAAATAATTAAGATTAAAAGAGAAAACAAAGCATAATGTACTTACAACTTTCTAGTGCTAAAATATATTTTTCTAAGACAAGACATTGGAATGAGTTACAGTAAATAGCACTATATCTTACACAAGCGAGAAATATATACAAATATTGGTCGAAATGGGAATTTACTGCATTAAGGAATCACTAGATGACACTAAAGGCAAGACTGGGTGTACAAATACCATGACTGTGCGAAGCCAAACATTTACAAGTAGTAAGTAATTGTAACAAAATTGATATTTAAGAGTTTCAAGACATACCAGTGATTTGGAATGCAATTTAAAGCTTAAAAGCATCTCAACAGTACAAAGCTAAATATGGGAGTGTAATATTGTATATTTGGCCCTTTACTATGAAACAAATAACACTTTTAAAGACATTTGTACGAGTTCTCTCTTAATGGTGCCATATTTTGATACATGAAATGCCTTACATGCAGAGTTTTTATTGTATTTTTTTGTTGATTTGTAGTTGTAGAATGAGTAACGTTTTTATTCATTTTTTACATTTCACCTTAACTGAACCTATTTTAACATATATTTAGAATGACGCATAAATAGTCAACCTCTTATATTCAACTGCCCTCAGGATCTATAGTGACGACGACACAAACCTTTATTTCCACCTAAAAAGCTCCCCGTATCAATTATCGAAAACAAAAAAATTTAGATGTGAAAAAAATCATAAAAATGACATTGCCGTAATGTGTAGGCCTATGTATGTACGCCATAATGCATATTTATATATGTACATTTTTCAAACAAGCACCGATAGTCAGAACAGCCACTCATATATGGGGCTTTTAGTGTGGTAAAAAGACATGGCCGACAGAGGAGAACGCCAAAGAGAAGGGCAGTATTTTCAAAAAAGGTACCACAACAAAATGCTAGAACCTAGCACAACATTTTAAGCATTCACAGTAATAAAATGTCAGTGACACCATAATGTCTTTTAAATTGCTCAACTATTATTGGTTGAGTACCAAATCTATTTTGTGGCTGCATGACTTTTTCCAAAGGCAATACAAAATGTTCACACGGCTACCAAGCACAACAGTGGAGAGTCCGATATATGTGGCATGGAAGTCTTTCAATTGACAGGATGTACATACAGCAGTGGTTCTTTAAGCGTGGTCCGGGGACCCCCAGGGGTCCTTGAGGGCGTTCCAGGGGGTCCCCAGCAAAACAAGGAACACTTGGGCCTTATTTCATTTTTTGGCTGTTCGAAAATCGGCGTTGTGAGCTTAGATAGGCTATTTTCTAAATATATTTACAAATCTTGACAGAATGTTGACAAATCTTCTCTTGTGGGGCTCCCTGACACAAAATCTTTCCAGATGGGGGTCTACATTATAAATTTCGGGGTCCTTGACCGTACAGTTTGAGAACCACTGACATGCAGTACACACAAACCACTGCTAATGGGGCACGGTAACCAAACCTACAGCCAGCTTTCCCACACTGGTCAACAAATACTTATAGCCCTATATAATGTGTTGTATGACGAAGAGCAAAATAGCGTACAAGCTCCGTGAACTTGAAGTTTTGGTATTTTCACAATACACAAATATACCTACAGTATAATAATAAAAAAATAACTGTCAAACAGAAAAGAATCCTGCACACGGTCTTCAAATGCAAGAAAATACTTTAATGGGAACATAACAACGTTTCCGTCCATTAGGCAGATAGCTTGATGAAGGTCTAATAGACCGAAACGTTGTCATATTCCATAAAAGTATGTCTCTGCATTTGAAGACGGTGTGCAGGAGTTTTTCCTGTACCTACATTCTGTACGTAGAATGACATGCCCAAAAGGAGGGTCAAAATTAAAGTGGTATAGATCAGCTCACATTCATCTGGTTGTTGCAAATGAATGGACTTCCAGCCACTTTTCTACTGAGTTGTTTGTTGTGTTGACATTTTTGCATTATCACGATCCCTGCACTGTAAAAGCCAACTCAAGAATGTGCACATACAAGTTGTTACATGCTGTTAACTGCAAACGGTAGAGTCGTTGCTTTTGTTGTTTGTTTTAAAAGGCCACTGTCTTGGTCCCTTAATGCTTGTTTATCACACGATGACATGGAATGGAATGCTTTTTTCAGAGGACTAAAAGGAAAAGTACAACTAAAAATGATAAATCAAACCTGTGCCGATTCTTTCCTCGTCCTCTACATATATAACCCCTCCCCCTCCCCCAGCCCAATCCCAAGAGCAGCTGATCGAGAGGTCTGGTCCCCTCCCCTATTTTTTTGTCAGTTTTCTTTTTTTTGGGTCCACATTTCCACACCCTCTCCTCTTCAGTTTTTCCTAATGTCAGCGTAGACCACTGGCTCCATCTTATGGATTGAGTTGGGAAGGTTGCTGCTTGAGTGATCCAGTTGGGCGTATATCACCGGCCCCTTTTAAAAACAGAATGGAAAAGGGAGAGAGAGAAAAGGAAAAGATGAGAAAATTAGTTGGCTTAAAAAACCAAGCACAATGGGAGCCTAACAGTTGTGACATTTGTGACGTCTTTTACCCTGGCTACAGTACTTTTTCTTGCCCTGCAATCTGTATCTTAACTGCTGTACTGTCTTTGGCGACTGAATTTCCCCTGCGGGAGCAATAAAAGCTCATTTGAAGCTGCACGTTATAGGCTTTAAATAATTATACGTCTTATACGCACATGAAACGCTAAGTTATAAGTGATATCCCAAGACAATGAAGAGGAAAAAAATAAAACATTGAATGTGTTTTGTGTGAATGTGTTTCATAAAACTCAGATTTTGGTCAACTCTTTTGAGACCAGCAAATAAGTTATTTTTGTACCGAGATGTATTATAGCAAGGTCTCACGCCAAGCTGTCAGTATGCCAACGTTTGTCCAAAACACAGAAATAAAGCAATTTTCTTAAGTCAAAAGGTAATTTTTATCATCCATCTTTGACGATTGTGGACCGTGCAGATCATATGGATTCGATACAATCCGTTTGGACTGAAACCATCGGTTTTGACATGAAACTCACCTTGAACAAATTAAAATTGCGTAACCCCAACCAAAATGACTAACCTTAACCAAAATATTTGTACCTAACCTGTTGAGGTGTCATGGTGCGCAATTTTGTCTCGACCTCAAAATTACATTTTGACTTCAAATCGTGACATATTTGTGGTTTGGACAACATTTATTTCTGATGCCTTTGGCATGAGACCAGGTTGCATTTGTTATACATGACTCTTACCTTATTTACACCTGAACATTACCTCAGAAGAACACCTACTAATAGACTCAAATAGCAATTCAATAACAGATTTCTTCAGGGAAGAAAACTGTCTCTTTCTTCACATTTAACCTCGGTTTAATTTCAAACACCCAACTAAGAGGTACATTCAAGTTAAGTACTAATTTGACACTTGAGAGTTTGCAATTGATGGAATTATTTTGCTGTTACTGCATTTTTGACAAATGAGTCTGCATTTCCAAAGCCAGGCTTTGTTTCATCTGGTAAGGCGCCTTACGAATCCTTACGCTGAATCTGTGCAACAGTCAACAATAAAGCATTGGGGTAGTTCAGACTGCTGTGATTTAAGTTCGAATGCTTAATATTATGCTTATAGATCGCCTATTTTTGCCACGCGACACTGTTAAACGATTAAGTATAAATCTGGCTTAAATGGGTTTAATTTAGTCGTGAGTCTTTGGTCTGAGATAGGCTTTAGCCACCTCCTGTATTGTGTTGGGGTGTTGTGGAGGTGGCAGTCAGTGGGTCCCAGCTCCTACCTGCAGTGGGCCCGAGGGGCTGCTACATCTGGAGCTCTCCATGCTCGACTCCACCTTCTTCCGCGGTTGCGGCGCGTGAGAGCTCACGCTCTCCGTGGAAGTACATCTATTTAAGGTGTTTGTGATTCAGCAATTTGGGGCAGTTCAGGAAGCATTGGTGCGCAGAGAAATGGTAAGGTTGGACGAAGACAAATATGGGAAGACAAAGACAGACAGAAAAAAAAAGACAAAGAAAGAGATGACACGTGGACATGAGATGTGAACAGAATAGCATGATAGTTGGCATTGGCTAGGCAGATATGCTAAAAAGGAATGACAGGCATTTGGCAAAGACAATGCATGGGGTATGGATGGACATGAGTATTTGAATATTCCATTATCCTAATGCAAGATGGTATTCAAACATTTGCATAATAAGGGTGGGAGCTATTAGGGTTAATGACTAAGTAAATAAAATATTAAGCTACATTGTGACAGAATGGCTAACACGAAAGTTGATCCTTTCACAAAAAGATGCACAATGGATGTTGTAATTTGTTTCTCTTCTCTTTTCTTTGTTTAAGGGCTCTTAATAACATTTTCTTCCTAACATAACCTTTTCAACTCACGCCAACCACATTCCCCCTAGTATTGGCATCAGATTATATATCTGTGTAGTTAATAACTTGAAATTCTTCAGTAGAGCCTCAATACACAGTAAATTCATCTAATCTCCATAGTAAAGTGCTTTCTGCAGATACAGTATGCATTCACATCTCTCTTATCTGTTCTATCACATCTTTTCAGTGGTTACGATATGAAAACTTAGTTCAACCCATTCTAGTTGCAAACTAACGTAATCTTGGATATTTTACGGACGAACGGACAGACACACACACACACACACATTTAATAAGCCTTAATAAAATGTGCAACATGCATGTAATAAGATAGTTAGTAATGAAAAAAACATTACGATGACAGAAACAAGGTGTGAGTTAGTGGTTAGTTTGACATGGAATAATGAATGTGGCAGACGGCAACAATTGCGAAGCTTAAAGATGCTGAAAGTAGAATGTGTTGCGTGATGAAATAAGTTAACTTGTGTTGATGGGTTTTTATTTCTTGATAGGCACCATTACAAAGAATTAAGACTATTTTAGACACATGACAGTGTTGTTCGCTGAAAACAACTTGTTATTTCAGGGTACCAATACCACTGTGCGATGAAGTGCAGTATAAAATATAAATTAGACTTAGTTTAGCCCCAGTGATTGCTTGGTATTTTCATTCTGTAATTCTATTTTTAGGAATTTGGTTAACTCACAGGCTTGACTTCTCAAATGTACATTTTGCATTGCTCTACAGGAAATAGAACAGGACTTCGCATTTGTTTTATAACTTGAATTACTTCAAGACACTTCATTTGAGAGATGTTAAATATCTCCTCTTTAGAGACAGAGTGTTACTTCCATCCTGATGCTTTCAATTAAATCTGTAGGCATCCATTTAACCACTTACGCCCTATTTCTTCAAATTCATAACACAACGTGAAGTGAGCTTGTGGATCTGCCATTTTTGGCACTTTTGAACAATTCGGAAAGTTGTTGAACATTTATTATATTTTCACCTGTGACATTCCCAAAATAAGGATGCCAGGTTGAAAGTGGTTTAAGTAATACTAGGTAACTTTTAGTTAAATTGTATATCTTTTATGAGTGGCAAATGTTTCCCAACACCCACTCCATGAATTTCACCCCCGAAAGCCTTTTCTATTATAATTTCTATTGAAAAGGTGGCTCGGTGAGCCTTTCCCGCGAAAATGACGTCATCCGGCCGGAAAACGGAAAAGGAATGCACCGGTTTCCTGTTTGGCCAGGAACTACCGCACCGGTTTCCTGTTTGGCCAGGAACTACCGCGCTAATAACAAAAAGGAATCTCACGCTGTTTTTAATAGATTGTAGGATTTGAAGATTGAAAAACAACCGAAAAATAAAACACAGCTCACGGTAACTAAAGCTCTACTGGCTAAGAGAAACGATCCACAGATAGTATAAAACAATTAAAATAACGCTTTTTGAAACGCTTCCGTCTTCCGGTGAAAACAAATGGAATTCTGGGTAACGCAGGAATAAATGAACGGCCTGCAGTGACGGTAATGACCAGCAGAGGCTGCTAAAAATCGCTATTTGTGGACCTGCATTGTACTACTTTAAGCTAGCTTATGTGTCACTTCAAGTCTGTTAGAGATGGTTACATTAAGCATGTGAGATAAACAGGGTCAAACTATATTAGGCAGATAAAATTTAGTATTCCATTTGCAAAGCGTTTCCCTTTAACACACACTTGTTATTGAAATAATCATAAAGCCAAAACACAGATATACTGAACTCAGCACCCATGCAAAAAGAGATAGGGTGTTAAAGGTCTGATGACGAACTGTCACTGAGTGACTAAGAAAAACCCACAACCAGAGAAAACAGGAACAAGAACGGGAAAAAAAACATATTTATGCAGATCCCCCTCATGCACACAGGCCATGAGCTCCTTTCAACACATACACACATAATGCTTACAGGATGGGATCCCTATGAACCTTAGGATGCACCTTTTTAAAGACAATGGAGTTTAGAGCCCGTCCGATATGTTGGTTTGGCAGGTATATCGGAAATTATTTTTTAAATAAGCAAAATAATAATAATAATGAATTGCATTTTTATGGCGCTTTTCTAAGTACTCAAACTTACTCAAAGTGCTTTACAATGGTTCATTCATTCATACAGGGGGGGACATTGGGAGGTGGAGCGGCGAACCGTCGACGCCAGCGTCCCCACTTTTCCCCACATTCACACACCAATGGTGGCAAGCTAGCGCCGACCGAATCTTTGGAGGCAATGTAGGGTTCAGTGTCTTGCCCAAGGACACTTCGACATGTGGACAGGAGGAGCCGGGATTCGAACCGCCGACCCACGGATCATTGGACGACCTGCTCTACCTCCTGAGCCACAGCCGCCCTATAATAATGGATAAATAAACAAAAAAACGTTGAATACAGTGGTCCGGTTGTTTCGTTGGCTGGACTGGATTTTGTTTCTTTGCTAAAATTGTGATTCTATATATTATATATTGTATATATTATATATTGTGTGTGTTTGTATAGACATTATCTATCAAAATGTGATTTGTGTATTTATTCTTTCACTTATAAGTAACAAATACAAATCGGGATCATCAGACCCAAACATCTGCCATCATTCAGGCTCTAATGTAGTTCTTTTCAGCTGAATTTGCCTCAGCTCCACTAATTCAAATCATGTTAGGGCTACACAGAGTGGATTGTGGCAATGTTAAGACAATTCCATTGCCAAGTGTCTATTTCCTTGTGCAATCACTCAAAACTGCATCTCTTGAAATGTGAGATGATATAATCTCAGGAATCACCCTAATTGTGACATCCCTTGAAAGAAGTAATAAGTTGAACGACGTACCCTTCGTAATCAAGGCGAGTCTGATGCCTCTTTATGATGAGGCAGGTGACCACGGCGATAACGATGAGTCCGATGACAGCGCCACAAACAGCTCCCACGATAACAGCAGTGCTGTTCTGAGGAAGGGACTCTGGACAGGAAAACAACATCATTAACCACTTAAGCCAGGGGTTTTCAACAGGTTTCTTTTACGTGGGGTATTGCATGTGGTCCTTGATCATGCATTCAGTAATCCATTTTATTTAGGAGAAACTTGGTATTTTAGAACAGAGGAATAAAAGACATTATCATCATTATCAGTGGTCCTTTGAGGAGGCTTATGCTTCAATTCCAAAAGTATTTCAAGCTTAACAACTATAAAAGAGGATCAGCTCATTGCCATGTCCACAGACTCAGTCAAGAGGCACATGTATGAAACACAGTCCCTTGTGAAGTTCTGGATGAGTTGTCAGGCAGAATTCCCAGAGCTTACAGTAAAATCTAAATGTATTTTACCTTTTGTAACTACGCATCTCTGTGACAGTAGTATTTTCATGCTGGCAATACTGAAGAATATGTACAGGGCAAGGTTTGAGCCAGAAAATGACATGAGACTCCACTAATAGCCAAGAAGAGACATGGACCACCGGTAATCATGCCATGGACCACTAGTTGAGAAAACAGTTCATTCAATGGTGACCTTCTGACCTAAGATGACACGTCAATGCAGCTGACAGCAGTTACTGGGAAGTAGGAGGTCAAGAACTTCCACAGAAAAGGGGAGTTAGAATCTCAAGAAGGGGAAGTGCACCGGATTGCCTGGTTGAGTCATTATTAGGAAATGTGCCCATATGATAAAATGTGTCTCATACATAAGTTACAAGTTAAAACATTTTTTTTTGCACGTAGTATCGTGCAATGAATTATATCAAGCCCTTAACAGTCATTATTTAAGAACATCCATGTACAATTGGTTGAGAAACAGAGAAAAAGTGAGTATTTTAGTTCTCATAAATATAATCACAGTGTTATAAAGCCGATTATAAAATGCATAATAGACATGGGATGCATAGCAAAGTGTTACCCAAAGCACTAATCTTATCCCATATCCCCACCCAACACAACAGTGGTCCCCTGGTTGATTCTTAGTCAGGGTGGTGGTCCCTGGTTCACGATCAGTTGAAAACCCCCCCGACTTAAACCACCGTTTCTCAACGTCGGGTCCGGAAACCACCAGGGGTCCTAATGTCTTTAACCCATTAAGACCTGGAACTGTGTCATTTTTAGATATGAGCTAAAAAGCATTATTTTACACTTTGGGCTATTCAAAAATAGCAGATATACAAGCTCATAGCGCGGCACGAGCTCGTAGATCTGCTATTTTTGAAAAATCGTGAAAATGTGTACAAATCTTGAATATATATATTTTTTTAAAGCGAACATTTTTAACTCAAATCTTTGCTTCTGGGGGGTCCCTGGAACAAAATATTTTGATGGGGGTCCGCGGCCAAATACATATAATTGTGGGGGTCCTTGACATGAAAAAGATTGAGCACCACTGATATAGAAACATAGGTTTTTCAGAATACTGTTGAGATTTAGGAGACATGTAGAATCGGCTTCAGGTCTCAATGACTTAAACCACCGTTTCTCAACGTCGGGTCCGGAAACCACCAGGGGTCCAAATGTCTTTAACTCAAGAGTGTGTGCAAATGGAACCAAATGGACCATGACGAGTGTCTCAGAGTAGGGCTGTCACAATTACAAAATGTAAGTTGACGATTAATAGTCACTCAAATAATTAGCGATTAACGAATTGCGTGTTTGGCATTGAATATTTGGAACATATGAATACAAATTTAAATACATGTAAAAAATAGCAGAAATAGCTGATCTACAAGCTTATTAACGACGCTTCACTTCGTTGTAACGCATCACGTTGTAAGCTTGTAGATCTGCTATTTCTGCTGCTTTTTTTATATTTTAATATTTGAAAATGTATGAAAATCTTTCGACGTGGAAACGATTATGACGGAAAATAATTGCGATCGTCTCAAATAATTGCGAATGGACGATTATGTAATAATTGTGACAGGCCCATTCTCAGAGTTAAATTAACCCTTTAAGACCTGAGGCGATTTTTAAAAATGTTTTCTAAATCCTAACAGTTTTTTGAAAAAAATCTGGAAAATCATAGCGCGGCACTCTGTGCCGCGCTATGAGCTTGTATATCTGCTATTTTTGAATAGCCAAAGAAATTCAAAGTGACACAGATGCGTTCCAGGTATTAATGGGTTAACACTGAAGCTTGGGGTCCCAGACCAGAAATATGAGCCACACACCACATTCAATACTCCCATAAATCATTAATACCAGCTTCAGCTGCTTTTGGTCGACAGCAAACATTTACCTCTCAGAACGACCTTGAGCTCTGTGCTGGACGGCGTGCCCGACACGTCCGGGGGGTTCTTCACGTCACAGAAGTAGGTGCCGTTGTCGTTGAACTGCGCCCGGATCAGCTGGATGGAGGCGTCCTTCTTGTTGAGGTCTCCGATAAACTGCACCCTTTCTTTGTACAGTTCTGAGGGGAAACCCTTCCCACTTCCAAAGTAGAATATCTGCAGGAACACAAGGGGGTGAGATGATAGTTAACTACGTGAACCCTATAGCGTCCCATTTCCGGGCATGTCATGACAAGACAAACATTTGGCCAAAGAATTGCGGATCTGCAACTATCTCACAATGTGTCCTGTGTTTGCGTTGATTTATTTTTATTTAGCCATTATTCAATCCATTACTTTTTCAATTAATCGAATAATCAAGAAGTGGATTATTTCATTCATACATCGAATCAACGTAAATTTGAATAATTTGTTATTATCGACTAAATCGATTAGCAAAAACTAGCAAGCTTGTAGATCGGATTATTTATTTTTCATTGAAGAGATTTGGTGTAGTGGGAAAAAGGAGGGGACCAACTGAAGACCCCATGGGATACCCTGATCATCAAGTATATAGGGTTCAAGAGGTTAAAGAGGTGTGAGGAAATAAGAAGTGTCTTTGAGCTAGACACTGAGCCCCTATATCTGCTCCTACAACTAAAATCATGTCTAAAAAACTACTTCAAACCTGAGGCTGAAAAAAACCCGAAAATAATTATTGCCATCATCTCTTCACCAACTGAAATGAAAAAGAAAAACGTATTTTCAGTGGAACCCCAACCAAGAAAGCGCAAATTATGTTACATAATCTGTTGAATCAATTTTTTTATGATCACATTATTTAACGTCCACAAAAAAAAGGAGTAAGACAAATATGTATTATATTAGCATGCAGAGAGAGAATACGTGTTACTTATTGTATGATATAACATAATAATTTTTTGTATGCATACTTGTTGCATGTTACAAGTTCTCAAATAATGCCAAGCCAATAATGCCAAGCGATTTTAATTAAATTTCCAATTGAATTTGGTAAAAAGGGGAACATGTAAGCCAAAGACTCATTATTGTGACAGAGAGATGGTGTTTTTTCAGCTTCTAAAGCGGGAAGTGAGCTGTTTACAGGGAAAGGCTGGAGTGGGATTGAATCCTAAACCAGCAGGGGGCCAGTGGTTCCAGAGGCGGAAGTCTTTTAACCCCCCATTCCCTGTGCAGTGAAAAGATTCCCATAGCGTCGAGTCAAACAACATTTGAAAGTAACTATTTTCACGTTAGACTGATGTATGAGGACCGCTCTTTTAAGAGTGTTTAATTTATGTATTTGTGACATTTGTTATTGCACTACACTTGAAATTGATATGCATGATTAATATAGATAATTAATCAAGTCAACATTAGCCAAAATGTACACGCATAATGAAACATGGTACTGTGTTAAAGATTATCTTTCGATGCATGTTCTTATACATTTGTGTACAGTTATGTGTGTGTAAATAATATGCCTAATGTTGGCTGACTAACTCAGTTGATGCTTTTCTATGTCATTACTATGGCTTGTAGTAGAAGATAGTGCCGTGACAACGTACTGCCAACATAGTCGCTTCTTTATACTCTTTATACTTTGTTGTATGACAGCGTTGTGCAAAAGTGTTAAGTGTTAAAAGTTTTTTTTACATAAATTAATTAAATAAAAATAATACAATTAAGCCAGCCCTAGCTTGTACTGTGACAAATGTCTTCATTTGTACCAAAGCAGCTACATTTTAACCCATTAAGACCGAGAACGCATCTGTGCCATTTTTTGATTTCTTTGGCTATTAAAAAATAGCAGATATACAAGCTCATAGTGCTGCACCGAGTGCCGCGCTATGAGCTTGTAGATCTGCTATTTTTTTTTTATCGTGAAAATGTGTGAAAATCTATATATATCTATATAAATTTCTAAAGCGAACATTTTTTAACTCAAATCTTTGCTTCTGGGGATTCTTCAAATGTCTTCTAAATCCTAACAGTAAAAAATTATAAAAACCTTTTCATGTCAAGGACCATCCAAAATGATATGCATTTGGCCACAGAGCCCAATCTCAAAATATTTTGTTCCAGGGACCCCCAGAAACAAAGATTTGAGTTACAAATGTTCGCCTTATAGATATATATTCAAAAGATTTGCACACATTTTCACGATTTAAATGACAGAGATGCGTTCCGGAATTGAATGGGTGAAGAGATTAAGAGACCAGATGTCTTACAGTATGGGGACTGACACTGGCATCAGATCCAGTCGGTCGAAACGTCCAGCTCACTGTGGCAGCACTGCTGACTACTTCTTTCGACTTGAAGGAACATTTAAGGATTCCTGTGGTACCGTTCTCGACAATCACTTCTGCAGCGGTGTGCACGTCCACTGCTGATGCAGGGCGTGTGCCTGTTCAAAAAGATGGGGCGTACCAGTTAAAGCAGGGCAAAACGAGAACAGTATATAATACAATATTTATGTACCAGAGCTGACTAAATATTGTCATGTTCCTTCTAGTTCTAAATGTCCCTAAGTACACAATTCAATGATTTACCTCCCATGTTATACGACTTAATTGGCTGAATAACACGGGGTTAAAAGAGGAAGCAACAAAATGACAGAGGGCAGATGATCTGGGTGAGTTAGTTTGCCCTACATTTTGAAATATCCAATGAAAACAATATTTTTCAATATCTCATTGACAGTAAATTAATACACATTTGGAGTGCAGCAAACTGGAGCACCACTGATATCGTCCAATTGTCCAGTGATTTGTTTGTAGTCGCAACAATATTAATTGGTGTGCCGGGATTCCGGGAAACATTAAAAAAAACAATAACAGACAGTACTATCAGAGCCATCTTTCCACATCATCATACTCCTTCATAAGTTATTCATTACCCTAAACAGCTTTGTAACTGTTCAGGATTGTACTGTGAAATAATAGAGCTATGAGAGGCAGCAAGAATCTAACATCTGAGCCAAACTGTCGTACAAGGCATGACAATTACAGATTAAATGTGTTACCTTTCCTTTAAGGTGGGTTCTACTAGGGCTGGGCGATATGACTTTAAATCAATATCACGATTATGTCAAACTTTTGCCCCGATCGCGAGTAATGAACGATTATTATATCGATTTTTTTTTTACACTGCTGGCAGCCCTCAGTTCTCTGACAAGGTCTGTGCTGTAAATTATATTACAAACACTATTTTTTAGCACACCACCATTGTACAACGATGTATAATACAGGGTGAGTAATTGATTTAGTCGATCAGAAAAAATCTATTAGAATTTGTTCATGTTGATATATAAGAAATAAATCTAAATCAAAATAAACCTCGTTCATGATTATTTGATTAATCTACATGAGCACGATTAAGTCAGTTTAGAGGTTCTTAAATGTTGGTTTTGGATAGATAGCTTTATTGGTCATTCAACAATACATGAAATGCATAGTTGAACGAAATTTCGTTCCACTAGCTTACTATGATCTAAAACTACTCCTAGTTAAAAGAATACTAAAATACTATAATAATAAAATACTAAAAACACCTAAGTATTGATACTTAGGTGAAAGTATCAATACTGCAATGTAGAAATACTCTCTACAGGTAAAAGTCTGGAATTCAAAATTTACTTGAGTAAAAGTACAAAAGTATCGGCATCAAAATGTACTTAAAAGTACCAAAAGTAGGAAGTACTCATTATGCCGAATGTCCCATTTTCACAAGTTCAAAATGCGTCCCATCGCAAGGCATTGTGAGCTTGTAGATCGGCTTTTTTCAAGTGGCCAAAATGTATAGGCTAAAGTGGTTAGTACAATATTTACCTCAGAGATGTAGTTGAATAAAAGTAAAAGTACTAAAAAAAACACCACTGATAAATAAAATCACAGTCAGTCAGTTCATAAAGAGACAGAAACATTGCACAACAAGGAGTGCTCAGCAGCCATAGGAGAACGGTTAGGGGATATTGCACCAATATATTGATGTTGGTTTTGAGATATATTTTCAGTTAATTGCCCAGCCCTTATAAAACTGGCACATTTATGAAGCTGAACAGGCTCCACTGTGCTCTCTGCTACGGGATCCACCTTCAAGATGATTTCTGTAATGGTGCGTTCACAGTCAGTGTGAACACACCATTACAGAAATCATCGTTTACACCAGTGGTTCTCAACAAGTGGTCCGGGGGACCACCAGTGGTCCTTGAGGGGGGTATCAGGAGGTCCCCAGCTAAATTAGTTAACATAGCGTCACAATCACTTTAACCACTTAGCTTTGGCTATTCAAAAATAGCAGATATACAAGCTCATAGCACGGCTGTCCGCGCTATGAGCTTGTAGATCTGCTATTTTTGAAAAATCTTGAAAATGTGTGCATATCTAATAAATATACATATATTTTAAAGCGAACATTTTTAACTCAAATCTTTGCTTCTGGGGGTCTTTGGCACAAAACATTTTCAGATGGGGGTCCGCGGCCAAGTGTATATCCGATTTATTTTGCCATGAAAAAGGTTGTAAACCACTGGTTTAAGAGACCACATTTAACCCATTGTTGCTATCATTGTGCTCAAGTGTAAGCAGCATTTTGTGATTTCTGCTGAGTGGGCTTCTTGTTCTTCCGTTCTGTAGAGAGGAAACTACAGTGGACAATGTCTCTCTGACACACACACACACACACACACACACAGTGGTGGAAGTACTCCGATATTTTACTTAAGTAAAAGTAGCAATACCACAATATGAAAATACTCTGTTACAAGTAAAAGGCCTGTGTTCGACATGTTACTTGAGTAAAAGTACAAAAGTATTGGCATCAAAATATACTTTAAAGTACCAAAAGTAAAAGTACAAAAATGTTTGAAAATAGCAGATCTACAAGATGTGAGATTGTAGATTGGCTATTTTCAAATAGCCTATGTATAAAATAGGGCTAAAGTGTTTAATGTATGTTTCATAATATAATAATCTATATCTGTAAAGTAACTAAAGTTTTCAATTACTTTACACCACTGCACACACCTCTATCGATCGGTTTTAGACAACAACGAAACTGAACCCATGTTATTGTCATAGTCAAGCGCAAATTACAACATCTATCATAGCCTAGTATCATAATTATACTACTTTTAAGTGCACAAAGGGAACTACAATAAGTTCTGGGCAGAAGGAAATCACCAGCCAACTGAATTTGTTTACGTTGCGGAAGCTACTAGCGTTAGCCAATAGTTAACTGATAATAGTCGAGGTGTCACACCTAATGTGGTGACCTATCGAATTCCGTCACTCCCGAGGGCAAGTGTGGGGAAAAAGTACTCACATTTCGTACTTCTACAGGTAAAGGTCCAGAATTCAAGTTCCAGTACAAAAAGTATCGGCATCAAAATGTACTCAAAAGTAGCAGGTTTTAATTTGCAGAATGTCCCATTTCACAAGTTTTCAAAATGTGTAAAAAAAAATCTTTGGAAAATAGCCGATCTACAAGTTCACAACGCCTTGCGTTGCAACGCATTGTGTGAGCTTGTAGATCTGCTATTTTCAAAAGGCCAAAATGCACAGGCTTAAGTGATTAGTCGTACAACATTTCCCTCAAGAGATGTTAAAAAAATTAAAATAATCCAGTAAAAAAATCCTCCAAAAATGTACTTAACTACTTGAATATATGTACCTAGTAACTTCCCACCACTGTAAATGACCAAAACAAGCCTAAAAAACGGTGTTCTTTTAGTAGTGAATGTGAGATGATGGCGTTTGAAACACACCATCATCCAGTGGTGGAAAAAGTACTCAAATTCTTTACTTAAGTAAAAGTACCAATACTGCAAAATAAAAATACTCTGTTACAAGTAAAAGTCCAGAATTAAAAATGTACTTGAGTAAAAGTACAAAAGTATTGGCATCAAAATGTACTCAAAGTACCAAAAGTAAAAGTACTAAATATTTGAAAATAGCAGATCTACAAGCTCACAACGCGTCGCGATGCGACGCGTTGTGAGCTTGTAGATCGGCTATTTTCAAATAGCCTATGTATAAAATAGGGTTAAAGTGATTAAGGTATGTTTCATTATATCATAATTTATATCTCAAAAGTAACTAAAGTTTTCAAATAAATGTAGTGGAGTAAAAGTACAATATTTGCCTCTGAAATGTAGTGGAGTAGAAGTGAAAGTATTGGAAATCGGAAATACTCAAGTAAAGTACAAATACCTCAAAATTGTACTTAAGTACAGTACTTGAGTAAATGTACTTAGTTACTTTCCACCACTGATCATCTCACATTCTTCACCACTAAAAGAACCTGGCCCCTGGGCAGCCGCACAATTCGATAGGTCACCGATTTCGGAGTAACATCAAGGTAGCCCCATACCAGTAGCATTTCAGTGTTACTGTGTAATGATGTTACATATTTAAACAGCACGTTTAAAAACATAAATAACCTGTCATCTAAAACAGATCAGGTCGGTTAACGTGTAACTCGTAGATCAGGTGATGCTTAGATCAGGATATGATGAACCAGTGATCAGTGGGAGATAATGCTAACGCCCTATTATCTCAAATCCAACATGTTTCACAACAAAACGTCATTATAACCCGTTATAACCTCGTTACTTACCGAATACTACGCATAGCGTCAGTCCACTCACTAAAACACATTTCCAAACAGGGTGTATTAACCTCCTCGGCTCCATAATGTTGTTAAAAACACGGATATTTCCTCACACACACTTTTTTTTTTTCTCCCTGTGGTGCCAGCTAGCTTCGCCCCTTCTTCTTCTGGCGACTTCTACCAGGAAGCTGCTTAGATGCATCGTCGGTGTGTTGCTGCCACCTACAGGCCCCCATGAGTATTAGCACCATTACTGAGTGATTTTAGGAGTAATGTGGGCAGTGATGGCAGATGTACTCACATGTTTTATTTAAGTAAAAGTATCAATACCCTATTGTAGAAATATTCTGTTACAAGCACAAGTCCGGTATTGAAAAAAGGTATTGGCATCAAAATGTACTTAAAGTACCAAAAGTAAAAGTACTTGTTACGCAGAATGTCCCATTTCACAAGTTTTCAAATATATAAAATGAACAAAAATCTTTTGAAAATAACAGATATACGTGTTGCAAGCGACGCGTTGTGAGCTTGTAGATCTGCTATTTTCAAATAGCCAAAGGGGGCTCAATAGGGCTCAAGTGGTAAATGTATGTTTTGTAATAATAATCAAAATCTCCAAAGTAACTAGTAACTAAAGTTTTCAATCATTGTAGTGGAGTAAAAAGTACAATATTTGCCTCTGAGATGTAGTGGAGTAGAAGTAAAAGTACTGAAAATTTGAAATACTCCATTAAAGTAAAGATTCCTCAAAAGTGTACTTAAGTACAGTACTTGAGTAAATGTGCTTAGTTACTGTACACCACTGTCTAGAACCTATCCTAAACCCAACATAACCTAACCCTAAACCCAACCACAAAAGCCAAGAAACTGCACTGTCAGACCAGAGCAGTTTGGGACTGAAAGTGCAGTTCTCCAGCTCTGCAGGAAACCTAGTATTGGATTTCACTGCATCTTGTTTGGTCTGTTTACTGTTGTGGAAATAGTTTACCTTGTACCTACAGGAGGCACATGTGCACATAGGCCTAGTGTTATTTATTACAGTCACATCATTTAACTTCACCTCTCCCCTTTGTGAAATTGTTGTTGAAAGTTTTGCCAGTTGATTTGCATTATTTGCATCATCATTGTGATTTTAAACATTATACAGATTTGGCACCAGTATCACTTTAAATACATACAGTATATATAAATGAAACAAAGAAAAAAATGTATCCAGAATGTATCCAGAATGTATCCAGAATGTATCCAGAATGCTGCTTTATGAAGGATGTAGCAAAGAATTGCACCTCTAATGAGGATTTGAGCAGCAGTATTCTGAACTAACTGGTGCGTGTTTTTTAAGGGAGAACTCTGAAGACACCATTAGGTACAGTAGCTGAGTCTACGAAACATTATTGCAAGGGCAAGTTTTTTTTCTCCAAATCCTGCTGACAGATCAAAGTGATAGTGTGGCTGCTGAAATTCAGCAGCCACACTATCCAAAACAAGTTTGTTTTTTTGTTTATTTGAAGAAAATTCTGGCACATCCAACTGCAGACTTGCCCTTAGTATCTGTCTATAAGCATAATTATGGCAAGATATTGTTGTTGATAGTCTGAGCCAGTGGGAGCATGTTGCTTTTGAACAGAAGAGGCCCCAGAATGGAGCTTTTGGTAACTCTGCATGTCATATTTGTTCTCTTCACTCAGTGTACATATTACCTACAGCCAATTATGTCTGTGTTTAAGTGGATATCATTAAGACCTTAACAAAAGCAGTCTCAGTGCTGTGGTGTGGCTGAAATCCATACAGGAAGACACCAAAACAGTTGTGTAGTGCCAAGATTTTTTTCCAGGTGTTGAGAAACACCTTCTTCATTTTACTTAAAAATGGGAGGTTTGATATAAAAGGTTCATTTGTGAGGTGTCTAGATTATTCTTTTCGTGGCTTGATGACTGTAGTTTTCAGGGCCTGTGGGAGGAAACCTGAGAGAAGAGATGTGTTGTCAATTTGTAGAAGATCTGAGGCCATGCAATTTGATACATTTTTGAAAAAGCCTTTTTGGCAGAACATCAAGGCAGCAGGGGGAGTATTGCAGATGTTGTATAATTTCCTCCATGTTTTTATGGTTGATTGTGTTATGTGCTTGCACATATGCACTCACCTCTATCATTTGTTCACTAATGTTTTTTTGGCTTCAAGTTTAGTGTCTACTACACTGCCTTGCTGGTTGGCTCTGCTGCTCTGGTCCATGGCTAGACACTGTGACACCTGTGCTTCACTATGATTTCATTGCTGGTGGTGTAAAGTAACTAAGTACATTTACTCAAGTACTGTACTTAAGTACAATTTTGGGGTATTTTGACTTTGCTGTATTTCCAGTTTTCAGTACTTTTACTTCTACTCCACTACATCTCAGAGGCAAATATTGTACTTTTACTCCACTACAATTATTTGCAAACTTTAGTTACTAGTTACTTTTGCCATTTGTAAATAGCAGATCTATAAGCTCACAATGTGTCGCATCGCGACGCATTGTGAGCTTGTAGATCTGCTATTTTCAAAAGATTTTAATACATTTTATACATTTGAAAACTTGTGAAATGGGACATTCTGCATAATGAGTACTTTTAACTTTTGGTACTTTAAGCACATTTTGATGCCAATACTTGCACTTTTACTCAAGTAAATTTTCAATTCCGGACTTTTACTCGTGACAAAGTATTTCCACATTGCAGTATTGATACTTTTACTTAAGTAAACAATGCGAGTACTTTTACCACCACTGGCTGTACCTCATGCAGTCATTGGGGCCTTGGTCTATAAAGAGGAGCTGTCTCCAGTTGTTACCATCTCTCTCCAGCGCCCCAGCAGAACAACACCAGCCTGTTGTTTCCCTTTAGTTTGCAGTTATGGTTTCAGTTCAGTTATGGTCTGGTTGTAAGTATGGTTTTGCCGGTTGGGAATAAAACCAAACGTATCACTTAAAGTTGCTTTAAGTGATACGTTTGGTTAAGACAAGTTTTAAAAAGCTCTATATCGACTTGTTTTCATCTTTGTTTTACATTTCCTTTCAACTTTCATTGCAATTGTGTCTCTTTTGTTTGTATTGTCTTTTTGTGTTGATGGTACAACAAGACACCAGGTTTGTGGCTCTTTCGGAGCGGGAACTTTGGGAGGGGGGGGGGGAAGATACAATATTTTTTGAATGCTTTTGTCTTATTGACTTGTATGTAAGAAAATAAAATACCAATAAAGAAACCTTGAACCAAAAAAACTAGCTCTATTTCATTTTATTTGCTAGAGTGCTTGTGTTTGTTCAGTATCAGGGGCCTCCCCATCTCCCCAGCTCTTTAATACACAGAAAATACATTTTCAGGTTGGGACACCAATTTTATCCATTCAGCCGAGAGAACTCCTACAGGATATAAGATAAACAAGTGAAAGTGACTCAAAACAAGAAGCAGACAAAATTAGAATAGAACGTTATAAAATTAAAGCTGATAAATGGGTCTCCTGATTGGATGATTGGTGTCCCATATGAAAATGTGTTTCATGTTTAATAAATATCCGCAGAGAAAAGGAGGAGACCCGTTACAGAAAAAACAGTAACACTCACCCAAAAATATCACTTACACTACTAAGAACTGCATTGGACTCCCAAGGAGTCCTAGCAGGTCTTTCAGAGTAGACTAGTCTTGTTAAAGACATACCCATCATTGCACTATGGTGTTCTTAGATTTTACTGAATAAAAAAACAAAATACAGTCTGCAATTTATTGTCTTATCATTTGATACAGTAACCGACAGCATAAAAAACATGAGTTACATGGACTTTGATGCTATAAATTAAAAGGTACTGTAGGCTTACATTTGTGGTGTTTGCAAATATTATGAGCAAAATTACTATGATGGGTTAAGAAATAAATTAAATGTAAATGTACTCTGAAACATGCTGATACAATGTAATTGAATTTAAAATAAATAAAGCTATTACTTTATTTGTTTTGCATATTACTGCATTAGTAAATCATTCTTTGTGTAACCTTTCATAGACACGTTACTGTACAGTATGTGCCAAAATGGAAGATCTTGTACTTTTGATACTTAAATTGTAATACATCTATAGTAAATTTGGGGCACATTAAATTTCAAATTCGACATGTTCTAAGCAAATGCAATAAGACCTTCCCACATCACATACATACATGAATAAATCGAGTTGGGAAAGTTGGAATCATACATTTCTATCTCCTAGGACCTAGGAGATAGAAATGTATGATTAGGATCTATGTGGCCTTGTGGCGTCAAATTTCAACATAAGGTTTAACATCAAATGAGCACACAATCCCTCAAGCCACATACTTTGTTTTCTGTATAAGTGCAAGTCAGAACTGGCTTGCCCCCACACCCTCAGGATTCTATATGATATCAATTCAAGACACCTATAGACAAATTCAACTTATAAAGAGGTATTATAGGCCTACATGCAAGTCAAATAATCTGTGACCGACGTCAATACACCCCTAAATCATTCAATGTTATATACTGTATACGTATTATGTATTTCTTATATTTATTTATATTTAATGTACAGAGCTCAATGATGAGGAACCATTTGCCTGCATGAAATATTGTTTTGCAATAAGTTAGCATTCATGCCCATATTTAGAGCCATCCAAATGACTGTAGCGTACACCAGCGGTTCTCAAAGGAGGCCGGGGACCCCAGTGGTCCTTGAGGGGGTTCCCCAGCAAAAAAAAAGTGAATAAATTTTTATTTTATCCAATCTGTATGATATAGCATGTTAATACAATATAACATTGTATCATCATTATACAATTGTTGTGGTTGTATTTGGTCTCCCTGCTCTTCTATTGAGACATTTAGATCCGGTGTCTAGGTTGGACACAAATTCAAAATAAAATGTCTCCCCAGAGCAAGCAGGCAGGCTCTACCTTAGTTCAGTGGTTTAAAAAAAAAAACTCAGCACTTGCATAGGAGACCTGAGTTCAAATGCAGGGTAGAACAGGACAGGAAAGTTACATAGTGCAGCTTTAATATAGCATTACAATCAATTTAACCACTTTAACTCTATTTTATATTCCGGCTATTCCAACATAGCTGATCTACAATCTCACAACACGTCGTAATGCACTGCTTTGTGAGCTTGGAGATCGGCTATTTCAACATTTTTAGTAATTCATACTTTTTTGTTTTTACACAAATCTTTTCTTCTTGGGTTCCCTGGTACAAAATCTATTCAGAAAGGGGTCCACGGTCAAATACAGGATCATCTAAAAAAAAAAGGTATTGTGGAAAAAACGTGTTCCTCAATATAATTAAAAAGTGAAACTTTCATATATTCTAGATTCATTGCACATAAAGTTAAATATTTAAAATCTTTTTTCATTTTAATCTTGATGATTACAGCATATAAGCATATATTTCAATTTCCACGATATTATAATTTTGTGTGGGTATCTGTACAATTTTGGGGTCCTTGACATGAAAAACTTTGAGAACCACTGGTGTAACGCAACACCTTCATCCAACGCATTAACTCCCATACATATCAATCCACAAATGGCAACCAAATGACTACCAGCAGTTTAAAAACAGTTAAGTGCAAATACATTGTATGTTAAATGTCTTCATAACAAAAAAGTTGTGGGAAAACAAGTGCGAAATCCAAGACCACGGTTTCAACATTGTGTTGCTAGGAGACGTGAAACCCATGTCAACATCCACATAAAAATGATAATGAATAAAGTAAACAAAAGCTCCGGACAGCCTGAAATCATCTATCTGCTAGATGTGAAAATGGCTTCCTGTGTTTTCACGTAGAGCAAAAAGCCAATATAATCAAACCACTTTTAGATAGATGAAACCTGTTACCTTATTTAGATGTCAACATTACATCTCTGTGCTCATTCATGGTTTTGTGGAGTGTGGGTGCAGGACTAGACTAAAGGTCAGATAAGGGGGGGTTTGAATGCCGGGACCGGCTGCTACTGGTGGCGTTTGTATCAGAGAACAGTAAAGCCGATCAGCACAGCAGTCATTAGTTAGATTGTAGTAGCGCGTGGCAAATTATATTATTATCCCCTGCGCTCTGCTTTTGGTCCGTTAGCCTGGTTACATTTTTGGAATGGGTTTCGAGTATACCGTTCACTTTACTAGCAATGGACTCAATAAAGATGATCTTGTAAAAGCACCTCCGCGGATTTAAAATATCACACAGAGAACGGGGGAGGGGGGACGACGACGACATGATAGAAGTCATTATTAGTGGTAGAACTTGATAGAACAGATGTGACTGCCCACACCACTGCCTACGAGATCCTCAGTTCACTGGCAATGCAACAATGTTGTTTCCAGTGATATATTTTCGAATAGCCCTTACAGACTACGTATAGATGTGTTTGTGTTTTGCAAGTATTACAGTTTAGTAAAAGCAATTGCTATTCACTTCAAGGACATTAACAGGTGTACATGATATATTATTCTTGCATTTGACGACTTGGACACCCTAATGTTAACTTGGTTTGCTTTAATCATTCATTTATACTTGTCCTGTATCAGTGAACAACGCACCTACTGAACAATCGGTCCTCATTGAAGTGCAGTGACAAATGTCTTATGGTTCCAAACCAAATTATTTTATTACAATCACTATTTAATTTGATTTTCAGTAGAATCACACACAGAACTTTCTTTCCTTTTGGATAAGTGAGCATCTTCAGTATTCAGTCAAATGGCTGAAGTTTGGAATGATTCCTCCTTTAAATGGGTCTTCCACTGATCGCCAAACGTACAAGATATATTCCTGCCCTGGGACTTCCGAGATGTTCTCAAAGCAAGGAGCAAAAGATGTTTAAAGGAGGAGCCCTAAATATCAGACAAGTTTGAGTCAGCTGTCCGCATTAGAGTTTAAGAAATATTTTTGCTTTATTGAAGCAGATGCAGAGAACAGCCATGGGAGTCAGTGTCACGTGAAGTCAGTGTTGGAATTAATAAGCTACCATCATGAACTAAGCAGTATTATTACAAAAAGACGGCCTGATTATTTAGGCTGTCCAAGGATGGTTGGGTATTACATCACCGATTACACTTAAACCTGATTTAGACTTAGTTGCATGTTGCTGTCACGCACCAAAACGTGTCACGCTGCAACACGTTGCGAGCTTGTAGATCGGCTATTGGTGGTGCATAACACACACGCACAACTAAGTATAAATCAGGCTTTACATATGCCAGGTCATTGCCCTCACCTCAGTAAACAATATCTTTAGTTTGAGTGATACAGTGCCGGTTGAGTGTTCCAATTAGTTCATGGACAAGTCAAAAATTCATGAAAACAGGAAGAAAAACAACAACAACACTCTTCAGTTTTCAAAAAGGTTCCTAGCTATAGAGCAAGGATGAAACGCAGGACACAGTAACACAGATCCTTTAGAAATGGACAATGCACACAACGTTCCACTTTTTCCTGGGAGAGTTATGTGCAAATCTTTCCCACGAATTTCCTTCATTTAGCCTTTGCCACAGGGTGAAATGAACAAACTGAGTTAGAAAACGTACGAAGCAAACGAGCCTAACGCCCACCACCCCGACAAGGGGACAAGAACTGCCATCAGAACCGAAACATGTACAGTACCACCGGCAGAGGAAGTCGTGTGCATGTATGTATGCATACAAGTATGCATTCATCTGTTTGTTTACCTGGGAAGACAGGGAGGCAGATGAAAAGTGCTTTTTTAGAAGACAACAAACTTTTTTTTTTTTTTTGGTTGAGCTAATACAGATACAGTCATATCTACAGTAGAAACAAGGGACAAAGACAGACACAGGAAGGTGGAACTTCCACTCGTTCTGTCGCAGACAGTTATCTTAGTTATTTACAATTTGTCATAGTAGTAGTAGTAGTAGTAGTTGTAGTAGTAATAGTGTTCTTCATTATTCTATCCGTGGTGTGTCTCCAAGAGTCTTAAATGTACAGAAAAAGGCCTTTTTCTCCTCAAAATCATGACCGTCCTTTTCCCCTCCAAACGCGTCCTTCCATGGTGGTTATGGGGTGAGGGGCAGAGAAGGTTACTGGGACCAGTGACAAAGGATGAGGGGGAGCAGGGCTTTACGCTGCAGTTCTCCGTCTTAGCGGTATCATGTATCCGGGAGCTGGTTGATGTCGGTCAAGTTGGTGTCGTTGAGGATGATTTGTATCCGGTCCAAGGACTCTGCCTGTCTAATTCGCTCCATCTGTACCTGGAGGCACGGATGGAGAGCAAGGTTATTTATCATTAGTTTTTATTTTTATTTTGTTTGGACTTTTTCAATTTCAGTTTAGTTTAATGCAAAAACAAAAAAAAAGGGAAAATGGTCGATCTACAAGTTCACAAGAGTTGCGAGCTTATAAATCGGCCATTTTAAATTGACGCGATTTTGGCCAACAGGGATTAAAACTGGCACAGCTAAATGACTTACATATGAGATAAAATGAAATGAAAAAACAAACTAAGGACATATTCAGTATGATTTAAGTACGTTTTAATTAGTTTTGTAAACAGTTTTGTAGCCAACTATAATAACCCTGATGCACAGTCAGAACCACTGGTGTATGTATGCTATTTCCTCTATATGGAAACCACGCCCATCTTTTGATGTCCTCCCTTTGGCTGGGTGAAAGTAACGCGCACCCACTTTACAATATGTAGCTAGCTAGCTGGTCCGCTAACATTAGCTAGTCTAAAGCGCACAATCATTGTCAAGGACTATTGTGCAATTTTGAAGCGGGCGACAGATCGCATTCTGTCCACCACGGTTTGCCAACTCATTGGCGGCTTGCTCGGGCACGCCTCACAAGCATCAAAGCCGCGGTTGTTGGCACACCTGCTTTGCTGTCAAATCATGTAAAAATCACAGCGAAGGGGGCATGGTTTGCATAATTTGTCAGAGTTTACAGCATGCACACTTTGGCACACACTATTGAGACGCTTATGGGACCGTCGCATATCACAACCTTGTATCTCCATATTTCAACTTTTTATGCTTTTGTTTTTTCGTAAATTAATGTCGTACAAGAGTGTCCTAGCCTGGCTCCAGAAAATAGACCCCGCCCACTCCACTGAGTGGACATGAAGCTTCAGTCTGATAATCAGGCTAAGAGTGTCCCGCAAAAGTAGCAAAAATAGCTTTATCTACAAGTGGTTAATTCTGCCTGAGGGTTTTATAATATACAAATGTATAAAAATATTTTGCCAATGAAAAGTATTAAGAGCTTGTGACTAAATAATAACTACATTGGATCCATGGGGACACTTTTTTTCCCCATTTCCTGACAAGTAACACTATCCTGACCCTTCCTCTTAGCCTTGCCTACTTGTTGTCAATTATTTGTACGAGCTCTTGTTTTATTGGATCTTGTTAACTTGATACACTTATTTGTTTTAGCTCTTGCTCATTTGATTTTCCTATTTGTCTCATCTGTTTAAGAAAGTAGGTGGCTGATATATTGCACTTTTACCTTAGCGCTAGGTATACTCTTAGTTTTAGAAGAGAATGCACTTAAGATTTCTGGTGATTAGTAGTTTCCTTGCCTACCTATGTTGAATGCACTTATTGTAAGTCGCTTTGGATAAAAACGTCTGCTAAATGACTGTAATGTAATGTAACCGGTTTCCGCCTAACAGCAACGATAAGCTTCCGTTTCAAATCGTCTGCCGAGCCAATCAAACAAAGCTATGGGAAAATTAACGGGAACAGAAGTCGCAGGTATGTCACTTTCTGGAAACCCGGGGTTACAGTTATGCACAGAGCCTATTGTGACAAATTAAAGCTACAATAAGCAATTTGTGACCACTAGAGGGCAGCACATAATAAGTTCACTGTTTTAACTGGATTTATTAGGCCTGTAAAAAATACACAACATATGCCTCTACTTTGAGGGCGGTAAGCATTCAGGTTTATCGACAGCGCAATTAATGCGTTTGGACGTTTGCTACACAGCAGTGTTACCGATACAGCTGATACTAATGAATTAAGATGGTGAGACTAATTAAAAGGGACAACCCAACACAGAAGAGCTTTTATTGCATTTTATATTGCCAATTTGGTTCAGCTTTATGTGTCCTATCCAGTCTATGTGGTCCTACAAATAAAGGGCAAGAGGGTCCATTTGGTTCCATTTGTACACTCTCAGAGTTAAATTAACATTGATTTTACAATATAAATTGGGGTCCCAGAGATAGAAATGCCATTAAATGGGGTTCCGTAGCCAAATAATGCATGTCAAACTGGGGGTCTTTGAAATTAAAATGGTTGAAAATCACCGCTAGAGCCGTAAAAAATCTTCTCTTATGGGGGTCCCCTGGCATATCTTTTCAAAATGGGGGTCCGCGGGCTAATGAGTGTCAATTTGGGGGTCCTTGACATGAAAAAGTTTGAGAACCACACTGTGCTAGAGCATGTGTCACGGTAATGGCCAAACACCTGCTTACCTGCAGAGTCTGAGAAAGCTTGACAAAGTCCTTCTGCACCTGTTCACTGACGTCTAACTCTGTCTGCAGCCGCGAGGCTTTGTCTTTGTCCTCCAACGCTTGGCTCTCCAGAGCACTCTGGAACCACACGCACAGACACAAGCAACATAAGCAACATGAACAGTGGTGGAAAAAGTACTACATTTTTTTTTAACTTAAGTACAAGTATCAATACTACGATATAGAAATACTCCGGAATTCAACATTTACTTGAGTAAAAGTACAAAAGTATTGGTATCAAAATGCACTTAACTCACTGAGGGCCAGAATTATTTCTGGCTATTTCTGGCCAGTGCGATTATTTTTTATTTTTTTTCAAAGTAAAAAAAAAGTGCTTTGGAAGCGAGATACAGCCGTTTTCAGTTATAAGTTAAACAAGGAGTGGATTCAAAAACACGTGAAACACGTGATTGGCACGTTGCACCATAGCGGTAAAACACGTGAAACACGTGAATGGCACTCAATGAGTTAAATGCCAAAAGTAGAAAGTACTCATTATGCAGAATGTTACATTTCAGGTTTTCTAATGTATAACAATCTTTTGAAAATAGCTGATCTACAAGCTACGCATTGTGAGCTTGTAGATCAGCTATATACAAATGGCCGAAATGTTTATAGGGCTGAAGTGGGTAATGTATGATGAAGTGGTTTTGTAATAATAATCAAAATACACAAAGTAATTAGTAACTAAAGTTTTCAAATAATTGTAGTGGAGTAAAAGTACAATATTTGCCTCTGAGATGTAGCGGAGTAGAAGTAAAAGTACTGAAAATTGGAAATACTCCAGTTAAGTAAAAAAATCCTCAAAATTGTACTTAAGTACAGTACTTGAGTAAACATACTTAGTTACTTTACACCACTCAACATGAACACACACAAACGGAATTTGGGAGGATGGCGTTTAGTTTAGTTTTTGGAAATCGGCTCCAGGAGGACGTTAAACTGGAGCATTTCATCCCTTTGGGGGGATTTTAAAAGTTCAGTACAGACTTTAAAAACTGAGGTCTGATGTCATTTCACTTGACTTTGTATTCATGTGTCATTTGTATTTTTTCTGTGTTTTATTGTATTTTGTGTTGTAATCCCTGCTTCATTGCTTTCTTGGCCAGGGCTCCCTTGTAAAAAAGATAACCTAATAAAAAGGTTTAAAAAAACGCACGCAAGTAATAATGGCAGATGGGTGCAAGGGAGGAATAAGTGATGGGAGTGTGTGCCTTGAAACTTGAAATCAATCTCTCCAGTTCTAGGTAGATACAGTATGTTATAATGAATTATACTGTATATAAAGTCCAACACGCATAAAATATTTATGTTGCACAAGTCCGATTTGGGTAAATAATGCAATATGAAACCTGGCTGTACGTACGCTGTTGAATTGCATTACAGCTACAACCCAGAACTTATTTGAATGAGGAAAAGATTATTTTACGCAATCTGTATGGTACGGTTGACGTCAATAAAGTCAAAGCAGATGCCGCATTGGATCCAGTGGTTTCATTTAATGTCAAGGGACCCCCGTAACTCTAGAGAGTTTGTACACTCTCAGAGTTACAGACCTGTAACGGTCCTTTTAGGAACCCCCTCAGGGAACCCTGAGGGTCCCTGGACCCCCGCTTTGAGAACCACTGGTTTAGACCAGTGGTTCTCAACCGGTGGTCCGGGGACCACCAGTGGTCCTTGAGGGGGTTCCAGGTGGTCCACAGCTAAATGGAGAGTTGGTAACCAAATGGACCCTTATAGATCTTTAACTCTTGAGAGCGTAAAATGAAACCAAATGGACCCTTACGGTCCATTTGGTTTCATTTTACTCTTTCAAGAGTTAAATTATTGTTAAACATCTGCATTACTTAATTTACAAGAAGTCTACACAATTAGACAAGGTAGAAGAATTGTTATTTTGAACAACGTTGGCCTGTTATCTCTCCTATGGTACCAACATCAATTAATACAGCATGGAATTGAAGACAAAATCTTATCCAACGATAACAAAATATTCAAAGTTTTGGATCTGAAATGTTAAATCTCATCAAATGGTGGTCTGTGGCTCAAATGCCAAATAAATAAATAAATAATAGACCTTGGTATGAAAAGGGTTTAAACCCACTGGTTTAGACAGTTGCTACAAAGGTTGTAGTTCAGACATCGTTGCAATTACCACTCTCCGTCAGGAGAGGGAGACCAAATAATGGGCGTACGGCGAGATCACCGCAACTTTCGGCATTTATCAATATATCCGGACGTTGGTTTCAGCCTACGGTACGCTGAGATCTCACGTCTGGTCGATAGAAGTTGTTGACGTTGGCTGCGCCCGTTTATTCCATTCTAGACCTGCGGAGCAGCATTGTTTGACTGTCTGACCGGCATCTGGACACATAATCCACTCCAAAATGTATATCTACACTAATAAATAATCCCTGTGAAAATATAACATTCTATAAATAATAATAATTTAAACAAACTGCTTTAACAGTCATTCAGATAAGATCGCAGATCTGGCTGCATTGAAAATAGCAGATCTACAAGCTCACAAGCGTCGCATCGCGACGCTTGTGAGCTTGTAGATCTGCTATTTTCAAAATATATGAGCGCTTTTGCGAGAGTATTTTCCAGGAGTCGGGACTCCCGACCATCCTTTCATGGACAGTGAGGTCTACAAACTTACATTAGCTTGTCCTATGGTATGGGTTAAGGATATAAACCCGACGCTCCAATCTCTTATCAACGTGGCGGCACGGGATCACTGCAGCCCGCCCGAATCTCATGGGGAATAGCCTACATGATTGCTTTATTTTAGTGTAACTCGAACGCGCACTGCTCGGTATGGGGCAAATAAATATACAAACGCATTCCATTCATGGCAATGTGATTCGTATCATAATATGTCATTCATGTACGCTACAAGCCTACGTGACAAAGATTGTACCGTAACGGATTACATGAAAGACACAGTTGGGCGTGTGTGTGCGTGTGCATGTGCGTGCGTGTGTGTGTGTGTGTGTGTGACTTGACAGGCAGTGAGGCGAGGCGAGCCGGCGAAACTCTTTCTTATTGGCTTTCCATGCTTTGTTTGGTCGTATTCTGGTTCTTCATGTCGAAAAATCGGGGTGTTTCGAGAATATTTAAGGGCGTGTTATTCAAATGACGCTCGTTTTCAGACGTGAGATTTATCAAAGCTTCGACCTGATGTGCGCTAGGATTGGCTGTATATGATTTGTTGATAAATGTGACGTCGACGCTGGTGTACGGCCGCATTTATGGAAAAATATAAGCCGTTTTTTACGCTCCGTTGATAAATGAGGGTCACTGACTGTAGAATTACATTTAAAGAAAATGTGACGCTACGGAGACATATTATGGACGTTTTGTGCCAGCTACGTGTAACAAGTGCTGACCTTGGCAGAGGTGAGATCCCTGAGCTGTTGATCCAGACTAGTCCTGCCAGCCTGCAGACTGTTCAGTGCTTCACTCCTCTCTGCCAGGCTGCTCTGCAACTGGAGAACAAAACACCATCAAAACGTTAGAACGCGAGTGGGTGGACATTAATTCTTAACCACTTAAGCCCTATATACTTGGTTGTACAACAACAACATTGATTGATTGATTGATTGATTGAATAATTTATTAGCAGTTTGCACAGGAAAGTACAGTTCAATACAAGGTCTGCTAAGAGGATTTTAAACCCAAGAAAGCCTATGGCTTGTTTCCATTGGGGTCCTGTGTACTCAATTCATAGAGACATTTAATGACAGACATACACTGCTATGCAAGACATCATAAAAACAGATTGAAAAACAAAAATATGTACAGTAAAACAGGGGGGGGGGGGGGGGGGGGCTAGGCTTTGACTTTTACAGGGGCCAGTTTCGAATTGCAACCACCTGTAGGTACTCTTTTAGAGCGGTTTTGAAGGAGAGTAGGGTTTTACACTCCTTCAAGGCTTTTGGTGGGGCATTCCACATTTTTGTGGCATAGCAGGAGAACGAATTCAAACCCTTGTTAGTGCTTGAATTCGTCAATTAATTGATAAACCGCCACTGTTCCATCACCAGTAAAGTCATCATGACGAAGTGGGGACATTCCGCGCAGAACATTTTGTTGATTTGAACAGCTCCTGTATCACGTTTGATTCACAAAGTCACTTTGTCCCCCAGACAGTGTACCATGAGGATTCTAAACTTCCACCGCAGGCTTTTTATCTTCTCTACAGCAGAGACGATGCAAAAAAAAATTCCAGGCTCCAAGCCCAATTCTCTACACATCACTGATTTTCTAACTTTATGTGCCCAAGGCAAACTATTGAGAAAGTCAGAAGCTCTCAAGGTACAACTGTATTCATAGCAAAAATGGCCTATAATGACAGGCCCAAAATAGGAACACCACATTTAAGGTGGTTCAAATATTGTTTTTCAAGTTATATAACGTGCCTATGCTTTGAGAAATTAGTACGTACAACGATATAGTAAATTAAAAGATAATTTAAAAGATAATTTTATTTTTTTTGAATAGTTGTATACTGTATATGGCAATAATAATGTGTAGTTTTCACAAAATCCCAAGGCACGTCTGGATTTGTCTCACAGAGTCACGGCACACTGTTTGCGAACAACTGCTTTCTACAGTAAATCCTTTGTGTAAATTAACTCAGACAGTGTACAAATGGAACCAAATGCACACGTAAGGGTATAATTTGGTTCCATTTGTACACTAAATTAACACTACGTTTTTATTACTGTATATGAGCTGAGGCAAAATATAATAATAAAAAAGTGGAACAATTTCTCTGGTCATGATGCCTCCAAAATAAAAATAAAAAAGCAAGAATAAATAAAATGTAAAGAACTGTGAGATGGAATGGGTGTGAGGTAATGCCGTGTAATATCTTAAGAGTAAATATAAATATGAAGGGTAGCATGAATAAAGAGTAAATACCTGTTCCTTCTCCGTCTTTACTCGCTCCATCTCTGTCTTCAGACTGGAGAACGACGCTGTGGGAATAAGCATCATGACAACTGGTTACCACTCACTCACGTGCTCTGTATTCATGCACTGCAGACTCCTGGAAAACTGATTTACAAACACCATTTCAAAACTGTGCCATGTGGGGGGGGGGGGGGGGGTTAAGTGGGCAGAAGCTGCTTCACTCAAGAGGGTGTGATTTTGTGAGTGAGGGAAGATAGAGAAAGATTAGACACTTGACAGATGGAATAAACATAAGAGAACGGGAAGACAATCTACTGTACTGTACATGTCACACAAAAGCTATTAGACTAACAGACTGAGCCATCAAGTGAAATAAACTAGAAATTCAAACATACGCCACGGCAAAACTACGTTCACACTAAGCAACATACACAGTACTGTGCCAAAGCGTTTAGAGCTAGTATAGGGCGCAAAAACCTGTGACACCACACACATGCTATTGCACACAAGCACCTTAGAGTTAGAGTTAAGACTAAACAAAACGCAAGCAGCTTTGAGTCAAGTTTATTTATCAAAAGGGTTGGTCAAATCACGCAATCTGATTGGATGATGGATGTGGTATAATAACCACATAACATGGCTATGAAGGCTAATATCTACCAGTTCCAGGTCATTCCGTGGCAACGGAAAACTGTTAGGATACTAACTGTAGACAATAAGGTGAAATCCACAACAAAATGTAAGATCAACAGGGATCTCTGTGGAGGCTTAACTATGGAGGAGACGATAGAGCAATATCTCTGTTAAAAAGTCCTCCTTAAAAGGACAACGTGCAGAGAAATTGATTAAACTTGGGGGAGAAATAAAGCAAACACCATTAAAGGCTGTCAAATGCTTAGATGACTGGTTGTCAGATAAAAGGTGTAGTTTCAAACAGAATCAAAGGAGTGGTAAATTACGTTTAAAGAGAGCTGTAATGAAAAACGTTTTTCACCCTTTCAGAGCATATCCACAGTCATAATGGGGACATAAGCAATTAATAAAATGTAGAAAAAGTACAAATATATATATTTTTTGTGTGTATTTTTATATCAAAAGGTCCAATCTTGATTACTTCCTGTCAAACAAAATTCACAATCATGGGGTAATAATCGATTTGATCCAATGACGCACCTGTCAATCAATATTCCACATAGAACTAAGTGTCATTATGTTAGACATGGAGGTACTGCATGTTGAATGTAAACAAACAAACATGGCTGCCGCACACTTCAAACTATCTCCTTTTTAAAGCTGAACAGTACACTAAAATATGTTTCTGAAAACATTTGCTGTGACAGAAAACATGATTCAGCAATGCCTTGTTTGCCATTTTGTTTTACTTTGTATGTGGACCGAAGTGACATCCAGGCAGGTCATGATGGTACTCGCCAATGACCAAAATCAGTGCTCATACCAGAGTAAAAGGCATCTATCTGTATGGTGTCTGGAGATTGGAAGCTCCACGCTCCATACTTTTTTACCTCGTGCTGTTTGCATTTCTGTCTAATAAAGTATTCAACCAATCAATCAATGCGGTCCAACACGCTGAGACACGCACAGCCCCTGTTTTAATAAGAAATACATTCATGGAAATTGAACTCTCAAAATACTATTTAAGGTAGTCTTTAATCCTTCAGGCCGACCAACGCCCCCTAGATGTGATATAATGACTAGCATCCCTTAGATGTGATACATCATGGTGAGTTATTGCTGCTTAATTAGGCAATCATGCCGCATATGGTCTAATAATATGCACCAGTGAAATGCTGCTACTGCCTGATGTACAGGAAATGACAGCATACATCGAAACCCGCTGGAAGAATTTTTTTGTGAATCATTCACAAGTGAGTGAGGAGTGATCTAAGCATTTTTTAGGTCTCATACAATTAGTAGTTTGACAGCTACAATATTAACACACACACACACACACACACACACACACACACACACACACACACACACACACACACACACACACACACACACACACACACACACACACACACACACACACACACACACACACGTTGAAAAATGTGCTTCATACCTTCCAAGATGTCTGAACAACAGTTATCAATGGAGAAGAAAGAAGAATAGAAACTATATGAATGAAAAAGAAAATATCTCGAGAAAGGGTGAACATAATTGATAAAGGCAATGTCACTCTGTTGAACACGATGTGAACTTTTCAGGAAGCAGAGAACTGTTCTGGCCACCCACATTTTGTCTTGAACAATAAGATTCAGGAAGATGTTCTTGTACTGTACTGCCCTGCCAAGCTAAAGTGCAGTAACTACGTTTTTGGACACACCGACTTATTTGTGTATCCCAAAGGTCAAATTAGCCTTCGTGATTTTGGGGGATAAACAATTACCTCAAGAACAGATGTACAATTAGTGTAATATCACTTATATGCCGATATCTCATTTGGCTGACCAGTTCAATCACTTTGAATCCCATTTTTCAGTGATTTTTTCTTTCGTAGTTACAGCACTTTAGCTTGGCAGGGCAGTATAAATGAAGGCTGAAAAATGGCTAATCTAAATAAAATGTGGGCAACAAGTACAACATCACTTCCCATGACAGCAATACAGCCTCTGAAATGGGTCCTTTAAATCTATTAGTACGCAGTATGCATGCAGATGAGAATATGCCTCTGGTATTGCACAAATCAACCGCATATCTCAATACTGCGTAAGTGTGCATACATAGACATAGACATTTCCTCAGTCTATTAGAGACCAGTTCTAGGGGATGTGCGAAAACCCCCGTGTACAATCTGGGCAGCTGCTCACACGGCTAGGAAGGTGTAGGCTCAGCTGGTAATAATGGATGAAAATCTATTACAAATGAGGATTTTCTAGATTTAGAGATAAAGATTGTATTAAACAGGGATCCGTGGCCGGATATTAACCCTTTAAGACCTGGAACGCATCTGTGTCACTTTAGATTTCTTTGGCTATTCAAAAATAGCAGATATACAAGCTCATAGCGCGGCACCGAGTGCCGCGCTATGAGCTTGTAGATCTGCTATTTTTTTTAAATCGTGAAAAAAAAATGTCCCCGATTTTTTTCAAAAAACTGTTAGGATTTAGAAAACATTTTTAAGAATCGCCTCAGGTCTTAAAGGTATCATGACATTCATTTTCACTTTTTTTATTTTCAATGTTTTATTTGGGGTTTTATGACCTCAATTACACCCCAAAAAACTGAACTTAGAACATTCAGTGGATTTTCTGTGGTCTGGGGTTTTCTGAATAATTAGGCTGAAAAGTAATCTGAGCTTGGCCCTTCGACAGTGAGGTCACAGTCGATTAATCCCGCCCACTCTCCTCCTCGCCCCTCCCCTCCCCTATCCTTTCCTTTGGGTGGGGGCGGAGCAGAGGCGATGATTGACAGGCAAAATCCCTCACCAGCGACACCCGCAGGCAAAGATTTCTTTTTTCATTGCAGTTGAAAAGGCTTTAGAAATGTGAGAGAAAAACACCTGCCATGGATCACTGGAATGGAATTTTCACTTAAAACTTTTTGTACACTTTTGAAGGACCAGGACAAAGACTTTGAATGTGGTGTAAAAGTGAATGTCATTAAACCTTTAAAGGGTTAAACTGAGGGTCCATGAAATAAAATGAAACGATGAGAATCACTGGTTTACATCCTGGAAACCTCTGGGATGACTGGGTAATTTGGGTGAGAGTACACAGATGTGGTGGACCGCTCACCTATCTCCTCCTTACAGCCGTCTATCTCCAACTGCAGGGTGTCCTCCAGGTTCTCCTTCAGACACTGCTCTGCCTGGAGCTGCTCCTTCAGAAACAGGATCTCGGCCTTCAGCTTCTCCTCCAGGTGGTCCGCGGCCGTCCTCAACGCCACCACCTCCTCTCGAAGCTGCTGCACCAACGCTTGGAGGTCCTGGGCAGGGAGGGGACAATCCACACGTTTTGTTTTGCTAAACTGGGCTGTCACACAAATTGTTTTATTTCTACCTGAAAAGTGGCGTTAAAAGATAGATCGAGGGGGAAAAACCGTTGGCTACAATTAAAACAGGGAAAGCATGTGTCATTTTAGATTTTAGCGGTGGCTATTCAAAAATAGCAGATGTATAAGCTCGCAGCGCGGCACGAAGTGACACTCTGTGAGCTTGGATATCTGCTATTTTTGAATAGTATTTTGAAATGTTTTTTTGAACGTTTTTGAAAAATCTTGAAAGTTTTTGAAAAACGTTTGACAATTTTGAATTACGAAAAAGTGTGAGAACTACTGATTTGATTCGAAGGCATTTTGTAGAATCGGCCTCAGGTCTTAGAACTCATTCACTGCCAAGGACGTAATGCCAATTCTGCACAATCACAAGAAAAAAAAGATCGCCTGCTTCCATGTTAAAGGATTTACAAAAGTGAATTTTTTGTTGTTTTAAAGTTTTTTTTTTTTTAAAGCCACATTCAAACGGCCATAGCTCTGGAATGGAGGATCAAAGGTACAGTAAATCGCCGTTTTTGCTGGCAAGGGGACGGTAGGAATTAATTAATTCCTGGCAATGGGTTAAATGTGTGACGCCAGAGTTGTAGAGTTGACCTACGTGCGTGCTACCGGGCATCTGGAAGTCCTCCTGCTGTTGGAGTTCTGTGTGCATTCTGTGTTTGCCCTGCAGGCTGTCGTTGTCCCTCTGCAAGCGGCTCAGCTCGTCTGCAACCTGTGCCCTGGACTGCAACAGCACCGCCTAGCACAGCGGTTCACAAACGTTTTAGCACGAGACCCAACGGAGAAATTTGATGTCTCCCCGCGACTAAAGCTAGTGAAAACAGCCGATCTATAAGCTTACAACGCGTCGCGTTGAAAGCTTGCAGATATGCTATTTTCACTATTTCTTAAAAGTTAATTTATGGAATGTCTTAAGATTTCTTTTATCATTTATGAAATTCTATGAACATTTTTGAATTTCTGGGGGGATTTTTAGATAATGTTTTGAAATAATAATACTTAAAAACTAAATGTAGGACGCGAAAAGTAAAGGGATTTTTACTCGCAACCCATAAAAATTGGTCCGCGACCCAACCTTGGGTCCCGACCCACTGTTTGGGAAACCGTGGCCTAGCATAAAGAGCACAGAGTCCAGCCATGTGTCACGGTTCGCTTCCCCCTTTTATAATTCATGGACAATGAAACCAGCCAGGCTACCAACTGGACAGGAGCTCACAGAGGGGAAATAAGCGCTTTTTTGGAGTCCACATGCAATTGAACTGACTGGGGTTCCCAAACTTTGGTGTCTCCCGTGACCCAAACGTATACATTATGAATTAACCACTTAAAAGGGCAAGACCACTTTGGTAGAGGTTTGGGTTGTGTAGTCACCTTGCCATGATGTAACTCCAAATGTGGACAAGAAATAAAAAAGAATTGCTCCATTAATTAGAAATTGAGAATTTAAAATAAGCTCCTCATTGACAATTGACTGTACGGTAAAACAGCTCTCAAAGTCACTCTTTTAGCACATAAACAAACGCAAACATAGTTGATTCAGACAATATAGAGCATCACCAAACCCAGTACTGTTTATTTATTTTAGATAAAAACGTTAACTTCCTGTTGATTTTACTATTTTTATTAGGAAGGAAACACGGACTGGATCCGCGGATCCGGATCTTCAAATAGTAAAATCAACAGGAAGTTTACGTGCTAAAAGAGTGACTTTGAGAGCTGTTTCAGCATACGATGTAAGCCCTATTTCAATAATAGTGCAAATAGCTTTAAAAAAAAAAAGAAAAACAGGATATTTACAGAACTTCCAAGCACATTTTTATGACAGGGAACTGCTCCTGTATTTAAGAGGGGAAACACTCTGACATTTGTTTTAGAGTCAAAGGCACATACGGTCGGAGGAACATCCAAATGTTTTGTCAGATCACTTTATTTTGAGCGGGATTTGTTTTGTTCTGGTGGAGGTAGACAGAGACACAGACAGAGCCTGGGGGGAGTGACTAGGTAATGTGGGGCTGCTCACCATTTGTTCTTGCGTGTGTCTCTTAGCTTGACTGAAAGCCTGTTGCAGTGTGCTGAGCAGAGTCTCTGACTCCTGGACCCTCTGCATGAGGGCAGATACCTAGGAAACATCACAGAAACAACCATCTCATCTCAAAAACACAATAACAGAAAGCCCTCCAAATATGAATCACGTGGCCAACACATGCTGATGTATAAGGCACACATGCCAAGTTATCAGTGTATTAACACTGTTCACAGAGGTAGAATATTCCTAGTGGCTCACATAGCTGTGGTTTTATATAAAGCATCGAGTTATGCTGCGATTTAGGACTTGTCTGACTGAATGGTGGGTTAGGCGTATTGATCATTTATACTTCACCACCTTGTCTTTCTTATTGTATGTACATGATCATGATATTTTACTTAAAATAAACAATGACTAGCAACCATGATTAATTCTCCATATTATCAGAAACTAACATCAAACAAAGCCACGCTAATTTAATTTAGTTACCGTAAGTTAAATCAATTTTCGATTGTAGAACTCTATACATTCTATTAGGGTTAACGGGTTTAAGTACTCTGAGGAAATAGGCAACCAATCCTGCAACCATACTGTACAGTATATGGTTGACTAAATAAAAGTAGGTAAATAATAGCCTCTGATTTAACCCACCATGCATGAATCACAAGGCTTGGTCTACAAACCCTACAGACAATATATTTAAGGGTTGTTAAAGTTTTTTCCATTCCAATTTACTCATTGCACCCTTTGGGCAAATGAATAACAGAAACCATCATTAAAGTCATTCATGCATTGGTGTATGTAGCAGAGGCATGTTTGATGCTTTAGACCTTATGGTTAGTGCGCTCCACATTGTCCTGGAGCATTTCAGAGCTATTCCACTCCAGCAGACCTGGGGTCAGTAATGATAAGGCTTATATTGGTCTGATTAGAACACCATTTTTTTTCATTCAAGTAATCACGGATCAACTTGCTTATCTGATTCAGGTATGTACGACCCGTAGTTTTGCAAATAGCAGCTGCCAATGGGCATATTCAAATAATTCACCATCCAATAGGTCATAAAAATCAATGTTTTGGCTGGATTCAAGATTACATGAATCATTTAATTCTTACCATATGAACCTTGCTGTGTGGCAGATCTTGTTTGCCAGGCAAGGCCACAAAGACTATTGTGTAAAAAGCTAAGAGCTGGGCAATGCGACTATATTATGGCAATAAAGCGTTATTTATATAACATTGCGCAAGCATGTCACTTGCCAAAAATAATCTGATCTACAAGCTAACATAACACAATAACGCATTGTTAGCTTTAGATCAGTTCTTTTTGACAAGCGATACGGTCGTACTATGGAGTATAAATACGCTTTAGGGACAGTTCCAAACAGTGTCAGTGTGTGTGAGTCCAGACCTTGGCAGTGGTTTCCTCGTTGGCCAGCTTCACAGAGTCTTCCAACTCCTGTTTCTCAGCCATCGTTCTCTCCAGCTGGTCATTGGCCTGACGCAGCATAACCTGAAGCTTTTTCACCTGGGAGAGACATATAAAACAAGTGTTTCCTACTGGGCGGCTGGCTGGAATGGCCACGGAGTCCAGCTTGACCACGCATTACCACTCATTAAATCAGTGGGGGAAATTAACCAAGTACATTTTACTCAAGTGCTGTACTTAAGTACATTTTCCAGGTTCACTTTCACTTTACTTCAGTATTTTAATTTCTTGACACTTTATATTTCTACACTGTGTAGATGTACTTTTTACTCAACTATATTTATTTGGTAGATATAGTTACATTGCAGATTTAGATTATTAACGATTAATCACATTTTTATTAAAAAATTATCTTGTAAATGTTTTCAAACATAGAAGATGCTCAGCACAACAGCTTGTAAATCTGCTATTTTCGAATGGCCCCAGTATAACATAGGGCTTAAGTGGTTAATGCTCAATGATTATAGTCCAAGAACATGATAAGTGATTCTGAAATGGCCATTCTGCATGAAGACTACTTTTACTTTTGCTACAGCAGTACTTTTTGAACTTTGTCTTAAGATATTCAATGCAGGCATTTTACTTGTTTACTTCTTCCACCACTGCATAAAATAAAAGTGACAAGAAGTATCGGTTCTAATACACAATTCCCATTTTCTGTAAACATTTCAGGGCACTTCGGCAGGCTACGGTTCAAATTCAAATTTACAGTGCAATCAAAGTTGGTCACGGTAGAACAGCTCTGAGACACTGAAATCCCCACCGGCTCAAAATGTCATCCATCCACTTACAATGCTTCTAAGCTCATGTAAAAGAAAATAGTTTTAAATAAAAAAAATCCATGGAGGGGGTGAAAAGGTACAACAACACAACACACAAGTCCCAATATAACTCTGTCTGGCATAGAGTCAATCACCTGATCTCGCGTGTCGGCCTCCTGTCCTTGGATGACCTGCAGCTGCTTCTCGTAGTTGGAGCACATGTCACAGCGCCGGCCGAGCTTCCTGCCGGCGTTCTTCACCTAGTCACATGACCACTGAGGTTAATGCTTTGCAATGGAATCAATAATGCCCCGAAAACAGCAGAACGACAACAAGCTCACGACTTGAGCTTGTAGATCAGCTATTCTCACCTAGGGCTGTCAAGCTTACAAGATTTAAGTCGTCTATTGATTGTCACACAAATAATTGTGATTAAAGATTTAATTGTGTTTCTGTCGTTGAAAACTGGAGCGTACGGTATGAATAAAAATGACATTTCTGTTTGGCTTTTAGGCTTCGTAATTAAACATGGCACAGGGCAGATATTATGAAAAATAACTTGAATACACAAAGAAATGACTGACATATTTAATAATTTTACACTTTAAAATATAAGTAAAAATTGTGTAAATAGCGTAACGCGTTGTAAGTTTTTTCAGCTTTTAATTAAAATAATTGAGATCAAACGATTATGTAATAATTGTGACAGGCCTATTGTCACCACGCACAACACCGGCACGCAACTAAGTTTAACTTAGTTTTCATATAACACAGTAATAAAACATTTATACCACCTGAACAGTGGTTTATCATTAGTTACTATTCAGTTTGACTCGTATAGGCCTGCGCTTTGCCTGTCTAGTGTCTACCCTATAGGTAGCTTAATACACAAATATTTATATATATTTTATATATTTTATATATTTTATATATTTTATATATATATATATATATATATATATATATATATATAATAAAATATATGTTTTGGAGAAATAGCATTGATATTTTGTAGGACTGGGCTCTGTAACAAACAGGAACATCAGAAAGCAAATAAGCAAAGGTAAGCCAGTAAGTAGGTAAGCTAAATTAAATTGAATATTGAATACTGCTCACGGCATGAAATGGCAGGAAATTTTATTATTCCGTACTTATGACTTTAAAAAAATACCATTCATGCATTCAATACTTCAGGTCATTCATTTATCAGTGTCCTCACTATAACCTCTCTACCAAATAAACTAAATTAATGTAAGATTTTGTTTGGCATTAAACCACTTTCGATTTGACCTATCCAGGGACAAGCCATTACAATTCTAAATATATGGTATCAGCACTTAACTATCATCTATATTTCATCACCTCTCTTAAAGGACGACTTTTTCAACATTTTCAACCTATCTTCATCTAATTGGTCCTCACTAATGCTCATGATAAAATGGCGCCATTTTTTTCCTACTCGGTCTGTGTCTCATAGGAGGGCTGTGGACACTTCGGAAACCCGCCCACCAGTGACATCATCGTTAGGCAGGGTTATTTTTTTAGATTTTTATTAACGCAAGAACAATGGCTGCCATTATAGCATGCTTCTATTAACTTCGATTCCCCATCGATGATGTCACTGGTAGGCGGGTTTCTGAACTGTCCACAGCTCTCCTCTGAGACACGGAGTGGACAAAAATGGTACCATACTATAATGAGCATTAGTGAGGACCAATTATATGAAGGTAAGGTTTGAAAATGGGTGAAGTTGTCCTTAAAATGTGCTACCCTGTATACCGGTGGTTCTCAACCTTTTCAGGCCGCGACCCCCCAAAATAATCATATTTGAACTTGGACCCCCCCAAAATAATCATATTTGAACTGGGACCCCCCAAAATAATCATATTTGAACTTGGACCCCCCCAAAATAATCATATTTGAACTGGGACCCCCCAAAATAATCATATTTGAACTTGGACCCCCCCAAAATAATCATATTTGAACTGGGACCCCCCAAAATAATCATATTTGAACTGGGACCCCCCAAAATAATCATATTTGAACTGCGGGACCCCCCAAAATAATCATATTTGAACTGGGGACCCCCACCCTGACAAGCACTTGGAATTGTAGGCATTACATTTAGTTTGACTCGGTTCCACTGTAAATATTGTGAAAATAGCAGATCTACAAGCTCACAACGCCTCGCTTTGCGAGGCGTTGTGAGCTTGTAGATCGGCTATTTCCAAAATGTTTGCCTCTTTCTTATATTATTTGGCCAATGTTTGACCAGTTATATAGTATAGTTTGTTGATTACTTTTGATGCAGTAATGATCTTTTTCTTTTATTTTTATTTCTGAGGTAGGCTATTAACACATTGACTGCCAGAATTATTTCATAATTTTTTAGCCAGTGCCAGAGTTTTTCATTGGAAAAAAAAAAGTACTCAGGAGCCGAAATACAGACTTTTTAAGTTTTAAGTTAACAAGGAAGTGGATAGGAGATAGGAGGAGAGTTTTTTTTTTTTTTTTTTTTTTCACTTCACGTAGATCTACGCGATTGGCACGTGGCGGCTTTGCGGAGGTTCGCGTAGATCTACGTGATTGGCAGTCAATGTGTTAAAATGGTCTTAAAAGTCCTTAAATTGACACTTCACTGTCATCTGGGGACCCCCAACATCATATGGTTCTCACCACAGGTTGAGAACCACTGCTGTATACAACATGCTACTCTGAACTGTACAGCATAAAGTTTCTTTGCACACACGTACGGCTACCATTTCCCATAACTGATATTTAACCTTCAATAAAGGGTATTTGTAGTCATCCCCATGGGGATATGAATCACTGCATTTGACACATCCCATCTGGAGCAATGTGCAGCCCCAGGGGACACAATGTGCAGCCCCAGGGGACACAACGTGGAGCCCATTTGTTCTGCAGTGTCTTGGCTCAGGGACTCAAACATGAAGCCAGGAGGAGGCGGGGATCGAACCGGGGACCTTCCGGTTCCCCAGACAGATAGCTTGCTCTACCTCCTGAGCTACTTGCCGTCCATAACAATATCAACATACCAACGTCTTCCACATAATATCAACATTTTAACCCATTAAAGCCGGGAAAGCATCTGTGTCATTTTAGATTTCTTTGGCTATTCAAAAATAGCAGATCTACAAGCTCATAGCGCGGCACCGAGTGCCGCGCTATGAGCTTGTAGATCTGCTATTTTTGAAAAATCGTGGAACATTTGTGCAAATCTTTGAATACATATATACTTTTAAAGCAAACATTTTCAACTAAAATCTTTGCTTCTGGGGGGTCCCTGGAGCAAAACATTTTGAGATGGGGGTCCGCGGCCAAATACATATCTAAAAATGTTTTCTAAATCCTAACAGTATGTTGCAATATCAGTGGTGCTTCAACTTTTCAAGGACCACCCAAAATTATATGCATTTGGCCGCGGACCCCCATCTCAAAATATATTTTTTTATTTGAGTTACAAATTTTGCAAGATTTGCAAAGTTTTTCACGTTTTTTCAAAGAAATCGCAGATCTACAAGCTCACTCGGTGCCACACTATGAGCTTGTATAATCTGCTATTTTTCAATAGCCAAAGAAATCTAAAAAGAATGACACAGAGGCTTTACCTGGTCTTAATGGACAACGGTCTGACGACAGACCCATATAAACCCCCTCCTATACATAATCGAATCCGTCTCAAACCACTTATTTAACCCATTAAGACCTGGAACTGTGTCATTTTTAGATTTGAGCTAAAAAGCATTATTTTACACTTTGGGCTATTCAAAAATAGCAGATATACAAGCTCATAGCGCGGCACCGAGTGCCGCGCTACGAGCTTGTAGATCTGCTATTTTTGAAAAATCGTGAAAATGTGTGCAAATCTTTGAATATATATATATTTTTAAAGCGAACATTTTTAACTCAAATCGTTGCTTCTGGGGGTCCCTGGAACAAAATATTTTGATGGGGGTCCGCGGCCAAATACATATAATTTTGGGGGGTCCTTGACATGAAAAAGATTGAGCACCACTGATTTAGAAACATAAGTTTTTCAGAAAACTGTTGAGATTTAGGAGACATGTAGAATCGGCTTCAGGTCTCAATGGGTTAAAAACAAACACCTCTTGCTGGAGCAGGTTCCACTCGCTGTCGCTGACCAGCCGGTAGCCGTCCGGCGTCAGGTTGTCGACGGCGTGCGAGATGCTGGACAGCAGCGACGCCGTCTCCTCCTGCTCGGGCGTCATGGCCTTGATGGCCTTCTCCTGGTCCTTGGTGAGCAGGAAGTGGCTGGACGTCAGCTTGATGGAGCTGACCGACATGGAGTCGAGGCCGAAGCCCTCCGAGGCCCCCCCCCCGCAGTCCGCCCCCACCAGGGGCCCAAAGTCCGACTCGTCGAGGTGGCCGGCCGACTTGGCCTTGTAGCTGTGGTGGCCCCCGAGGCCCTGCGGCGGGGCCCCCAGCAAGGAGGAGGAGCCCAGGCTGTCGGTGGACTGAACCCGCCGCAGGCTGTCCTTGTAGGGGTCCGCGGGTCCGCCGGCCCCCCCCGCCTCCGTGTCTAGCGAGTGCATGGAGCCGTGGGCGCTGTGGTTGGCGTGGACCTGAGAGAGAGAGACACAAAAAGGGGCCATGGTGCTCTGTAAATCATTGATTCCCAACAGTTTAACCCATTAAGACCTGAGGCGATTCTTAAAAAAAAATCAAAATCCTAACAGTTTTTTGAAAAAGATATAAAAAATATTTTTTTGCGATTTTTCAAAAATAGCAGATCTGCAAGCTCGTAGCGCGGCACTCGGTGCCGCGCTATGAGCTTGTAGATCTGCTATTTTTGAATAGATGCACAGATGCGTTCCAGGTATTAATGGGTTAAATGTCAAGGACCCCCCCAGTTTCATATGCATTAAGCCACGGACCCCCCCATTTGATAAGATTTGTATCTCTGGGACTCCAATCTACACTGTAAAATCCTCAGTGTTCATTTAATTCTGAGAGTGTACATACATTTTTTGTTACAGACATGTTAAGGGTCAATTAGTTTCCTAACTAGCAATCATTTAGCTGGGGACCCCCCTGGAACCCCCTAAAGAGGAATGTAGTGAAATGGCATGTTTTCTGTACCTCTTCAACACTTAGCCCCAGAAATAAATCGTCCAATGGCTCAGTGTGATCTCCCCTGGAATCTTCTTCTTCCTTGACTTGACTTAACCTTTCTTGCTCGTCTTCCTCCTAGAATGGGAAAAATAAAATGGTTTAGTAGTAAATCTTACATTCATTTACTCACAAGTCTAACCAATATAACCATAACACCACAGTATTGACTATAATAGTCCTCAATAGGAAAGTTACCCGACTCAAAACTTCCCCTTTCTAGCAATCAGCTAATCATCTGAATTCCTTCCCCAAATAAATTTAAAGAAATAGCAGCAATGGCAGTTTGTTGTACTTCATCTACAGTACTAGGCAGATTGTTTCAAGTCATTATTTATGATATGAAATTGTATGTGCACTCCCGTAACATTAAGGTGTGGAATTTAACATGCACTGCAGTGTGTCTAGTTATGTAGTACTTACTGTGCATGTATTATTAAACGGTATTCTGTATTATACTACAGCACTGTTAACTCTACCATCATTACTGCAGCCACTTATATGACTGTGCAGTGTGCAATTTATTCATATAGCTACATTAACACTATGTATTATACAGTAGTACAGGATTACCGCTTCACACATTTATGGTTTGTACAAATGCGACGTGTTTTTCATTACTATTGCTATTAATAGCTATTATTTGTATTTGTTGAAATATGCTAATTGTATTGATTTTTAAAATCTTCTAAGCCTATTTTTCTTTTATCCACACTGCTGAGGAAGCTCAAAGTACAATCATAGCCTGCAATATTTCCAAAGCTGTATTTTACGTGCATGATAAAACACACTGAAGGGAGTGACTACAATATAAAGGCAGAGTTTTTTATTAATAAAAATGTCATACATATTACCAGTCCGAGTTGAATAACTACAAAGACAAATCTACAAGCTCGCAATGTGCCGCGTCACGGCGTGCTGTGAACTTGTAGATCGGCTCTTTTTGCTATGTTTGTGGTATACCGTTTTATAATACGGCTTAAGTGGTTAATCAGACCACACATTTATTTGTTGATATACAATTTCTTTTTTTTTATTATCCAAAAAAACGTGCTTCTCAATTATTTGGTTAATCAACAGAATAATCGCAGAGGAAATAATGGGACAGTTGCAGACCTCGTACCTGGTCTTTCCTTTTGCTTTCCTCCACCTGACGGAGCTGCTCTGAGGACAGGACACTCTCTATCCTCTGCATGTCTCTCATCAGCAGTCGCTGGGACTCCAGGAACTGGTCGTTGGCTCGTTGCCACGTGTGTTTGAGCTGGTTGTGCTGCTGCCGCTCCAACTCCAGCTTGTGACACACTGACCCACCAAGCAGTTATTATTATTTAATTATTTCAGTCATAAATATTGTTTTCATCTGGACTTTAACTCACCAGCTGCCAGAGTTATTTCAGATTTTTAGCTGTTGGCTGCCAGAGATTTTTTATTGAAAAACAAAAAGTACTCAGGAGCCGAGATACAGAATTTTTAAGTTTTAAGTTAACAAGGAAGTGGATAGGAGTCTAGATCTTTGAAAAATCTCCTTGGTCTTTGGGTCAAATTTAAAAAAAAATAGAACGCATTTATGCGTTATTGGCAGGCAAGTGATGGATTCAATAGAACGCATATATGCGTTATTGGCAGTAAATGAGTTAACAACCAATTGTAGCCTAGTTATTTCCAACAGCTCAAACAAAAAAATATATAATACCAGAGAGGATCGAGGAAAAATTATGTTTGCTTTGATGGAATCCTAGATTAGGTGTCGTTCTATTTGATGCAGAAACAACATCATTGCTTTGATGCAAGTAACATTAACGAGTGTCAACGAGCGTCAGCTGGACAGTGACAGTTTAAAAAAAGCCCTTGAATATGACTGAAGACATGATAATGTTCACTGTGATTATTATGGTAAGCTTACATTTCATATCACAAACACCATAGAGTAAAAACTCCTGTAACTTTAACCAACTACAAAAACATATTAAAGAAAATATATATATTCAACAAAACTTTTTTTTTTTAAAGTTTTTTGGAAATTGTGAGTCGATTTTGAATCGTTCATAATAAGAATCGCGATTCTTACATTAATTGATTTTTTCCAACAGACAAAGAGGAGGGGACGATAATGTAGGGGGACAAACCCAGCTCCCAAACCCCGGGAATCAAACCCAGAGGGTTTGAAACCAGAAGAACCAAAAAAGAATAAAGAAATGGGAGCACTGACCTTCATGGAGCTCTTTCCGTAGCTTCTCTGCATCTTCTTGTAAGACAGACTTCTGGGTGTTGAGCACGGCCACGTACATCTCCAGATCCGTACGACATGACTTCTCAGCCTCCAGAACATGGTTGAGCTCCTTCACCTACACAGTGAAAAAAAAGGCACCTCCAACTTTTGGCTTCGTTTGTTTTTTCCACCCTACATACTGTACCTGGGTTTCACTCTTTCCCATTAATCCATAAAAAAAACGTCATTTTAGCTATGTATATGTAGCAACATAAGTTTTTTAAGGATTTAGAACTATTTAAGAAATTTAGGTTCTCAAAAATAGCAGAACTCTTCTGGGGGGGTTCCTGGCACAAAACATTTTTAGATGGGGGTCCGCGGCCAAATACACATAATTTTTGGGGTCCTTGGCACAAAAATGTTTGAGAACTACTTATTTAGAAAGCATTTGTAGAATCGGCCTCAGGTACAATTCGGAATGGCACTTTCTACAATATGCAACTTTATGATGCCATGCTATGTATGCATAGCCTGGAATCCAGCCTGATTCGCTACATTCGTCTTTTTCTCACTTCGCTACTCGAGTCACTTCGCTACTCAGTCCTATTTGACTCGTATTTCCATACGTAGGCAAGTCAGGAAGTGACTCGAGTTTTACATTGGACAACATTGGCCCTACTGACCAATCAGAAGCCGCAGGCTGTTTTCTCCCGTTTGGGCACAGCGATAGGAAGCTTTCCAGACTGTGAAGCGAAGTGAGAAAAAAAAGGCCCAACGTAGCAAGCAGGCTGGATCCCACGCTAATGTACTATGCAGTGCATAGTACATTAGCGTGGGATCCAGCCTTCTTGCTACGTTCGGCCTTTTTTATGCACCAACATGAAAGATGAAAGCACATCTAACCGCAAACCGATACCATGTTTGATTAACATACAGTGTAAATGCTGCAAACACGTACAGTAAACAATGCAGCAGTTTTCTCTACATTACACAAATTATCTGCATTTTTTTTCTAAATCTGAAACGAGACAGTTGGGAGGAGAACACAGCTAGTTTATGTTTTACACACTAGTTGTTACTAGTTACTAGTTGTGTAACTAGTTAGTTACACTTACGGAACAAAGGAAGGAGCACACACCAGCAGTGTGGAGGTGCCGTCCACGTTGAAAAGATCAAAGTGAAAAAGAATAAAGTAGTCACACAAGTCGTGGCCACAATGCAAAGTGAGTTTTGATCAAATACCAACGCAGAGTAGACACTCTGTAATAAAACGTTGGTATTTGATTAAATCTGCATTATGGCTAAGAGCTGTGCGAGTGCTTTATTGTTTTTAACTTACATAGTGGGTGAGCCACCCATCACCCTGCACTGTTTGATCAAGCACACCAAGTAGTCTTCAGTCTTCGACATAATCCGTCAGAAAAATATTTGGACTAATGTATCTTCTAATCTCTAGCCAAGCAAAATATTTGGATGTAACCAATCTCTGGCCATTTATCTGAAAAGGAACGCTTTTTGAGACCAGCAAACCATTTGCCAGAATCTGCAACCGCAGTGAAGAGTTCACCGTATAAAGTACATTCAAATTGAATTTGCATGGGTGGGATCCCTCAATGCTCCGTGACCACAATGCATTATCTGCCAGGGTACAGGCTAATTGTAACTTGGCAAACTCAGTATGCTACAGTATGCATGAATAATGGATGAGCAACGAGAATTTAATTTAATTAAATTACTGGTGATGAATAAAAGCCGTTAGGCCATATGCGTTTTCAATTTGCTTCTATTGACAGGCATATTAAATGCCATATATTAAAAAAAGGTGCAATCTGTAACTTTTAAGTACTATCCGGGATTGGGAACGTGGGTCTCCCGCATGAGACCAAATTTCTAACGCTCAAGAAACAGGCAATCCCTGTTTGACCTGGGGAGATATTGTGCTAATAAGCTTCAGGCATGACTACTTGTCAAGAGTAGGGAGACCACCTCCAACCACTGCAGTTGTGTTACAGCACATTATATTATCAAACTCTAACATTTAGATTGTATAGAATGACTTTTATTCATTAAAACAAGTTCAGGATTGCAGCTTTCACAATATATTTTTAAAAGTCTCTCAATAAAAAAGTCAAGATATTCAAATATTTCAAATTAAAAGTCTTCTCAGGTCTAACCACACAATGGCATAGCTTGCATATCATAACAATTCTGACAAATGGGAAGATGGAATTGTACAGGTTTTCTACCAACTGTCTCATGTCAACATCATGAATAGTAATCAGTATCTCAGCAACACCTTTTGCCCATTTCGGCATCAAAGTGCACTAACCGTAGAAGCTTCCAGTTCCTTCACCCTCTCCCCTGCAGTGGAAAACTTGGCTTTCAGTGCTGCTATCTCTTGCTCCAATGGCATTACCACCGAACGCAGCTTCTCTGCGTCCTCCTGGGCCTTTAAGAATGAAATACAAATGATTACGTACACCATATGAGAGTTCTATGGTAACGATTTGACAGTTTTACAGTTTCTAGTCCTAAAACCTGGATGTGAGTTTGCAACTGGTTCCAAGTTCCAACTCTTCTGTCCCACAGGGTTCATGATTTATGATGGAAATAAGGTATGTGGTTTATATAAGGCTAAGAGAATTTCACTTGTTGTTCTACCACATAAATTACTCCCGTTAGTTTCTCAACAATGCCGTTTTATTTGCATTACTTATATCGATTGCATGCATGACTCAAGAAGACAAAACATTGTATATGGCTAGACCACAATGGAAGTTTTTTTTTTATTATTGTGTTATTCTCTACATTTTTGAATGAATATGAATTTGATGCAGTGTATGACCTGTTATATAATATGTTTTTGTTGAACTATATATGTGAAATAGTGATTGTTTTCAGACAAGCCGCCATTGTTCTTACTGCAGTGATCCCACAGATTGCTGTCCATTGTTGTGGCCAACCGATAGACTACATCCTATATTCTGGAGGGCTATTGGATTGGTTAATGGCGATTGGCTAATTAGTTGTTAGGCCAATCGCTGGTTCAATGTTAGGCCAACTGGCCGACCGATGCTGCAACTCCGTCGGTCAGTCATAAAAAGTGGATAGATTTGTGGAAATTGTCATGCTGAACAAAACATGAATTTACTAAACCTTTTGCTTGCTACAGAGATTATTTTCTTAATTTAACCCTCAACCACTTAAAAGTTTTAATTGGAAATCTACAGTGAGAACGCATGCTGGAAAAAAACCTTGAGATCCTGTTGTTATTATTATTATTATTATTATTATTACTATTATTATTATATATAATATTATTATATTATTTCTATTGAGCATTGTTAGCATTACGATTCTTGCAAACCCACAATGGACATTTGAGTTATTACTACAACAGATGATATCATTGTGGTGTATGCTCATTGTTAGTGCAACAAACCCATTCTTCTCTCCGTTCTGTACAATAATGGGGTCTGTGACATTTGGGCCATGCCAAAACTGTTCGTTTTGTCCAAGACGAGGTGGTGCTCATAGTACAGGGACCTGTTTCCTGTCTATAGAATGACACAGGGCGATCTGACATCGTGGCGATATCAGCATTGATCTTTTAAATGTCACATTTTACTAAAGCTCCTTATTGACACAATTCAACCATGTACCAGACCCTGTCTCAAGGACAGTGAGTCTGGGCGATGGGACTTAAAACGTGTTATCACAATATTTCTCGGTAAAACACCGCTCAATACCGTCTGGTTTTCTCTAAAACTTAGAAGGAGCACATCAACCATTTTCAACCTTATCTTCAATACCAGACGGTATCGAAACATAAAAAATGTCAATGTTTTACCGATAATGAGTATTATTGGTCCTCAATTATACTCATTATAAGATGGTAAAAGAAGTCCATCTACTCACTCTCATTGGGGGGCTATGGACAGTTCAAAAACCTGCCTACAAATGACATCATCGATGGGCATTCCAAGCTAATAGAAACTACAGCTTCCTCTTACTGGAAAGTTAGCATGCTGAAATAGAAGCCATTGTTCTTGCATTGATAAAAACATAAAGAACTACTGACAGAGTCTGCTATTGTGTGAAGACTGGTGATGTGCAGTATGTCTACAAAACATGGCTCACTTTCTTCATCTCGTCCTCTAGGTTCTCCTCCTCCTGGCCCTCAAGAGTGAGTCGACGTCTCAGCTCGCCCATTTGCCTCTCCGCGGCCTCGCGGTACTGGTTCCACTGGGCTCGCTCCTGGTTCCACTGGGCTCGCTCGTGCTCCGAGCGCTGGTGGAACTGCACCTCATACTCACAGACTGTATCTGGTGAACAGGACAGAGAGACCACACAGGCAGTTCAACTTTAGCTATTTTGTGGGCAAACAGCCATCCACACTAAAAATTATAACTCTGCTATTTTGATTGGCTGTCAGTGTTTCTATCGTTCATGAAATTGCTCTGAAAGTGATCCCAATGATATCGTTCACCACTGTCATCATTATAGTTGTGGTTACAGTTGTGGTGTGCACTCTGCCATCAACTTAAAGTAAATATATTTATAGTTATCGTTCTTGGTGTGGAAAGCCCTTAACAGCTTGTTTTTGGATGATTGGAAAGGCCCTGCATCTACAGCCGTTCCCAACACTCATAATCCCTCGCATTATGAGCTTATGGCCTCACGTGCCACAACATATTTGTTCAATAGTATAGATTTATGGAAGCAAGCGAGTAGGTGAAATGTTTTACTGATATCATTGGGGAAACAAATTGCATAATCAGACCAAATGAGCACATTTCAGAGACCAATGTTTTGTTTTGTCTGTGATAAAAGTTTGCCAACTTTTTGTCCCTCTTCCTTGAGGAGTCGTTTGATTTAAAGGATCCCGCCTAGCAAAATATGAAATGGCTGCTCATTGCTGGCAGTGGGATAATGGAGAAGCATGTGTTTCTGTGTTGCGTTTCAGTCTCTGGAAAGCAGAACAAGGAAATGGGACATCGCCGGCTGTTTGCAGCAGGGAGAGGGTGTGATGTTGCTCATGTGTGTTTCAACAATGAGGAGTCAGTCAGTCAGTAACCTAGATTCACTATCATAGACCGGCTCCTTCAGGGCCATAAACTGTAGAATATTGAAAGGCATTCAAACTGTGTCACTACATAAATGTTTGAATCATTTGTTTATTTGTTCATGAATTTATATTTACAGCCTATTGTTGGCAGGTATGGGGACAATACTTTCACACACACACTAGATCATTGGTTCTCAAAGTGGGGTCCGGGGACCCCCAGGGGTCCTTGGGATGGTACCAGGGGGTCCCCAGCAAAATGAGTTAATATAGCTCAATCATTTTAACTTTATCCATATTCTATACATTGGCTATTCAAAAATAGCAGATATACAAGCTCATAGCGCGTCACTTTGTGCCGCGCTATGAGCTTGTAGATCTGCTATTTTTGAAAAATGTGTTCAAGTCTTTGATTTTTTTTTTTTCTTTTTTTTAAGCGACATTTTTTAACTCAAATCTTTGCTTCCGGGGGTCCCTGGTACAAATAACTTTCAGATGGGGGTCCGCCGCCAAATATATATCAATTTGGGGGTCCTTGGGACGAAAAGGTTTGAGAACCACTGCACTAGATTATATAGCAATAGCGAGAGGCTCTTAACCCATTGATACCTGGAACGCTTCTGTGTCACTTTAGATGCCTTTGGCTATTCAAAAATAGCAGATATACAAGCTCATAGCGCGGCACCGAGTGCCGCGCTATGAGCTTGTAGATCTGCTATTTTTGAAAAAAATCTTGAAAAAAAAATCTTGAAAGAAAATGTTTTAGATTTTTTTTTTCAAAATGTTTCAAAATTTCAAAACTTAAAAAAAACCTCAGGTCTTAATGGGTTAAGGACAGCAATATAGATGGTCGGGGAGTTAGCTCAAAGCACTTTGGTGCAAGGAGCAGCACGGCCTGTATTCGCGATGCTGGACTACCTTTCATAATGGCCTGCAGCGAGGCCACTTCCTCCTGCCACTGGCTGCGGACCTGGTCGATGGCCTCCTGCTTGGTGCTTTCCGACACGGTGGCCACGGCCTTGATGTTCTCCATGTCTGCCTGGGCCTCGGTCAGCTGGACCTGGACACTGCTCAGCTCCGCCTGGGCCCCCTCCAGGGACGCCGCTTGCCTCTTCAGCTCCTCTGGAGATCAGGAATCCAGCAGCGATGGGCGAGAAGGAGGAAAAGGAGGTGTCATGTAGAAGAGGAGGGCAAGCGTGGATCAAACGAGAGGGAGGAGGGACCAGAATAAGGATGAACAAGGGGGGAGGGGTGGAAGTAAGGAGCGGCAACAGTTGAGAGGGAAGAAGTTGGGAAGTGAGTCAAAGCGGGAGTGGCAGGGTTGGAGAGAAGCCATACAAGGGCAGTGTGTTGACAGAATTTAACCCATTGAGACCTGAAGCCAATTCTACATGTCTCCTAAATCTCAACAGTATTCTGAAAAACCTATGTTTCTATATCAGTGGTGCTCAATCTTTTTCATGTCAAGGACCCCCAAAAGTATATGTATTTGGCCGCAGACCCCCATCAAAATATTTTGTTCCAGGGACCCCCCAGAAGCAAAGATTTGAGTTAAAAATGTTCGCTTTAAAAATATATATATTCAAAGATTTGCACACATTTTCAGGAATTTTCAAAAATAGCAGATCTACAAGCTCGTAGCGCGGCACTCGGTGCCGCGCTATGAGCTTGTATATCTGCTATTTTTGAATAGCCCAAAGTGTTAAATAATGCTTTTTAGCTCAAATCTAAAAAACATGCGTTCCAGGTCTTAATGGGTTAAGAGTTACACAAAACTGGCTTAGCCAGTCTATGCTGTCAATGAAACAGTCAGGACATGATAGGAACATGACAGGAGAACAAAGTACTTCTGCAGACAAGGATCCCTGTCCAAGGTTACTGTAGAGGTTGGGGGGGGGGGTTAGTGAGTGAGGTGGAATCCTTACCTTCCTTAGACAGGTAGAGCTCTTTAAATTTTGCCCGTTTCTGGTTGAACTCGGCCTCCAGCTGTTGCTTGAGTTTGATGAATTCTGCCCTCTCCTGCTCCAAGGCCTCCACTCTCTGCTGGAGCACCCCTGGACATTAGACATACAACACAGCAAGATTTATTTAAAAAAAAAGGACACCCTGCTTTTTGACATAATTCAGGAAGAAATTGGGTAACACTTTACTTAAAGGTCGGGTCTATAATGCATTATGATCACATTTATAATGCATTATAATGCACTTATAAGGCATTATAGCACTCGTTATAAATGTTTATCATCATGTATGACAACTTATAACAACGTTTATGATGTATGCTGGTCATAATGCATTATAAGCTCAGTGGAACAGCACATTATAACTGCCATAACTTAGTCAGTTATAAAGTGTCTTTGTTGGAAGATGTTATGCATAATTATAAACATTTATAACAAGTGTTATTATAATGCCTTAAAAGTGCATTATAATGCATTATAAATGCGGTTATAACGCATTATAGACCCGACCTTTAAGTAAAGTCTTACCAAAATGTGTTCCATAAACCAGACATGGATAAACCCCTGTGTTAGGCTGTTAATTGTTGAACGTAAATAAATAATTATGGGACTCATTACACTGACTATTCAATGAAGCGCAAGATAAAAATGCCCTCGAGTTAAGCCTGTTCCGGTGGAAATAATGAGATTGTATACAAGCAAATAAGAAGTTACTTAAGGACTAAAATGTATTCCCTCAAGCATTCACTTAGTCACTAAATGAATCATTGAATGAGGGCTTCGCAGGGTGGTGGGGGGGCAGGTTGAACAGAACTACAGATTTAATCGTTTTGGTGACTTTTAGTAAAGGGCTTTACGTACATCATTGCGTGTGGTGTCGTGCACCGGAGAACGCAGATCTACCAGCGCACAACATGTCCCTGCGCGACGTGCTCTGAACTTGTAGATCTGTGTCCATAGTGAGTCAGTGATGGTAACCTCAACAACTGAGGCCAAAGTTAAAAACAAATCTTTACAGGCCTCAGCTTGTCTTCAGCACACTAGCCTGGTCTTAGAGGTACATCAAGATTGACTTGATTACTTGTGTGCTGAACATGCCAGCATTCAAAGCAATATTGTCATGGTTAAAATACAAAACATTATAATTACATTCTGAATCTGTATGTATTGCAGGGGTCTTCAACAGGGGGTCCTTAGAGTTACTACAGGGGGTCCTCCAAATCTTTGTGTGATAGGATTTTTTTTTTTTTACATTAACCACTTAGCCCTAGCATCCCTATTCTGAGAAGAACTTTTGCCAAAAATAGCAGATCTACAAGCTCACAATGTGAGCTTGTAGATCGGCGGCTATTTTCAGCTAAGAGGTTTGGTGTAGAGGGAAAAAAAGAGCAGACTAAATAAAAAATGTAATCTGAAACACAATTTCATACAATATAGTGGGGGTCCCTGTTTTATCTCTCTCTTAGCTAGGCGGTCCTTGGCCTGAAAAACGTTGAAGACCCCTGGTGTATTGTATAGTAACTATGAGATTAAATGTCATTAACTGGTCCACAAAAAAAGACATTGATCACAAATTATTTAATCCCATTATCAAAAAAAAAAAAAACTAATGACAAAATCCAGACATCCCAGCATCTGAGCTACAAAGTGCAGGTCTCGATATTTTAGTCGCACAGCAGGAATGAAACAGCAAAATCCTGGCACGAGCGGTCTTTTGATCTGGTCTCTTACAGAGCAAAGCCTATTCATCTTTTAATTTTCTATAAATAGGCTGAAAAGTAATCCTCAAAGGGTTCGTTTTTTTTTAGATTTATTTTTGGGGCTTTTATGCCTTTATTGCCAGGACAGTAGGCTGACAGGAAACGGGGAGAGAGAGATGGGGAGTGACATGCAGCAAAGTGCCGTCGTGATAGGGACTCGAACTCGCGACACACTGTCAGGCTATACTGAGCCTATAGGTTCCTGGACTAGCGGTCCAGACCATCCTCAAAGGCTTTTGCTAGATTTGAACACTTTTAGACCGGGAAAGACTCTGTGTCAGTTTTAGATTTCTTTGGCAATTAAAAAATAGCAGATCTACAAGCTCATAGCGTGGCACCGAGTGCCACGCTATGAACTTGTAGATCTGCTATTTTATGAAAAATTGTGACAATTTCTGCAAATCTTTCAATATATATTTTTCAAAGTGAACATTTGTAAAATGTTTTGTTCCGGGGACCCCCCCCCCCCCCCATAAGCAAAGATTTGAGTTACAAATGTTCACTTTAAAGAATATATATTCAAAGATTTGCACATATTTTCACGATTTTTCATAAATAGCAGATATACAAGCTCATAGCGTGGTGAGTGCCGCGCTATGAGCTTGTATATCTGCTATTTTTGAATAGCCGAAGAAATCTAAAATGACATAGATGCCTTCCCGGATTGAATGGGTTAAATCATCTACAATCTTACTTTACTTCATGAAAGACTATACAGTACAGCCCGAGTCATACTTGGTTGGTTGTGCATTCTGACCCGCGGCAACTACTGTAAGTATAATTCAGGCGAAAAAAACTGCACTGTAATGGTTTTTCACAGAAACATGGCTCAACCCCTCGGTTCCTGACTCAGCTTCATGATCAACAACTTGTGGTGTTCAGATGTGGTGACGATTTCTAATGGCGCTTCTCCTAATCTAGAACACCTCATGATATAAGATGCTAGGCCTGTCCCCCGAATTTATATAGTCGAATATGATTGGCCAATGTTGCCTATATAGTCGACTGGTAGTCGAATCATGCAAAAGAAAAAAGTTAGGGAGATTGGCAGTCGAATCAGTCTGAATCGACTGCCAATCTCTCAGTCGAATCATGCAACAACAACAAAAAATGTTATGCAATAGAGGATCATTCCATTTGGGGGTCATGTGGTGGGTGCTTAATGTCTGATTTAATATATACTTGCTTGGTTTCTCCCAATAAATCATATTTATCCTATTTTTGGCAAACTATTAGTTAATTAATATAACAAAATAGGCCTTTTTTTTGTTTTCTGCATGATTCGACTGAGGGATTGGCAGTCAAATCAGACTCCCTCGAACAATTCGACTAATCGAGGTCAGGCCTAACAGATGCCGTCCATTTCATTTCCCATCGGTTGTGACTCGTGATCACAGCGGCCTTCTTTGGACCACAAGCTGGTCAACACACGAGTGCTGGATGAGTTCCATGAGTTACAGATTACACAAGGTGCACGCCTGAGAGTATCCTGACTGGCTGCATCACTACCTCTACACCCAGAGGAGTATAGGGTGAAGGCCCAGAGGATCATCAGTAGAGATGTAACCGATACCATCTTGTCCTTCCAGATACAGATTCATATTCCCATAACTTGCGTATCGGTCGATACGAGTACCGATCAGCCAGTGTGTAATTTAAGATCTAGGACAGTGGTTCTCAAAGTGGGGTCCAGGGACTCTCAGGGTTCCTTGAGGGGGTTCCAAATGGACCCTTACAAGTGTGTAACTCTGAGAGCATACAAATGGAACCAAATGGTCCCATTCCATCTGGTCCATTTGGTTCCATTTGTACAGTCTCAGAGTTATGGGGGTCCTTGAAATTAAACAATTTGAGAACCACTGATCTAGACTAGGAATACATACAAATTCCATTAATAATTGTTCAAATGTAGTAACAACTTAGTCAAAATAATGATACGTAAATAGCACAGTAAGAGAATAAAACAGTAGTGCAACATAAAAAATAATTACAATACATATAAATGACATATCATCATGTGATAAATTACCGTATGGGAATGGCATAGAGTAGACTGGCATACTCGCCGATACCGATACCAGCATTTTAGGCAGTATCGAACCCAGTCACCCACTGTTCAATGTTACTGTCTGGCAAATGGTATCAGAGCATCAGGGCCGATGTAGCACTAGCAGGGTCAGGAACTATTTCTATCCTCAATTGACTAAACTAAAGATTCTGTGTTAAAAAAGGGTGATTACAAAATCTGGATAATTCTGATCCAGGTTAAAAGTTCTGACATTAAACTAAGACTATTGAACTCATAATAGTGACATGGACAATACAGACTGTGACTCCCACACAACACACCATTGCACATATAGTACACACCACAGTATTAAACTGTTCACTTTACAGACACTTTTGTCACTACCGGTATATGCTTCCCCCCCCCCATTTTGAATCTTCTAGGCCCAACTGTATTTATACATCTATACATATCTACACTGTGGTGTTCAGATGTGGTGACGATTTCTAACGGCAGTTCTCCTAATCTAGAACACCTCATGATAAGATGCTAGGCCTGTCCCCGAATAAGAATTTATTTGGTCGAATATATACTTGTAACACCGTAGCTGTGTTACAAGTATATGTGACAATAAAAGAAGCCTTGAAGCTTGAACCTTGAATTAGCAAGATAAGCCGGAATGATCCATCCAGAAATGTAACCATTGCCTTAAATCCTAGCGCCCCTATTCTGGAGCAAACGTTCTGTGAAAATTGCAGATCTACAAGCTCCTAACATTGTGAACTTGTAGATCGGCTATTTAGCTGACTGGAGGGACTTTGCAAACTTTGCAAACTTTGTTGACCGGAGGGACTCCAGTCAACTAAGTATACAAAGTTTAAGTGGTTAAAGTTGTGTGTTAGTGTGAACTGTGAACTGAAGGATGGAATATCAGCACTCACTTCAAAGTCTTGTTTATTTATTTACAGGCTGTCTGAGTGTCTGTAATGAAAGTTCTTTACAGACAGCCCCTGAGAGCAACTTTGAGGCGAGGGCTGGTTATCTCTAGTTTTACAGCTACATCCAGAATTTACGTAACAATATTTAAATAACTGTATTCAAAGAAAGAATTTGAAGGAATGAAAATAAGCCCCTTTGCAACCTTTTGCAATCTAAAATGTTTGAAAAATAATTAAGCTGTCCCTATCAGCTCGAAAAAACAAAGAAAGCAAAGCATCTCAAATTGTATATATCAATATGTGTACTTGAAAGCAATAAAAGGTGCTGCATCCATTCCTTTTAATAACGGGGAGGGCCATGCTGAATGGGGCTCCACTCAACTTGAGTTGAATCTTGACATTCATCTGGCTCCACCAGAGCATTTGCATTCAAGTGTGACAGTATGATTGGTGTTTGGATACGGAAACACCTGTTCGGCAGTTTTAGTCAACATCACTGTCTAAAAATGATCTACCGTGAGCATTTCTCCTAGGAAAATGTACACCCACACATTAGAAACCCCTAACATCACCAGCCTAGTATAAGGTATACTAGGCTTGTCACCAATGTTGATGATGATGATGAGTCCATGCACTGTATGAGAGGAAGAAACCCACCTCACATCACAGAGTGCTGCTAGCAGTCTAGAACGAACACTCTTGAAATCAATGGTTATGAACCCGCTTTCAAGAATGAACCAATCATTCATGTTCCCCAGGACCAACAACAACAACAACACTAACAGATTAATTTGCCTGATTATCTTTTCCAGAACAGACTTACAAGTGCCAGCATCATGACCACAAGGAATTAATACAGAGCTGTTGATACCAGAAAAAAATTGATTCCTCTGAAGCTATAAGAACAGTTAACACTTTGAGGTTTGTAAAAATGTAAAGTGCGTTATAAATAAAATATAATATTATTATTATTGTTAATGGACAAACGATGACACAACACAACAACAAAAACCTCTATTCAATCAAGAAGGCCAAACTGAGGTTGTTGGTCTGGTCCTGCTGTAATGGTATATATAAGATCCAACATCACACAGCCAGTGCTGGGCCCTTTTAATAGACTCGATAACTGAAAGACATTCTCGCATCCTCTTTTACAGTCTCGCATGACTAAACCTCATCATGTTCCAAAAGACAAGATCTGTCTGTCTGTCTGTCTGCCTACGCTGAAAGGGTCTTTCATTTGCTTTGCATCCTGTATGACTAACACATTCTTGTGTACTTGTTGTGTGAGAAATTTAGGCAAGCAAACCAACTACGGCAGGGGTCTTCAACGTTTTTTTTTTCAGGCCAAAGACCCCTTAGCTGAGAGAGAGATGAAGCAGGGACCCCCAGAACATATTGTATAAAATTGTGTTGCAGATAAAACTTTAGATTCCATATAGCTTCGTTCATAGACTTGTTTGACAGCACTATCATGTTGGATTGATAAAAAATGTGTATTTTCAGACATTTAACCACTTAAACCGTCAATACTTAGTAAACCTGACCTTTCACTCTGTACTTGGTCTGCTCTTTTTTCCCCCTCTACACCAAACTGTTTTTCCGAAAATAGCCGATCTACAAGCTCACAATGCCTCGCAGCGCGAGGCGTTGTGAGCTTGTAGATCCGCTAGTTTTTGGCAAGAGTTCTCCTCAGAACAGGGATGCAATAGAGGGTTCAAGTGGTTAATGTAAAAAAAAAAAATCCTATCACACAAAAGATTTTGCAACCCCCCAATGCCCATTAGTAACTCCCGGAGACCCTGTTGAAGACCCCTGAACTACAGAGTCACCAGGAAAACTCGCATTATGCCTATGAGATGTACTATAAGAGAGATTGATTAATATACATTTATAGCTCTGTAACAACTATTTAAAAAAATTGGACAATCCACAGAATCAACACTACTACTCATAAAAGAGGATTTGGCACCCTTGTCTCGTGCTATGGGAGGTACCTTCTCATATTAACAAAATTAGAAGGAAACTGTCAAATATCATGAACTTTAAAGACATCACAGGTGAATTCTAGGTAACAAAGGACTTAAGTTCCTTTAGCAGTGGGAAGCCTGGTTTTACATATAAGGCTTAAGTTACAATAGGTACAGTGAGCTGGTATCGGCCCCCACACAGCAGATCAAATTAAAACTACATTTAAGGACTTTCAGTGGTGCATCCATAATTTAAAACAGGCACGAAACGGTGCCAGTAAATCATATGTATTGGTGGTTCCTGGCATTAATCCTGTAGTGGACCTAGCCTTGAATCAAGACTATCATAGATGTATTTTAATCAAGTCTGACTTTTACTTTCGTATCTATGATAATAGATATGTAAATGTCAAAATCGATAAAATACATCTATGATAGTCTTGATCCAAGGCTATAGTGGACCCACAGGATAAAGCCCACCCCCAGTCTGCAATCCATGGAGTCTATGCAGTGGTGTAAAGTAACTAAGTACATGTACTCAAGTACTGTACTTAAGTACAATACTTTACTGGAGTATTTCCAATTTTCTGCTTCTACTCCACTACATCTCAGAAGGTAAATATTGTACTTTTACTCAACTACAATTATTTGAAAACTTTAGTTACTAGTTACTTTGTAGATTTTGATTATAATTACAAAACACGTACATTAACCACTTCAGCCTACATTTTGGCCATTTGAAAATAGCCAATCTTCAAGCACACAATGCGTCGTGTGAGCTTGTAAATCTGCTATTTTCAATATATTGTATACATTTTATACTTATAAAAACTTGTGAAATGGGACATTCTGCATAATTAGTACTTTCTACTTTTGGTACTTTAAGTACATTTTCATACCAATACATTTGTACTTTTACTCAAGTAAATTTTGAATTCCGGACTTTTACTTGTAACAGAGTATTTCTACATTGCAGTATTGATACATTTACTTAAGTAAAATATTTAAGCACTCTTTCCACCACTGCAACCTACTGTACTACACAGTCATAACCCACAACAATACAGTGCGTCTCCATCGATGACACAACATCAGGTTTGTTTTCAACTGAAATGGCCCAATAACCTGTCAATGAGCTACATTTCAGGCCCTTTATTAGGTTAGATCTGTCAGCAGAGCTTATAGACTAGCTGTCCTGGTATAGGTATTATGAGCTAACAGTTAGCAGCTCCTACTACAACTTATCCATTCCAAAACAACGTCACGTTACATTAGCAGCCACTGATCTCTCTCTGTTCTCATTTGGCAACAAGAAGCTGCAATAGGTTTCGTGTCACTGAAGGTAAAAATGCATGCAATGAGGATCTGTAAACAGTAACATTAGCTGATGATCATAATAATGACAGCCAGTGACACGTCGGCTGCTGATGCTAGCTAATGTTATGAGGCCGAGGATGATGCAGACAGAGGCCGATGGCCTGGAATGCTTAGAGAGAGCCCTTCAACCATAACGTCACACATAAAGCCTGCATTAAAACACAACATCGTTTACCGTCATGCTGGGACGGCCGGGGAGGAGATCCCGGGGCCTGATCGGCCATGGCTTCTTTAAAAGTGTCTGGTGACAGTAACCAGTGCAGTGAGTGGGACAGACAGAGCTGCTAGGAGTGTCCAAGAAAAACAGGCTAACATCACAACCGGGTGTCAAGCACCCGCAGCAGCGGCATCGTGGGTTGTTCCGGTTTGGGATTTTCACAATAAAGGTCTTCGTGACCACTGACAGGCGGGTTGCGATCACACGATTTTTTATTTATTTGCATTTTAATTTTAATTTATTTTATTTAAAATAATAATAATTTAAATTTAAAATTTAATTTTTTTAATATATTTTTTAAGTAAGTAAATAAAAAGATTTCTAGTCAACACTACTAAAACAGAGAAAGTGCGTTGGACGCAGAACAGAAGTGACTTTGAACCATTCACAAGATGTGCAGCTCAAGCTTTCAGAACCGGTGTAGAGCCCGCCTACTGTATCCAGTCATTTGAGCTCACGCACCTAGAGGTGGAAAGACTGGTGACGCGAGGTTACACCAAGGGGCCAGCTTGAGATTTTTACATTGACTCCAATACGGATGAGACAGTTCAAATGAATTTCCTGTAGTTTCGCTGTTTTACCCCTGCGGGTGTCAGAAAGAATTAATTTTAATGCAAGCGGATGGGTTTTTGACAAACTTTAGACTAGATTTTCTTACCTTAATAAAAATGTCCATACATTCTATATGCTTCCAGTCGCTAGTTTAAAGTCTCCTTTCAATCATCATGATATGCGTTTTGCTAAATTATGGTCCCATTTATTTAAAAATTGACGATAAAGTAGGCTATTCTCTTGGAGGAGCGGGATGATTAGATTGACAAGCTACACAACCAATAGCATTCATTCCCCGCCCCCGCTCTTGATTGACAAGCTACCCAACCAATAGCATTCTTTGGGGATTGTTTTCCGGTTCCTGTTCCCGACATGCTTTTGGGCTTATATTAGAGATGGCGGATTTCAAATTCCTGAACAATCGGCTTCATTTTCGATCTGTTGAAAACAGCGGTCTGGCTTTGTCCATCTCTTTTATACAGTCTATGGGTTACACACACCCACAGGCACCCATACAAACCGTTTCCGTATCCGCTTTATACCGGATGTGCAACCTGCAAAGTGAATTGATCCCAGTCTACATCAAGTGACGAGTTGCGTTGAAATCTGGCGATTGGCACATCGTCGTGTCGGTCCAGTCCCACTATTGTCCTCCTGTGCATGAAGGCACTGTCCTGCTGGAACTAAATCCCAGCATCATAAATTGAAATGTCCCTCATTAGGATGGAAAACTTTGCAGAAAATTTGGAACTGGACAGCGGTGGACGAAGTACTCAACCCAGTACTTGAGTAAAAGTACAGATACTAATGGTCAAATTTACTCCACTGCAAGTAAAAGTAGCTCAGTCAAAAAATCGAGTAAAAGTACAAAAGTAATTTAAAAATACTTAAATGCATTTACCATTTACCATGTAGATCAGGGGTCTTCAACGTTTTTTCAGGCCAAGGACCACTTAGCTGATATAGAGATGAAGCAGGGACCCCATACTGTATACTGTATCCTTATTTGTTAGAATGCTTTTCATTCTGTCATATAGAAACGTGCATTGTGGCCTTGCATAGAACTTTAAAATTCTGTTCAGCTTGATTGATTGATTGATGTAGTTTATTTAGTAAGACATGAGAATAGTACATAACAGTACATGGAAGTACAAGTTCACAATTCAAGGTCTACTAAACTGGAAAACTCATTAAGCACTGAGCTTGTTTAAGATGAGAACCCCATGCACACAAATCATGATGACATATAAGAGACAGACAGATATACACACTACTATACAGAATGTCATACAATCAGTTTACAGGTTACTGGTATGATGAGTGAAAAATATGTACAAAAGAAGAAAGAGAGAGGGGGGGTAGGGGGGTAGGTTAGGTTAGGACATGTGGTAGGTTAGGACTTGGACAGGGGCCATTTTTGAATTGCAGCCTCCTGAAGGTGTATCTTTAGGGCAGTTTTGAAAGTGAGTAGGGTTTTACACTCCTTTACTCCTTTTGGTAGGGCATTCCACATTTTTGATGAATAGCATGAGAACGAGTTCATTCCCTTTGTTGAGCCAAATCTGGGTTGAACATGATTTGTGGAGCTGCCTCTGGTGTTATGATCATGGACTTCATTAACATTTTGGAAGTATTTTGACAAATACAGGGGGATCCCAATGTTGTGGTGTATCTTGAAGACCAGGCCCATAGCAAGTTGCTTTACTCTGTCCTCAACCCTAAGCCATCCAATCCTAGCAAAATGAGCAGGGGTTAGATGGGTTTTGTGATTGAGGCCAAGAAGTAGCCTTACAAGTTTGTTTTGGGATGTTTGGAGCCTTGTTTTTAAGGCCTTGGAGGTGTTGTGATACCATGACAGCTCACAACCCATTGAAATTGTCAGCCAGCTCTGTGCAGTTTTGGAGAAGTAAAAACTCCTGACTAGACACGTACATAACTTCAACATGCATGAGAACACTGTTCTGTGTGAAATCCATCGAACCTCAGAATGGTAAAGTAGAGCAGTGTGTTCTTCACAGCTTCTTCACAGCTTTCATGACATCTGACAATTAAGCACTAATTTATTTGGCAACGTTACGAGTGACTCCCTAGTCCTTGTGTAGCATGCATGCAGTTTCACTTGTTGTGACCTGTGTTGCATGCAGTTTAACCTGTAACATGTGTAGCATGCAGTTTAACCTGTAACATGTGTAGCATGCAGTTTAACCTGTAACATGTGTAGCATGTAGTATAACCTGTGACATGTGTAGCATGTAGTATAACCTGTGACATGTGTAGCATGCAGTTTAACCTGTGACATGTGTTGCATGCAGTTTATCCTGTAACCTGTGTAGCATGCTGTGCCTCCATCAGGTGCACACATAGGAGCCAACCAGTGCTCGAGCACCTACCTGTTTGCTTTCATAGGAGAAATTATTTAAAATAATTAAAATTAGAAATCTTATTTAAATATCGGTCTTGCTGAACCACAGTGCTCTCCACCCTGCTCTCATTCAATACAATGTAGGTTAGGTCGCTTTGTTTTCTCATCCAGATAAGTGTGAAAGCGTTTTAGTTGAGCATGGCAGTCGCCATGTTTCTTGTTAAAACTAGAGTATAAAGGCACGAAAATAATAAATTAAGCTGTCAGCACTCGCTATGCAACACTTTTAAAAACACGCAGCAGAAGAAGGAAATGTAAAAATATCTCAGACATATGTGGGTGTGAACTGTGAAGTGTGGTTTACATTATAGGACACTCAAACGTGTGAACTTGCTACAGTAGGTTCTGTTGACAGGCTTTTTATTTGGGCTTATCTATGAATCATTATAAAAAAAAATTTAAACAGTATGTGAACTATGTACACTTTTACTAGACTGGGTCTAGTAAACTTATCTGTTGCCTAAATTGCTACTGTCCTAAGTACAGTACTCAAGTAAATTTACTCTGTTACTGTCCACCACAGGAACTGGAACACTCTAGAAAATATAAATATAAATATTTAACTTTAATTTTATAATGGATGTAAAAAGGGGCTGTGATCGATCATGCTGAAACCTTGCCCATGCAAATGTACGTCATAGATACGTCATAGATGACTGACGTCATAGATGATTGATGTCACAGGCTGGTCACATGAATTCAGAGGTCCTCATTGGAGCCAAATACGAGGTCAGAATGCATTGAATTTAACTTCTGTAGGACAAATGCTCTTCCTCAAGGTCCTGAGAGCGGCTGTGCAGACCCGAATCCGGCTTCAGAGCACAGTTGTCAGTGCGAAGGCTGGAGCCCAGACAGCGTCGTCAGGGTTCTCATTTGATCTCACTGACCAACAAAAAGAATTCCAGGAGCTGGCAAGGAAGTTTGCTCGCGAAGAGATTGTTCCAGTCGCTGCAGCCTATGACAGAAGTGGTGAGTATCCCTACCCAGTCATCAAGAGAGCATGGGAGCTTGGTCTGATGAACTCTCACATTCCAGAGGACTATGGTGGAATGGGCCTGTCAATTTTTGATGCCTGCCTTATCACAGAAGAGCTGGCTTATGGCTGCACAGGAGTCCAAACTGCCATTGAGGCGAACTCTCTTGGTCAAATGCCTGTTATCCTTGCTGGTAATGATGCACAGAAGAAGAAATACTTGGGAAGAATGACAGAGGAGCCACTTATGTGTGCGTATGCTGTGACGGAGCCCGGGGCAGGCTCTGATGTAGCTGGCATCAAGACCCGAGCTGTTAAGGTGGAGGACGAGTATGTTGTTAACGGACAGAAAATGTGGATAACCAATGGAGGAAAAGCTAACTGGTACTTCCTCCTGGCTCGCACTGAGGCCGACCCTAAATGTCCTGCCAGCAAGGCATTTACTGGCTTCATTGTTGACGCTGACACACCTGGTATTAAAGTTGGCAGGAAGGAGATGAACATGGGACAGAGGTGCTCAGACACCAGAGGTATCACCTTTGAGGACGTGAGGATCCCCAAGGAGAATGTCCTCATCGGAGAGGGAGCCGGCTTCAAGATTTCTATGGGAGCCTTTGATAAAACCAGGCCACCGGTAGCAGCGGGAGCAACAGGCCTGGCACAGAGGGCGCTCGATGAAGCCACCAATTACGCACTGGAGAGGCGGGCCTTTGGAAAGCTCATTGCTGATCACCAGGCAGTGTCGTTCCTGCTGGCTGAGATGGCCATGAAGGTGGAACTGGCCAGGATGGCCTATCAGCGGTCAGCCTGGGAGGTGGACAGAGGCCGTCGGAACACCTACTACGCCTCCATTGCCAAGGCCTTTGCTGGTGACATCGCCAACCAGGTCGCCAGCGATGCCGTACAGGTGTTTGGAGGCAACGGCTTCAACAGCGAATACCCAGTTGAGAAACTGATGAGAGATGCCAAGATCTACCAGATCTACGAGGGAACCGCCCAAATTCAGAGAATCATTATCGCCCGTGAGCACCTCGGAAAATACAAGAAATGAACTCCACCAAGAACTATCCTTGTTGAATTTTTTTCTTGTTTGTGAACCACTGTTTTAACTTGTGGTTTCTTTTCATTTTCTCCCCAATTTGGTCATTGCCAATCCCCCTGTCTGTATAGACCCTGTCACTGCCAACCCCTACTGTTGGCCTGGGGAGGGTGTAGACCTAATTATAGACCTGGACCTAATTATAACCATCAATTAGTTGAGTTGTAACAGATTCCATTTACTGTAATCATGTTTCTATTTTAGTATTCTAGTTTATGTTGAACTTGTATGAATGTATTTATTATTGTTAAAATGTTTCTGTATGTCTCTGCTACACCCCCCCGCCCTCCTCAAAAAAGGAAAAAAGTTTACATACGCTCAAAGGTCCCCAATAGAAATATTAAGCTTTGTCCTCTTGACAGATATGTAGGGTACAAATATATTTTCATGATGCATTTTTGTCAATTAAAACGTCAGTCAATCAATCAACTTAACATTGGAGCCACGCCATTTCTATGTGGATCCTGAGTTACACATCATTTCCTAGTTATTGTAAACTTGATGTTTTATGACGACAATTTGACAGAACACCATCTGTTCACAATAATATAATATATGATCTGCATCAATATGGTGCTGCTGTATGGGATCATTTGAAATAAATGGACCGTTGTTGGAGAGAGCCCAAAACAGTGAAATATGCCATACACAAAATACCTCATAAGGAAGACTATACCATCTTGAAATAGTCCACATCTTTTGTAAACCCCAATACAACATGAATTGTGAGTGTAATCATAACAAATACATATCTGGCTTTGATATGAGTTACGTGATGTATGTCTATGACCTAAATACTTTTGAGGAGGATTTACATAAGCATAGGCCTATTTGTTTTGACATCCATCAGAGTTGTCCTGTGAGACCACCAGGCCTCAGAACTGGACCATCAATGCTTCAGTACCACAAGGCTCAATCCGCAGTCCCCTCCTATTCTGCACCTTCATTGATAACCTGGTTGAAGTCTGTGAAAATGAGCTCTACATGTACATTGATGACTAAATCCTCTATGCCCACATATAAGATCTCCAGAATTGAGGGCTGAAGTGGACCGGGATCTCCATGCAGCACGTAACCAAAATGGGGAGTTTCACGATGGTCACCAGCTAGCCACCACCAGTGGTGGAAAAAGTACTCAAATGTTTTACTTAAGTAAAAGTATCAAAACTGCAGTGTATAAATACTCTGTTACAAGGAAAAGTCTGGTAATCAAAATTTACTTGAGTAAAAGTACGAAAGTATTGATATCAAAATGTACTTAAAGTACCAAAAGTGAAAAGTAATTGTGCAGAATGTCCCATTTCACAAGTTCAAAATGTATAACAAATATTTTGAAAATAGCAGATCTACAAGCTCACAACGCGTCGCATCGCGACGCATTGTGAGCTTGTAGATCGGCTATTTTCAAATTGCTGAAATATAAATAGGGCTGAAGTGGTTAATGTATGTTTTGTGATCTGCAAAATAACTAGTAACTGAAGCTGTCAAATAATTGTAGCGGAGTAAAAGTACAATATTTACCTCTGAGATGTAGTTTAGTAGAAGTAAAAGTACAGAAAATTGGAAATACTCCAGTAAAGTAAAAAATCCTCAAAAGTGTACTTAAGTACAGCACTTGAGTAAATGTACTTAGTTACTTTACACCACTGCAGCCACCACAAACAAGCTTGACATCTTGGGCATCACAATAGACCACAAGCTGTCATGGTCAAAATACCTGTGACCCCTGACCAATATCTCCGATTCTCCATCCATCAGGGAAGGTCAGAAACTGGGAGCACTGAGGAGAGTGGCCAGTAAACTCACCACTGAGATCCGAGCCACGGTCTACACAAGTTACAGGTGTGCACTGTCATGGAATACGCCTCACGCAGCTGAATGTGTGCTCCAACAACAACACATCTTGGTTAGCTTGACAACATCCAAAATAAATCCCTCAAAATAATTGGAGTGGACCAGGACACTGTCTGTACAAAACTCTCCATCCCCAGCCTTATATCCACAGAAGATATATGCTCCCTCCACCATACACCAGATGACGAACCACCCGCCTATATATGCACAGCCACACCAGACCATGCTCTCAGCCTCCCAGAACAACAAGATTCTTGGATAGAAGCTTTCTGCACACTGCCGTCCATGTATGGAACAGCCTTCCAGAGCATGTCATCAGAACCATCACAGATAATGTTTTTTAGGCCTTCAAATGCAGAGCGCTGACCACCCCTCTCATTAACTGTTGAGCTGCAGTGAACCTATAATTGGCCAACTGGATATAACCATATTCTCTGACATGTGTGTGTGTGTGTACAGTATGTGCGTGCATGCTGCGCGCGTGTGTGTGTGTGTGTGTGTGTGTGTGTGTGTGTGTGTGTGTGTGCGTGTGCGTGTGTGCATGCATGCATGAGTACATCTGTGTCTGTGTGTTGTGTACATCTGCGTGTGCATCAGAATCACATGCGGGAAGACCACACGGGATTGTTTCCACATGTGAATATTATAACAGCACATTTTTCACTCGTGAGATTAAAACGTGACAGTTCATGGATGGATTCAGATGTGAAAAGTCAACATGTAAAACACATGTCCACATGCTTTATTTTCACTTTTTTTTATGGGATGTTCACTGGAATTTATATTGACCAAAGTCCCAACAACATTTCGCAACAACTTGCTCAATCCAGTTATGAGATATGATGTTTTTTGCATTTGTGGTGCCCCCTATGTGTGTTATACTATATTTTGAACATGCTATCTATCATCCTTTAACATCTCTACTGAGTTTCATAGCAATCAAGCAAAGTTATAGCCATTTTACTTATAAGCCACACCGTATTTAAACTTTCTAGGCTAATACGTGTAGGAGGAGCTGTTACAAATGCCTGGTGTAACATTGTATTAGCAGCAAAGTTGTGCATATATGCCTGAATATGCATACCGTATACAGTATACGTTTTGTGACAATTAAGCTTTTTGTCCTGCTGCTGTCCTGAACAGGGCTCTCTCTCGCAAAAGAGATCTCTCAATGGGACTCACCTGTACACCATCTTCATGACTGGGAAATCTTTTGGCATATCTGATTTTACACATCACATCATTTTCCCACCTCACAGAAATGTATGAAAAGCTGAGGGAAGAAGAACCTTGAAACCTTAGATATGTATGGAGCCATGTCATGTGTGTTTGAATGTTTGTCTTTGTATAAGTTTCAGAGGGAAAGTTTTGTAGAGCTAGCTATAGTATTGAAACACTTTTTTTTTTTAAATAAACAAGGTTGCATAGCATGCTGTTATGTACTACTGCAGATACCAAAAAAACTGCTTAAAGCTACTGTAACAATGAGCACAAATTAAGTTGTACTTGAGAAATTGGCATGTAACACCTAGGGCTAAGTGAGACAATGTATATAGGTTTCGGTCATAAAGAGTATCACATTGTCTTTTGTGAGACCACTCCCTTACAGAGCATATGAATTTATCACATTGCACATTGATGTTGTTGGTGGATGTTAATCTAGCCAAGTCTGTACATTTGGAAGGCATGTGGCATACCACATGATCAAAGGTTAGTTCCAATCATATTTGTGACTCAATATGATCATTTGATTTTAAAAAAAGTCTTGTCATGCAATCAACTGATTTTCACATGAGGGAAGGAATAAATATAATTTCATAACCTAGCTTGTCCAAAATAAGTGTGTGCGTGCGTGCGTGCATGTTAATGTGAACCATGGCTCTGAAATATGTGACATTTACGTTTTTCTTTTTTTTTATGCAGTTGTGAAGAATATCTTATAATTGGATTGAAAAAATCTCATCTAAATTGTTACACATGCATAAACAGAAACTTGATTCAACATTCCAAATACTCATGGCACAGACCGCACAGTAATCAACTAGACATTGTCAGTGTTTCTTATTCACTTGGTTGGGTTGGAACCATATTCATAATTCATTTTCAGTTTCTTTGTATTTGTATGAGAGGTATCTTCTTCATTGGGCTCTAACCGTGTGCTCTAACCGTTTTTTTGCGGGGCTCCCCCAAGTGCGGGGCCCTGTGCGGCCGCACCGCTCGCACTACCCTTCCTGCGGCCCTGCACACACACGCACACACACACTCACATGCATGCACGGACTGCACGCATATGTTGCTATGTGCGCCACATCAATCGAAGGAGATGGGTGGGAGAGTTACAGTTCCTTACCCTATTAAGGAAATGAGTTTACAACAGAGGCAGACCAAAGAATATATCATGACTTCCCCAAATCTTCTACAGTCATCAATGTACAGAGCACTATAGCACATTTGATAGCAACCAAGACTTTTCTGAAAAGGTAAGGCAAATTCAGTGCAGACAGGTCAATATACAGTAGGGATAGAGTGGGCACCTCGCTGCAAAATTGGCTATTTTGTCCAAAATGTTAAAAGAATACAACATTTTAAAAATGGTCTTAAGTAATATAAAGTATACATGATGTGATCATTATCAGACATAAATGTATCCTTCAACTTCTTGATTATGCCCAAAACGACTGGATATACAAGTTTTGTAGCAATTTGTAGCAATTGTAGAAATATTAGACCTTAATTGTCAAATGTTCAATCATGTTCTAATAATGTATACTTTACATTACTTACTTACTCACTTTACATTTTCCAAATATTACATTTTTTTTACATTTTGGAAAAAATAGTATATGATATTTTACATCGAGGTGCCCACTCTTCTTGTTACCCAATACGGTATGTCAATATTATTACTGACTTAAAGTCATCCCTACGGATGTATGCCAATCATACTAATAGTATTAATAATATTTTGTTGTTTGCAAACATTTATTTTGGTTTGAAATGGTAGCCATTTTAGTATCCAAGAAAGGTTTCATTGTTAATATAATGCTAATAATACCCAAAATCCTATTCAGCAGTGACAAATGTATACAATTACAGTGGTATGTACAGTATAAAGTATATTAGATGGAAAGAAATTTAGTTTTTCTTTTTAGTTGCATATGCATACCGTATCTAACAGTGTTAGAATCAAACTCACTTGTCTTCTTTTGTGTCTATTGGACAGTAACAGGAAACACTGTCACTGCATGTCCATAAGAGGATGTATTGTACAGATAAAAAAAAGCAAATGGCCATTTTGTACCACTGTGTTCATACAGATAAGGGTGAATAAATACCAGTCCACCTCTTTCTGCTCGTCAAAGGCTAGACAATTTTGTCCAACCCAGAAGGTCAAGGTATAACGCTTTAACGGGTTAGTTTATTTGATGCTAAACATTATAATAGCAGAACCACAACGAGTCTTTTGTGTTTTGTTTTAGTTTTTTTTAAACTAACCTCACAAAGTTCATGTCATGCATACCAAAATAACCATGATACTTGGTGAGACGTAAAAAGAGGAAGTGATGCATCTTCTTTCCATCGTAGTCTACACTGTAAAGCAGAATTGCAGATGCCATTAAAGCAAGAGATCATGATTAGAGCACTCCCTTCTATTTTTGGGGATTATTCTATAACAAACTAATTTGTGGCGGCAGGTTGGAGCACCAATGGATATTTTACGTGAACACCTCTGGCTCTGGGTTATCCTTGGAATGGTTGTAGTATCATTGTTGATAAGCTTCATCTTCCTCATGATCAACAGATGCATCGCCAAAGAAGGTGTGTTGATATGAGCTGGATACTAAATTATGTAAAGTGTTGAGTTCTGAGGGTTTTTTTCTTGGTGTAGTCTTGTTTCCATTACTATTCTCATTAGTTGAGTGGACTTGTTAAAACATAATTTGTGTTCACATAATGATTGAGTATGGCTTGTAATGAGTTGTAACTATTACTTTCAACGGGATAATAATACTAATTTCAAACATATTGTAACTGTAGGGGTGCCAATCTACACCAAGAAGCTTTTTTGAATTGTAGGGTATCCAAATATTAGCAATGTGAAGTAGGTTTTAAGGATGTCTTGTTTGTTTAAAGCACTCAATGTTCTGGCCCCTCCTTACATTAACCACATGAACCCTAGCATCCCTATTCTGGGGGCGAACATTCGGCAAAAAAGCAGATCTACAAGCTCACAACGTTGTGGGCTTGTAGATGCTGTAAAACATATTGTGCTATCCCTTTTCTATTTTTGAAGACTTGCGTAAACTACATGGTAAATGAAAATAATTGGGCATCAAGTAGGCTTACCAGCACTAATGTCTGTGAAGACACCATTTCAAATGTGAACATTTCAGCAATGAGGTTGATTTTCAAAACACGCTTGGAAAAGTTCTCCCTTTTATTCAACCCACCATTTGTAATGGTAGCCTCTAACATCAAATTCTATACAACTCATGTTGTATGTAGCTTCCCCCCGATATGTGTAATAGTCAAATTAACATGCCTAGTTTACAGTGACCAGAAAACAATGAAATAATAATGACTCAGAGCTGCATCATCAGACAATACAATATGTACAATAAACCAGTACTTACTAAGGTTTATCAATGTTGTTTTGCCTTGGCAACAGACGTGACACAGGATGTGAGTGTGTGATGTGTTAAACCGCATTCATCCACACCATGCTCATGTCCTGCAATCTGCAACCAGACCCTTCTCAAAAGACATGGCATATTTATGCACTTGTATGACCTTGTAACCTTTCAAACAGAAGCATGAACACAATCTTCATAGAAATTTACACTGCAGCTCAGAAATGATGCAGACATTACAATACCCTCTTATTAGCCTGTTATCACCACGTTGTGATTTAAAGAACGACATTGATCTTTTCGAGTAAATAAATATTAAATAATTATGTATAGACATATTTCTCTGTGCAATTTCTCATGCAATATTATTGATTTTTTTTCCCCACAGATGAATACAACACCTCACAACCAGCCAGCACACCCCAGTTTTATACCCAGTATGTATTTGTATTACAAATATTCTATTTAGTCATTAATGTGTGATTTCCTTGAACCCGTTAAAAGTTGGACCATTTTGGTCATTCTACCTTGTTAAAATTGTAAAAATGGCTGATGGGCCTTGGGTTTGAATATTGAAATAGTTTTTGTCAATGCAGACTGGCAACGATATGTTAACATCTCAGTGAACTCTCCTCTCCTTCTCAGAAGCAGCAAATATCATCTAAAAGATATTGAAGATGACTTGCCACCTTTGCCACCCAGGACTCAGTTTCTTACAGAAACAGGCAAGATTTTAAGTGGATTATATGGTAGAATTTTTCAAATGACATTGCATTGTGTCCTAACATTTTACTCATCATCATCAAAGCCAAACAACAGTGCAGCTCCTTCTACCAACACTAGACTAGCATCACTTTCTATCATTTTATGCTCTAGCTTAGGCCTTCATAACAGCCATCATAACAGCTGTCATAACAGCCATCTGAGACACTGTATGTTTTCTCCGGTATCCTCCTTAGTTACAACTCATTGCTTTCTTCACTTTGTGTCATTATGCTACTATATGCACATAGATGTATAAGATATGCTTAGCGGAGCACAAATTTCTGCCAGGCTCGTGGCATATCCATAGCTGTGTAAGTGGTTGAGTTGCAGCCCTCAGGACATGAGGAAACTGCAGGAGACATAGTCATAGTCATAATCTTCATACATTGCGGTGCTTCCTGTGGGCAGAAGTGAAAGCATTTCTGGAGGTGTGCTCTATAGGGCCTGGCAAAAAAAACAAAAGGGGGCATCAACATGTGTCACTTGGTAGTGGGGGCCATGTTTTGGGTCAGAGACTACATAATAATGACGCTATTCTACAGATTGACGTGGATCACAGGGTTTGTGACAGAGTTTGTAAACAGTGACTCTTCCGTGCTATTACATACTTTATTGACTTACAATGGTGCAGACTTGCTCAGTTTGTAAGTCCCATATAAGGTGGCATCGAGGAAATGCGGTAGATAAAGGAGTTCGATTTTTCGAGGCTTTCCAGCCTGGAGGCAACATAGAGGACGAGTTAACAAAGAGACGACGGATGGCTGGCTCGGATCTCAGCATATCTTTCTAATAAACGTTCTTGAATCTTGAAACATTGTCATTCATATGTAGCATACCATGAGTTATCATATGAAATTATAAAAAATTACTCCAGTTCTGAATCAGTTCTTAATGATTAAAAACAATGAACACAGTGATGTGGGCAAAGGTAGATGTTGTATGTAGATGTTGAGCAGGTATCAAAATGAGCTACATCTACAAGCTGAATTACACTCTTGTGTACTACCAAGATGTGACAAAAATACAATATATTTATTGCACCATAACCACTTACATAAGCACAGCTATGTTATATTTGTGCATTTATAATGTCTACGTTACATCAATTCTCCGATGATTCCTTCTAGTGACCCTGGTTCTTGACTAACAGGTTTCGTGCAAAGACTACACTGCATACAGTTGCAAAACATTAAAGTTTTTAGATTGGAGCATGGACAATCAGGGATGATTCTCCTGAAAAGGCTTTTCTAGAAATACAATTTACACGCGAAGCCAGACAGGGTAACAATGTTTTCAGTCATTTGTTATTCGAACTCAGTGAGTCTGTCAGGCACAAGTAGGCAGGCTGTTTGTAAAATGTTGAGCAGCTACAGTACAGCCTGAGCTACAATGTGGGGATTACCAATCTCTCTCTTAAAAGAAACACCCAATCTACAAGCTTTCGCTATGGAAGCTATTAAATGTGTGTATTAAAGGCTTAGGCAAATTTTCCGTTCACTATAGTCGGCAAAGAAGTAGTTAATGTTTACAAATCTACCGTCATCCACCGTCACTCTGTAAAGAGCATCATTGTGTAGTCTCTGACCCAAAACATGGCTTGCTGACATCACGTTACCACTCACTATAGTAGCCTCTCAACATGCGATTCCAATTTGGGGTTGATTAGATGTTGCCTTGTGATGTATTATTTTTTAAGAAATAGGCCCCACCTACTATTATTAGAAGCCAATTACAGGCAAACAATATAGAATAGCAAAAAGCTATTTGACGCTTATTGTCTCCTGAGATCAAAAGTGTGATGGCATTCATTCCGGCGGTTTGCCAGATTAGTTCTGAACAGACTCACACACACTCACATACAGACAGGGCGAAAACTTAGGCTTATCTTCACCCGAGGCCTTCGAGGCCTGGTGGAAATAATCTTATATTTCAAAATATTTGTACTACTACTATTACTAATAATAACAAGCAGGCCTAACAAATAAAATGGTGTTACAACATACTTCATAATAAAACAAAACAGAACAAAACAAAACAAAACACCTGTATTCAGCTATAAAATACAGAATGTGTTAACAGAGTGACACTATTGGTATTTTTTCAGATGTCGAGAACTATGAGAACTTCATGGAAGTGCCTGACTATTTGAAAGTTGAAGACGCAGTGTTGCCTCCCCCACCACCTTACCAGCATCCAGAGACCACATGCGATAGTCGAGACAGCCTCTCCACAGAGGAATACGATGACATCGGTGACGAGTTCGATGACGGAGAGGATGAAGAAGACTATGATGATGTGGGATAAATCCATGGCAACATGAGAAAAGATTATTCTACTGCTTGTATTTGCCATTCGACTGCAGGTCCTGCTGAAAAAGACAATTCCTTACAAGCTTTTTATGTATTTTGAGTATTATTATTTGATTATTTATAAAAAACATACATACATACATACATACATACATACATACATACATACATACATACATTACACATACTGTACATACATATACATACAGAGACCTATACAGTATACTTGTATATATACACATCAATATATAATGTAATGTATTTGTGATGCAATTCTGAGTAGCCTACACATTTTTCTTAAAGTATAGATAGTATGTCAGTGAAACTGCATTGCATAGCTTGTGTCCGGGTTCATTTTCTGTCAGCTACTTATTTTCACAAACACTGCAACAGGAAATAAACTTGGACCAACAATGTCTATGTAGTCAGTTGTTTATAAAGGTCTATACTTGGAACTTGGACTGGTGTAGACTAGAGTGGAGACAGACTATTTCAGTTTTGATGTTATTTTAACAACTGAGATTTGCACAGCTGATTCCCCAGTAGTGAAAATGACAGCCTGCAGCATCACCTCATAGTCATTATGTACAGCATATGCATAGCCTACATTTTCACTTAGTAGTGGAATTATGGTATTTTTGGGCTAGGCCTACACACTATAATTTCATGGCAAAAATCACACACCGTCGGTGTTTAATTGATTGATTGAGTACTTTATTCGACAAAAATGTAAACAGCACGAGGTACAGTCAGACATTTAGGCTAAAAGGATAACGCAAAAAAGTCCTAGGGACTTGTTTCCATTGTGGTCCTACAGTGTGTATTCAATTAATCAACATAAAAATTACAATTAGAAGTAGTTGAATCAGTTTGTTTTGGGAGGTCTGAAGCTTAGTTTTTAGTGACATTGGAGTGTTGGAGAACCAAGAGAGGTGCACTCATAGTCAAAGTGGCATTGAATGGCAAAGAGTCTTGAGAGCACTTTTGTCAACAAAAGAGGAAATTCTGCCCCCAAATCTTGTTCGTTGGCTTACTTTTTTGATCACTTTTGATGCCATTTTGCCTCTTTGCTGTTAAAGTAAGAGCAGGGTAATAGAGACTTATAGGAGATTATTTTAAATCTAAACTTTTGGCTTCAGGGATAGAGATTAAAACTGCCAAAGGAGATTAAAAACTGGGACCCCCAGGGATCCTTGAGGGGCCACCAAAGTTCACACACACACACACACACACACACACACACACACACACACACACACACACACACACACACACACACACACTGAACAAAAGTTAACACTGAGGATTTTACAGTGTAGTTTTTTGGCCACAGCACACATATCTTAAAACATAGATATAGGTATCCAGGCTTAATGCAGCATATCAAACTAGGGGTCATTGCAATTAAAAAGAGAATCAATGCCATTTGTTAACATCATTGAGAACCACTGCCAAAGAGGATTCAATCTCGTCAAAAAGGGTGAGGAAAAGGCGTCTTCAGTCATGTTCTATGACGCATGCTGTATGAATGTTTGCCAGTGTGAGCTAGACAAGAAACCAGGCGGCGTCAGAAAGCTGTTTGAAAAAGTGCGAAGAAGTTCAACACGTTTCTCGTTGTGGGGGGGCTTCACACCGACATGGCGACCCCCTCCTCCAACTGTCCAAGTTGTGTTTCCTCGTGTTTCCTCTGATCAGAGTGAATACCGCATGATGATCATTATGATTAGACCTCAGATGGTTCTTAATCCGCGCTTGTCTGATCGTCGTGTACGGGGTTGCCAGGTCTGCTTAGTGCTTATTATAAGCGACTTTGGGCTTGTTTTTCTGTAAAGTTGCTTAATATTGGTAGTTGCAGGTTGCGTTTTTTGGGCTTGTTTCTAAAGTGTTTGCTTTTTGGGCTTGTTTCCTAATGTCGTTTAAACCAGTGGTTCTACTAAAATATTTTCATGTCAAGTCAAATTAATTGTCAATTTAATATGTAATTAATTATCCAAGGAGTAAAGGACCCCCCATCTGAAAACGTGTTGTGCCAGGGACCCTCCCTCCCATACAAGATTTGTGTTGTTAAAAATGTTTTAAAAACATTCTACATCTGTCACTTTTTCCCCCAAGATTCTTTTTTAAAATAGCAGATCTTATAGCTTGTAGATCTGCTATTTTCAAATATCCAATGCATAGTGGCTTTAAAGTGCTCATGTGTGGCCTAATAGTGGCTTCTTCTAGGCTGGTTTTCATAGACCTGGTTGCTTATTTCTCTCACAAAATCTGGCAACAATGATCGTGAAGACTGACTAGACTTGCATTTTGAAAAGAAATCCGACAGGAAGTTCCCCCGCACCGGATAACAGCTTGACGCTGTGCGCTGGTGTGTGTGTGTGTGTGTGTGTGTGACTGTGTGAGTGAATGAATGTGTGTGTGAGAGAGTGTGTGTGTGTGTGGAGGCTGATCGCATCGCATTCCAACGTGAACGACATGTAACCGAGCGGAGCTACTGGCTACAGTGTTTCAAGTCGTCTCAACCGCACTGAAAAGGATACAAATAATGTCCAATCCTAAGGACACTAACTCGTGTCCTGATGGCTACCGGGCTTTGAATACCAGTGAACTTCAGGAGCTCTTGCAGGACGAGGATAAAATGGATACAATTATTCGACTAAATGAAAAGGTAATTTTTTTTCTCTCTCTCTCTCTCTCTCGTTTCCACAAAGAAGCAAACTGACAATAAAATAAAGTCTTGCTTTGATCTTTCTTTTCCTAAATGAATGGATTCAGTGATCAAGCTTGGGTTTGTGTTAAACAGCCATTGGTTCCATTAGTAATAGATGGCTCATGTTCATGGCACATGATGTGCACGATCTGCTTTACAAAGCTCATCGAATGACTGCGTGTCTGAGGGCTGCATGGATTCTTCTTTGGGTTTTTTCAACCCCACATTTGGAACATGTGGTAATGTCATGTTTTCCACCAATAATTCACAAAAACATTTTTTTTATTCACTGATGCCGTTTTCCCCCCTGTTATTTTACCTCTTAAACGCATGGAAGAAGATGCCCCCAACCCAACCCCCACCCCATGTATACACACACATTTAATATATTTCCTGTCTCTTATATCTACCCTTGCCGAGAACAATAAAGCTCATTGTAGATAGGAATGAGCATGTCCTTCTCAGCTGTGACCATTGATCTCTACTATAGACTGCTATAGATTCTATAGATTCTACTGCTATAGATTCTATTGCAGTCTGTCTACAGCTTTTTGCCTGAGTGTCTCAGGTAACGTTATAGGCTATATTTTCTCTGTTACAGAGTAAACTGTGCTTGTTATTCGGACACAGGGTGTGCCTGGGTTCAGTTGTGTGACCAAGGCATGACATTTGAAACCCACCTCTGATGAAGAATTAATTGGAAAGATGCCTTGCCACAGTGGTCACCTATCATCAGGAGGTCATACAATTCTCCCTGGGGAGTCTCAGGAGTCTCGGTAATAGGGTTTGGTGTGTATTCAGCCAGGGTGTGGTATAGCCGTAATGAACTAGTAATACAATACCAATGGTTGGTAGAGATAGAGATAGACATGTCCCCCGCCTGTCACCCAGCTTTTTCCAACAGCAAACATCAGCGGAGTGCCATGCTGTGACTCTCTCCCATTACCCTGAGCTCATGCTGTTATGTCTGGCTGTGGTGTGACTGACACTGCATAGTTGTGGTGGTTGGGGCTCATTGTGTGACTGGGCTCCATTGCCACTCTCATGAGCCCAGCGGAGCACTGCTGCGCTTCATTAATGTTCCTGGGTCTCCGGGGGCAACCGTTTTAAGGGGATCATTTATGGGACAAAAAGATGAATGCCTGCTTTTTTGCCTCACTAGCCACTCTGGTAAGCCCCCCTCTGGATTAACAAGAATGCTTGGAACAGGGGTTGCCCGCTGTCCTGCCTGTCTGAACTGTCACCCTCCGCTGATGTCACGGTATTTGACAAAAGCATGGGATTTGCAGAGCCAGTGGACTGCACTGTTCCTGCTTGCCTTTAACTGAAGACATTCAGTCACTCCCTGAGAACTGTAACTCACAACAAATAGTGTTGCAACAGAATCATGAGCTCTCATGCAGGGCCCTCTTAATTTGAGAGTCTCAAAAGGCAATTACAATTAACAATTTAGGCATTTAGCAGACACTCTTATCCAGAACAAGTGCACAAATCAGTAAGAGTAAATGTCATGAACTTTAGTCAACAAATGACAGGGTAAATACCATAGTCATATAAGTAGAGTGCAAAGAAGACAATTTAATGCTTCAAAGAATCCAGGATACCAGGTAAACATCAAGCGTAGCATCCGTAATCAACATGGCATCTACTATCTAAACATTCTTGGCATTTATGGTCATGCACAAACAAATCTAAACTAGAAAAAAACGCTCCTTGGAGGGCAGGTCTCTGCCAGGCGGCGTTGCCCACCCAGGGCCTGCAACCTTTGGAAGTTAGTCATAGCATATTGAAATGGAATATGACAAATTATCTGACTGATATGTGACATGACTCCAGAGATAATGTGTACGGATTTGCATGAGTTTTGTAGGACTAGTAGCAAAAAGTGTGTTTTTGAAGAAAACGCAAAAGGCAAATAAATATTGTATGACCTAAGATTCGTTATTGGCCAAAACGTTAAGTAGGCTGTTATAGCACCACCAATGCCATGAGGCCGATTTGAAAGATTTGTGTTGGGGGTTCTTCCTTGACCTACTAGTGTGCGTGCAAAGTTTCACATTGATCAGTCAAACGGTGCTGGACATTAGTTGCTCACAGATGAACAGACGGATAGACAGAAGAGAAAACATAGTCTCCGGCCTTCGGATGTCCGGACTGGTTGAGACAATAACAAAAGCTATGGTAATAATTAGCCAACATATATCTATGTAGCCTAATACCTATCTAATCTATCTATCTTGAAGGTGAGGTGGTGTCTGAAGAGGTTAGTTCTCAGACTGCGGCGGGAGACCAACATGACCAGTCAGTTCGGTTGGAGTTCAGTCTTAAATTGATGGTTTAAAGTAGACAGCAGAATTCAGAGAATCTACCTTCTAATTGTCAAAGGTATAACAAAAACACACATTTACTTTATTTCATGCCACCAATCATGCAGAACCACAGAAGAAAACAGTGTTGCAGCAATTCATTCACAGATAGACTTGCTGGAACAGAGGACTCCAAATCCAAAGTGTTCCCAGAGTGTCATTTGTCTGCGACCGTAAATACTGTCAACTCTGCTTTACACTCAGTGCATCAAAAATACAAGCGCTGGGCCCCAGAGGGCGACTAAAAGGCTTTGTTTTATAAACGGGCTGGACCAGTCAAAGCAGGAAATGGAGCATCTGTTTCAATTCCTGTTTAGGAAATAAACAGTGTGGATAATTGGGGATATTGGCTGGAATGAGATGCGTTATGCCATTTATAGTCACAGGAAATTGTGAGAGAACAGCAGATCTGTAGTAGCCTATGTCTGCGTGCACACATGCTTCTTTTGATTTGGGGCTGCATTCTGCAAATTCTTCTGAATCTTGGATTATGAATGCCCCACAAACATCCATTAGATGAGCCAAAAGTGTGCGAGAAATGCAGAATGCAACACTTGTGGCTGAGTGCTTGGAAATCATCCTGGGCTCTAGTCTAGAGGGAATTACTTTTTAAGGAAAGCGGTGATGAAAATCTCACATTTTGTGGATTAAGGAATGCTGAGGTGATGGAATCTTAAGTTCACACGAGGTTGGTTTGTTTGTTTTGCTGAATTGTAGAACCTCACAATGTAGCATTGTAGCACTTAGACTTTATCGTCTGTTGTGATGTGGTAGTGTTAGTAAGGCCTAATGCAGAGTAATGATAATAATACTAATACTTAGATTATACAGCATAACACCTATAACAACAAAAGTTATAAATGTCTTCCCATAAAACAGAAGAATGTTATAAAATAACATAAAAAACTATTCATAGTTATTACGGTTTACTCATTGAACTTTTGTGATATCACATTGAAAAGTCTGGAGGTCTTCAGAGAATTAATTCAGCGAGACAGTAATGACTTATGAGTGTGCCAGAAGATATTTTTTTAAATGACTTGACTTCTAAATGTAGGACTGCATAGTTAATTACGTAGTAGTATCAATTTCAGCTCCCACGGTTGACGGTTAAGCTGAAATTAATTACAGTACATCAATGTGTGCACTGCATCAAGTGCTTTACGTTGCTGTATGAAATCAATCACTCCCATTTACATTCTTTGGGTTTTCACACTGAGCACTGTGACCAGCCACAGCTGCGCTCTGTTTTGTCTGTGTGCAGCTTGTTCGTCTCTGCACACATCCGCTGATACATGTGATTAAGCATGTGCCTACAGAAGAGGACTAAGCCGGCTGCTTGCTCACGCCTCGCGGAGGAGAAGAGTAGTTCGGAGCTTCAGCCTCTGATCGGGGACAATTGGGGCTGAATGATTCACTAGCACCTCCAGCTAAGAAGGGAAACCCACTCATGATAGAGAGGCCAAAGCGTACTACCAAAGCTAACATACATGGAGTTATTGTTTTAGAATAGACACATGAGCATTGTCATATACTCAAACCAGTTACAAACCAGATGGTGTCATACAAGCACAACTGTGCAAGCGTTCCTTAAGGGTGTTTTCTGCACCTGAAATGTGATAATAAAATCCAGTATGAGCCCATGAAGACTGTGGCAGGTGCAGCTCATGGTCCTCTAGCCACACAGACATAATATCCACCAGGCCTCCACACCCACACTGTGTGATCCTTATTTACACATCTACCGCAGTGTGATGATGTTTAAAGACACCGGCTATGATTGCAGAGGGACTACTGCCGGTATAGAATGGCTTGTCGCCGAGACTAAACAACACAACAAATATACTGTATACCACAATATAACAATATAAAATATAATATAATGTAGTTGTGTTTTCAATCAACGTCAATGATGTACATCATATTGAATATCAAATCAACGCAGGAGCTCTGCACTCTCACACCAGTGCCTCATCCATCAACTGGAAATGTAACATAATTACAAATTTAGCATGGAACTGCTTTGCAAATCTCAACAGCCCTCTATGCATTATCTGAAATATTTATGCGGTTGCATACTTCCATTAGGATTAGGTCAAAGTCAATGTATATCGTATTGAATATCAAATCAATGCATATCAATTTTCAGTATTTGACACCAACCTGTCACATGCCCTCACAGGAGAGTGTGCACTAGGACTGAATGATATATTATTATTGTATCATATTATCTAGATATGAACATGCTATACACTATACGTATCCAAGCAACAATTAGGCCTGTCACAATTATTACATAAACGTCTAATCGCAATTATTTGAGAAAATCGCGATAATCTTTGCATAATCGTCATAATCGTTTCCATGAAAAATGTTAACACATAGAAAGCAGAAATAGCAGATCTACGCTTACATCTACGCTTACATCTAAGCTTACAACGCGTCACTTTGTGACGCGTTGTAAGCTTGTAGATAAGCTATTTCTGCTATTTTTACATGTATAAAAGTATTAAATATGTCAATAATTTATTTGTATATGTTATTTGTCAAATCTGCCCGGTGCAATTTTTTATTACGAAGCCTAAAAGGCAAACTAAAATTGTATTCATATGCTCCAATGTTTCAACGCCAAACACACCATTAAATCGTTAATCGCAATCATTTGAGTGACAATTAATCGTCAACTTAAATTTGTAATCGTGACAGCCCTAGCAACAATGTACATTTCCCTGGCTGGCTCTGTATGTACAGCTAAAGCCAGCCAATCACAAACAGGCCTTCATGCTCTGAGCGTGTCCAATAGCTTGTTTCATCTTCAGCTCATTCAACCCCCTTTCCCTGCATGTCGTGTAGAAACACACTCTGTCACTGGCGTGTGCGTGAGACGAGCACAACTGCGGCAGTTTCACAGGCCCTACTCACTCACCTTTTTATTGAAAATGATTTGCAGTATAGGCGACGTCTGACAAGACCAGAACTGACATTAGTTTTTTGAACGATAAGTGATTTTCCCTGACCGTTGTAAAGTTTATCCCGTTCGCCATGTCGTAGTAGGAAGTGAGCGTTTGACTTCCAGTCAGTGGACTTCAAAATTCGAGCAGCGGGTCAAGTCGTAGGAAAGTAAGCGCTTGTATTCCGGTCGGAGGAATTCAAAATAAAAGCAACATTGGCTTGTAATAATATGCAATTTCTTGAAGAATGCTCAGATTCACTGTTGCTACACTTAAAATCAAATAATTAAATTTAATTGTGTTTCTGTCAAAATTTCATTTATGTTTGGCTTTTAGGCTTGTAAACAAAAGTTACACAGGGTAGATATGACAAATGACACATTTTAACTACTTTATACTTGAAACATAAACATTTTTAGTGGAAATAGCAGATCTACAAGCTCAAAACGTGTCGCAATGCGACACGTTTTAAGCTTATTGATCTGCTATTTCCACTATTTTTTTGAAGTTTTAGAAAATATATTCAAATTTTTTAACATGGAAATGATTTTGACGATTATGGTGATTATAAAAGAAATATTGCCATTATATCAAATTATTACGATTAGGCGAATATGAAATAATTGTGACAGGCCTATCGTGCAGCCCTAGCGTGCGCTCCCCTCCGGTCTCACCAACTAGACTATGTATTTTCCTGGAATGCAATTACCAAACCTGTTCATTGACACTTAACTCATTGAGACAAATTATGTAATCACAGACGGTAATTAGCTAAATAATCAGGACTATCATTTTAGCCATAATTGTGCTGGCTAGATGATAGATTTGTTAATCAACACAAATTTTGCCCCAGCTTTAAGCCTTTACTACCTACCCAGTCTGCAGCCTGCTAACATTACATCACCCGTTGAACAATGATGAACGAGGCACTGGTGTGAGAGTGCAGAGCTTTTGCATTGATTTGATATTCAATATGATATACATTGACTTTGATCTAATGGAAGTGTGCAACAGCATACATACTGTATTTCAGATAATGCTTTGAGGCCAGGGATGTTGACATTTGCAAAGCAGTTCCATGCCTATGCCAAATTTGTAATTGACTTTTTATGTTACATTGCCAGTTGATGAATGTTCAATATGATGTACATTGACTTTGATCTAATGGAAGTATGCAACAGCATAAATATTTCAGATTACGTGTAGACTGAGGGCGGCTGAGGTTTGCCGTTAATGAAGTTCCAGGCTAAATTTGTAATTGACTTTTCGATGTTACATAAAGTAAACTAATTGCAGTCGGGTGCACTTCTGAAATATCTTGAGGGGTGTCGTTGACAGGTCTTTTGCAACCAGCCGATGGATGGTACAAGAAATGCAAGAGGCCCCTGGCTCAAAGTACGCATGTACGCTCTAATCTCTGTCTACCATGGACTTATCTCTGCATTTATTACAAACCTTCTGCCATCCTGTGCGGTCATCCTGTGCTGTATAGGTCGTTTCTTTGTCGAAGGAAGTCAAAGGAAAAGGTTACAGTGACTGTTTGAAAGTTGAGGTTGATTTTCTTTTAATGGTATTCACTATACTGTCTGATTTGTCCTGGTGTTTATCTGTTTTTAAGGCGGTTGCCATAGTGCTTGTATATGCTGCCATCCATCCATATTGTCTGACAATACCAAATATTTGAAATTACATGGTAGTGAGTCATGTGAGCCATACTTCAGTTCTTTTTAAAAATAACTTTATATTCAACAATCCCTTGCCTTCCAAGGCAGCACTAAACTGGATCAGGCCAAGATTAAATCCTCCCAAACCGCTCTCTGGGGGGGTTTTAAGGACAGGCTACATAGTTGACTGTATTTAGGACTTGTAATGTAATTTCATTGATATGCATGGTTTGCCTTTTCTTTGATATTCCGTTACACAATTTCACAGAGCTATATTTGAATAATCCTACAGCGTAGACAAAGATCAGTTAATTTCACATATTGCACATTACTAACTGACAGAAAGCCACGTAACTTTCCTCATTAATTGATAAGTCATAGCTGTAGCTAGCCAAAAAAAGATGCAGGATTTGAACAACATAATATGTGCATAGTGAGAAATCCCAAATATTGACCATGGAAATTGTGCTACATACGTGCTAATCCTTTGGTATTTACCACGATATGCCACTTTTGTTTAACCACTTACCACTTCCACACCAGCATCCCTATTCTGGGGGGATGCTGTTTAACGTGTGCCAAAAATAGCCAATCTACAAGCGTTGCACTTGCAATGCGTTGTGAGCTTGTAGATCTGCTATTTCTGACGAATCGATTTGTGTAGAGTGAACTAAGAGCGTACCAAATTCGCTCTTTACAGGTCCTTTGATCAAGTATAGAGGGTTTAACTTAAACCCTTTATACTTGATCAAACGGACATGTGAAGAGCGCATTTGGTACGCTCTTATTTTTAAGTGGTACTGAATTTGCAGCACAACCAAAAGCTAATTCGTCCTAGTGTATGATGGAGGACAATTTCACGATATATTCAAATCTCCACGATACGATTATTGTGCGATAATCTTTTCACGATAAACGATAATAATGATAATGGTCCCATTAGCCTTTTGGGCTTTGTAATCAAACATTGCACAAGGCAGAACTTAAATATACAAAGAAATTATTGACATATTTAATAATTTTATACATACAGAGCTTACAACGCGTCGTAAGCTTGTAGATCTGCTATTTCTGCTTTTTAGCAGATGCAATCTGCTCTACAAAGAGACAGAGAGTGAGACATCGTCATCTGCGACATCTATTTCATCCGCGACACCTATTTGTCATTGGCTGTCCTGGCTGTCCTTCACTACTTTAAGCCAATGGGGAGCATTGGGGACACTTCCCCGTTTAAGCCAATGGGGAGACGGCCCGTCGTCCGCAGTACCACCCCTTCCGCCCCCTCCCCTCCCTGAGGAAATCAAGGCTTCTCAGTCCTGATTGCGGACTACAGACTAAATGCTTGCGTGCTTCCTCAGGCCTAGTTGGACTATTAAGTTATTATTTGGCCATGTTCACCCTGACTTTAATCTTCGCTTTTGTTGGGAAGACCTGTGTGTTGTCTAAGAAGGTTGCCAACACTTACATAAAAAACATAATTTGCGTTTAGCGGCGCACATTCAATGTGGCTCAACAACGGGGGAAATACCAAAACGCTCGCCCCAAAACACAGTCGCCCCTGGGCAACCGGTATTACAGGCAAATCGGCAGTATATAGAATGGGGGGCGAGTGTGTTTTGGGGCGAGTTTTTATTTATTTTCTCATTTGTTTTCCGAGGCGAACTTGTCCGCCCAGCCCAATACTTATGGAATACTTTCATTGCCGTAAGCAAGGAAATACTTCGTTTTGTTGTTACTTTTGGGTAAATGTATTTATTAAGTAGCCGTGTAATAAGCGGGATAATGCATGGGGAGGTAGTCATTATTGAAATTTAAAGCCCTTCAGGGCGATTAGGCGAGAAACAAGCAGGTCTATGATAACAATCACACACACACACGCTGACAAGCCACACACACACACACACACACACACACACACACACACACACACACACACACACACACACACACACACACACACACACACACACACACACACACACACACACACACACACAATACAGCATGCATCTGCTAATAATATGACTGTCAAGTCATATTCATTCTTGTTTTATATTCGAAATTGTGTGAAAAATTTTCAACATGGAGACGATTATGACGATTATGCAAAAATAATTGCGATTATCTCAAAATATTGCGATTAGACGATAATGTAATAATTGTGACAGGCCTAGGTCCCATCCCTATTTGCTACAGTGTGTACTGAGCTGTACGTTACCCATTGCTCTGTGTATCTGTCTTCAGTTCAAGGACCTGCAGGTGGACAGAGAGATGCTGCTGACCACCAACCGGAGCGTGGCCGAGGACAGTCTTGCCTGGCGACCCCGTCTCAACAATGGCAAACTCCAGCTGGCCGAGAAATACCGGGAGCTGTCCAACCTGACCACGGCCTGCTGGGAAAAGCACAGTAAACTTGGTGAGTTTGAGAGAGATGCGGCTGGTGCCTCTATTAGCGTGAAGGATCCTAACGGGGAAGAACGCGGTCGAGACGGGAATCGGGAGGACTAGCTTGGCAGGGCCGCTTTGAAAATTTGAGGAGTGTATGGTGGAACGGAAAATAATACGGCCATGCCGGTTACGGTTTAAGTCTGTTTCAGGCTTGTCTCTGAGCCATTTGTCTGGTAAAGGGGCTACCTTAATATTATGATTTAAATACATTTAGCATGCCATCCCGTTTTCCTCTTAGCTGGACAGCAATTTGTTCAGGGCCACGATTCACTGCTACAGACGAAGTATAAAAAATAAATAAATACATTTGGTGCTGACCGGTCCAGCGGTTTGCGAGGTTAGCTCTACACGCACACGCACACACACACACACACACACACACACACACACACACACACACACACACACACACACACACACACACACACACACACACACACACACACACACACAGTTTGTCAACAGTGTCAGATGCCAACAATGACATTATGTTCAAACTAAGTGTCAACACATGTAGATTACTTGTAGAAAACCTTTATTTTGAAGACATCATTTCGTCGCCCAACACCACAGAGACTATTAAACGGCCTTAAGATGAGGACTGGAATCCAGTCTTCTCTGACTGAATGAGTAAAGGATTTGAGTTATTTGAAATTGGAACACGCTTTGGGTGTACTACGTCATTTATACTTCCCAGTTGCATCAGTTCATACCAAGAGATTCAAGAGATGTTATTGCCGCATAGACGTACGAATGCACGCACTGTGAATACTCACGCATATGAATGCATGTAGAAGAGATTGCAACCCCAGTGTTACTGTTCAGCACCCTGCTCTCCTTACAGTCCAATCTCCTCCCTTTCCTATGATGCCATCGGTCATACATTCATTGGGAGACGTTTACCCACACAGTGCTCTGGCCTTCACACAGCCATAAGAGAAATATGGAATATGTGTTGACTCTCTTGGCCTTGGCTCCTCTCCTCTCCTCCATCACATTGTGTACCCTACATCGAGTGGTGCTGCATCGAGTCTGTCTTTCAATGGCCTTTTGTCTGAGGAGGAGGGGGGGGGGGCACAAATACGAGTTTCACATGACTGTACAGAAAAGGCTTCAGAGTGTCAATGAGACAGACTTCTTCAACCGCTCAGTGTAAGCTCCAGTGTGGTCATGGGAACGGAGGGGGGGGCATATCAAATGCCAGTAGGGAGCTCGGAGTGGTTGTCATGGAATTTGAGTGGTGGGAAGGGGCCGTGTCTTTGTTTTGGCAAGTCATGCTTCTGACAGTGTGATAGAGCTGAACCAGGGGGGCTATATGAGGGAGAGCTTTGAGCTGAGTGAAACTGAGGGAATACATATACATGTTTATATTGTCTTTCTTGGGTGAACTGCCGAAATTGTTGAAATGGTTGTCATACCTGAAGCAGGCGATACGAGGTCTCCAAACGGCTCCCGTATGCTTTTTTGGAGGGAGGCCTGCTCCTTTGCTCCAATTACTGAGTGTAAACTTTATGGATCAGACACAACACAACGTTGAATCTGTTCTGACCTCCCTGGTGATGTGGTATGCGTTTGAATGATGAGTGCACACTCCGCAGACAACTTCAGCTGCTTCCCAATGATGGAAGGTGGGTGGAATGTTTAACTTCCTGTCAACACATATACACACACACACACACACACACACACACACACACACACACACACACACACACACACACACACACACACACACACACACACACACACACACACACACAGTACCAGAAACGCCAACACATAGCAGGATGGGTGGGGGGGCCTTCCTTCCTCTCTAAAACATCTGATTCTCGTTTGGGGCTGCAACAAGGGAGGACAAAACGTCAATGAGGAGGATTTCTTGAGGCGAGTAATTGTGGCAGAGACAAAACTGTGTAACTTCCGGCTAAGCGCCGACAGCTGTATTGTGTAATGCAGCCTGATGACAGCAAAGGAAATCTATTAGAGAGAGAAACGTGGAAATTTGGCCAAGTACGCCGTTGTCCCCAGGTGGAACTGCAACCTTGTAATGTGATCCTCTCTGTATTGTACACCGCTAATGTCCCCGCTGCCTGCCAGCATTAGAATCCAGAATGCTTCACACAACATCGTTGCCCTTCACACTGTTGCTAATTAATGCCACTGACTTTTAGGCTTAGAGATTCATAATAAACCTACATATGCTCATTAGTGTGTACACACTAATACACAGAAACACTAATGCTTATTTTATACTCTGTCGTACGATGGTGTCACCCGCCTAAAATAGCAGATGTACGCGGCACAAGCTCACAGTATGGCCCGATGTGTTGCGTTGAGAGCTTGTAGATCGGCTATTTTCTACGCATGTCACCGTCATACATTGAAATATAAATCAGCCTTAACCCATTAAGATCTGAAGCCGATTCTACAAATGTCTTCTAAATCCCAACAGCTTTCTGAAAAACGTATGTTTCTATATGAGTGGTTCTCAAACTTTTTCATGTCAAGGACCCCCAAAATGATATGTATTTGGCCGCGGACCCCCATCTCAAAATATGTTGTTCCAGGGACCCCCCAGAAGCAAAGATTTGGGTTACAAATGTTCGCTTAAAAATATATATATTCAAAGGTTTGCACAAGTTTTCACGATTTTTCAAAAATAGCAGATCTACAAGCTCGTAGCGCGGCACAAGCCAAAGTGTAAAATAATGCTTTTTAGCTCAAATCAAATCGTCCAGTCCTAAGACAGTCAGTCCTTACAGTCAGACTGTAAGTCTGGAGCATATGTCACACACCAACATTTCGCTGCTTGTACTTATGAGTGAGTGACAAACAAAGCCCTTTGTTTGAATCTCATCGTAAATGGACCTGAATCAGATATTTTTACGTATAACCCTCAACCACAGAACAGACAATACTTGCGAACAGCCACTCGCATGTTCAGGCCAACAGAAAGGAAACGACAATGGCTAGGCTTGTCTCTTACCAATGTTTTGTTTTCACAAATGTATTTTTCTTTTTTGGGAGTAGTTATCAAAGAGCTCAAAGCTGGATTAAGTCTTTACTGGAAACACCCCTCATACCGGATTTAACAGGGGGAATGGTGCGTGTTTACTAAAGCTTTGATGATAAATCCCACCAAGTCTAATGTAACAAGTTCCAGCCCGACAAAAGCAAGCCATCGCCTCTTTAGCTGTAGGACAAACACTCACCATGAGCTCCATAAGCAAGATCAATCTAATGCTATTGTATTCACACGTCAATGACACTCGTACCATTTCACTGAAAGTCATCAATTAAGTGGTTGAAGGAAAGTGGTCTGTGACATTGACTTTTCCCTCTGGGGATTAATAATGCATATCATCATCATCATCACTTTTGTGGATTCGAAAAATCTAAGTTTTTTTTAACACATGACCCTATTCTGGATGCACAACACTGTTTCCCCGCTGAAAATAGGGCAAATCATCTTTCTTTAGTCTTTTTAGAAGCCACGCAGTTAATAATACAGCTTCATCTGAGATTTCACATACGTCAGTGCAACCCGGCACCCAATGAAACAGGGTCTATATAAAGGACAGAGGGTTAATTATTAGGGCAGTTAACAAAGAGCAGGTGCAGCTTGCCTTCCCAGTGGGATGGCCCTGCCTCGCTCTCTCTCTCTCTCTCTCTCCTGACCAACAATCACATGGAGTTAAGTGTAATGTCCACTGGACCACACATTAAGAGGAAAGGTGATGTGCTGAATTTTACACACAGCTGAGTTAACCCACTTAGACCGGGAACGCATCCGTGTCATTTTTTAGATGTCTTTGGCTATTCAAAAATAGCAGATCTACATGAGCTGGTAGATCTGCTATTTTTGAAAATGTGTGCAAATCTTTGAATATATATATATATATATATATTTAAAGTGAACATTTGTAACTCAAATCTTTGTTTCCGGGAGTCCCTGGAACAAAATATTTTGAGACGAGGGTCCGTGGCCAAATACGTATCTAAAAATGTTTTCTAAATCCTAACAGTATGTTGCTAGCTCAGTGGTGCTCCAACCTTTCCATGTCAAGGACCACCCTAAACTATATGTATTTGGCCACAGACCCCACTCTCAAAATATGTTGTTCCAGGGACCCCCAGAAGCACAGATCGGTGTTTAAAGTTCGCTTTAAAACACAAATGTTCGTGATTTTTCCCAAAAATAGCAGATCTACAAGCTCATAGCGTGGCGCCGCACAATGAGCTTGTATGTCTGCTATTTTTTGAATAGCCAAAGAAATCTAAAATGATTTTCCAGGTCTAAATGGGTTAAAGCAATCCAAGCAATTTGTAGTGAATAGTACATCTGCAGTGGTTGGAAGTGGTCTCCCTCTACTCTTCCATTGAGAAATGTAGAACCTTGTGTTTGGGTAAGACTACTAGTACTGGTTGACTAAGTGCTATTGCCTGAAGCTCAAAGCGCAATATCGCCCTGCTCAAACTGGTGTTCCGTCTTAGCTCAGTTTTAGAAATGTTCTGTTACCCCTTTTACCATCCTGGTCCATGAAGGGTTAAGCTCCTTCCTCAGGATGCCAGAGAGTTGTTGCTATAGGGCCACGTGTTGCTTCCTCTCTTGCCTCTTTGAACTTCAAGTACCCCATCTCTTCCCCATCTGCTGACATTCAATCCTATAACAGGACCAGCAGTTACAGAAGGTCACTGAATGGACGTCTCCTCTACAGAAACATTTGTGGTGACTGCCACATTCTACCCTTTTAAGCCTTACAGTACCCTGACAACCTTAATATACAATTATTGTATATATACATGTAATTAATTTTGAGGTAATTAAATTCCTCTTCATTGTTTGAACGGTGGTTCCCAGGAACTTCACCCCCCACAGAAAACTATCACCCCAGCAACAAGTTGTTGCACTGACTGTGCCACTCAGTGTGTGTGAGTTAACCATTGTGCTTCGTGTGCGTGTAAATTTGTCCAGAAAATAGTCTGTGTTATGCTTGTGCTCTTCTCTCTGTGATGATTTTTTTGTGTGTGACAGAAGATGAAGCAAGTTTTAAATGTCCATGTATGGCTTTCATTTAATGCTGACTTCCAACACATTTTCAACCTCAAAATCGATCAATTAAATCAAAGTACAATATGTTTTTCTGTAAAAAGTGGATTTACTCCAACATTTATTTATTATACAATTACAAAAAATGTGACCTGATTTGGAGGTCAAACTTTTTTGTATTTTCAATACAATTAGTTCAAAACAATATATAACAATGTTCCGTAACCAGTCACTACAGGAACAGCTGCTCTCCATATTGTTTTAGAACAAGAATAGTAATCAAATGTGCCAAAAAAATGTCTAGCCCTGTCCCAGGATCGTTTGAACTTGATTTTGTGGTTCATTTATTTTTATTTGGACTTGACATCATAGAAGAAGTGAGGGATTGATCTTGTAATGTTACTGAACTATCATATTAAAGGACTATACGTGATCAACTGACGTGATTTAACAGTGGTGAGTAACCCCTGTGAAATAATGGAGGACAGGAGGAAATAATCGGACTTGATATTTATGCATTATTTTCATATTTACACAACAATTTTACTTCTGACATTTAGGTGAATGATAGAGAAGTATTTGGAGATTCTGAATCAGGCTTAAACAAATTATTTGAGGTCTCCTGTGAAGTGTGCAGCCATAGGATTCATTGGGGAATACCAAATACCCATTGTAAAGGTATGCAGGTGCGTGTGTTTAATTGTTGCACTCTGCAAAGCCCTATCTAGTATCTGCACTGTGTGTGAGTGTAATCGGCAGCAGATAGGTAGCCCGGTATGCCGAGCAGCTTTTCTTCATTTGAGGTTGAGTCGGTGCCATTTTGGGGAATAACAAAGATATAACTCTGAGTACACTGCAACTGCATCCATATGTTTGTTTTGTTTCATTGCTAACTGGCTCCCTGCAGCAGGCATGCCATCCATCAACACCAATGATATCTAGCGGCCTTTGACAAGAAGTAAGTTCACTGGCAGTTCAGTCAAAAAAACAAATCTATTTCTGCAGTAGGCTGGGGGTAGATGCTATATTATGCTGTTAAATAAGTTGGGCAGAAGTGCCTCAGGAGGCTGTCTGGCTTAGTTTGATCCCCGGCTCCTCCTGACTTTTGTGAAAGTGTCCTTGAACAAGAGACTGAACCCCTGCGTAACTGCTCTCGTTGAGCTGGTTGGTGACTGTGATACACGCTGTAACGCTCTTTGGTAAAGGCGCTATAGAAATGCAGATAATTTAACATTTACGAGACAAAAACAGCAACCCTCATGCTGTTTTTTTTTTAACCCATTCAAGCCGGGGACGCATCTGTGTCATTTTAGATTTCTTTGGCTATTCAAAAATAGCAGATATACAAGCTCATAGCGCGGCACCGAGTGCCGCGCTATGAGCTTGTAGATCTGCTATTTATTTTTTTTATCGTGAAAATGTATGCAAATCTTTCAATATATATTTTTAAAAGCAATTTAAAAAAAAAACTAAAATCTTTGCTTCTGGGGGGTCCCTGAAACAAAATATATATATATCAGTGGTTCTAAAACTTTTTCATGTCAAGGACCCCCAAAATTATATGTATTTGGCCACGGACCCCGATCTAAAAAATTGTTCCAGGGACCCCCAGAAGCAAAGATTTGAGTTCCAAATGTTTGCTTTAAAAATATATATATATTCAAAGATTTGCCCAATTGTTCATGATTTAAAAAAAATAGCAGATCTACAAGCTCATAGCGTGGCACTCGGTGCCGCGCTATGAGCTTGTATATCTGCTATTTATGAATAGTCAAAGTGTAAAATAATGCTTTTTTAGGTCAAATCAAAAAATGACACAGATACTTCTCCCGGTCTTCATGGGTTAAAGAAGACCCATAGTAAGTGCTTATTCAGCTTATGTACAATTGAACAGGAATTGAGTTTTACCCTATTCACAGTCACGATAATAAAACTAAATGTCAAGCAATGTACTTGTGTGCCACTGTCAGGGTGTGCTTCTACTGTATACCTACTGTATATGTGGCTGTAGACATGCCTACAGCGGCCTGGAAACGAGTCTGTCATTTGCTCTGGCAGATAGTCTGGGCAATGCCAGCCTATGCCTACAGTAACTCTGACAGCAAGACAGGTTCAACATAGGGTTAACCCATTCAATCCCCGGAACGCATCTGTGTCATTTTAGATTCCTTTGGCTGTTCAAAAACAGCAGATATACCAATGAGCTTGTAGATCTACTATTTTTTTTAAATCTAGTTTTTTTTGTGCAAATGTTTGAATATGTTCTTTTAAAGCAAACATTTCAACTCAAATCTTTGCTTCTGGGGGGTCCCTGGAACTAAATATTTTGAGATGGGGGTCTGCGGCCAAATACATATCATTTTCCCAGGTCAAGGACCCCCAGAATTATATGTATTTGGCTGCGACCCCCATCTCAAAATATTTTGTTCCAGGCAAGGGATCCCCCAGAAGCACATTTTTTAGTTAAAAATGTTCACTTTAAAAAATATATAGGCCTATATATTAAAAGATTTGCACGAATTGTCAAGATTTTTCTAAAAAAAGCAGATCTACAAGCTCGGTGCCATGCTATGAGCTTGTATATCAGCAATTTTTTTGAATAGCCAAATAAATCTAAAATGCTTTTCTGGTCTTAATGGATTAAGGCACCATAATAAATCAACTGCTATACGTATCTACCTTAGCAGACACAAACACAGCCTCAATGCAGGTGATCAGTAGAGGGAACTAATTACATAGATTAGCATCACGGTTGGGTCCTCAGCCTAGCATCTGTAGACTGTAGATCTGTCCCATCCTGCACCCCAGGGTGCCCTTGGCCATTTTGCAAGTTGAGATAAGCTGTTGGCTGACTAGCTCACACACCACTTTTATTGGTTTGCTTTCCTATAAGAAAAGGTTGGCATAGGTATTCAAAAGTTGAATACAAGCATATTTACAGCACACCTCACAGTTTCAGTAAAGCACCGCCCAACACCGTGCTAGAGCGTCAGCATTCTCTATCACGAGAATGTCATAATGGCTAGAATTACTCTCTAAATCAAATGTACAAGTACATTCATTTTCCGATGCTCTAATTCGAATCCAAAAGCTATAATTCCTGACCTTAACATGTTTTATTATAGTGGCTCAGGAGGTGGAGGGGCCGCTTGGGAATCGGAAGGAAGGTTACCGATTCGATCCCCAGCTCCCCCCTGGGTTAGTGCCGAAGTGACCTTGAGCACGACACTGAACCCGTAACCGCTCCCGATGAGTAGGTTGGTGCCTTGCATTGGTTTCCTCTGCCGCCCGTCGGTGTGTGAATGTGTGCGTAAACTGGTGAATACAATGCGCATTACTTTGGATTAACGCGCTAGCACCTTTCACCATTTAATTAATCAAATTGATTTGAGATCCCTCCGATATGCCGTGTGTTACTCTCCTCCATAGCACCATTCACCGCGTCAGTGTCGTAGTACTAGATTGCATTAGCATCCCCCCTAAGCGCACACACACACACACACACACACACACACACACACACACAAACACACTTTGCTCCAACCCCCAAAGATGTAGGTCACACACAGCTGCTCTAGGAGTATTTGTTTGCCTGGCTGTCACCTCCTATTACACCCCCATCTCCAACAGCTGCGATGTGGGGCTGCACACACAAGACCATTCTCTCACGCATGCTTGGTTCTTAGTAGTCTACCCCGAATGCTCCACAGTCGAACGTGGACTGCTATATTATTAATATGGGTGTGGTGGAACATGTAGGTGCGTCATTGAGTATTAGGCGTGCTCCGACAGCGCTTTGCCATTTTAGATTCTGTTTTGCATTGAGACTAAAGTCGTGGACACTGTATGTAAAATAACAATATTCTTCGATTACCCACGTTCAACCTGGCATCCCTATTTCGGACATGTTATTATAGGTGAAAACTATTTCAAAAACAGTGAAAAGAGCAGATCTACAAGCTTGTAGAACTGCTATTTTCACTATTAGTTGTATGACAAAGAATATAAGATAATAAGAATATAAGTGGTTAAGGTTATTTGCTCGTAACACTGGGAACATCACACAACCACTGGTTGAGAAGCACTGCTTTTGAAGAGAAAACATCTTGGCTAGAGATGCTGAGTGGGGGAACAGCATGTGACAAACCTCATCCACTTGATGACCATTTTGTCCTCCATCGGATGACCCCCCGCCAGAGTGACCTCTGTTCGAACCTTACCCCTGGCAAAGTTCAGCCAGAGGACCGGCTTACAGCAGCAGGGCACGTGATGACTGCTTTTACTTGAGGGGACAGGGGACCCTTTCTAGTCAGCTGGCACTGATCTAATACATTATGACTCCCTTCTTCCCCTGGAAAAGTGACAGATGCGCGGCGTTCGTGTGAGACACAAAAAACAGAGCATCAGATCAGACACATACACAAAGTGACTGAGTGCCTGCGTCTACAATAATCAAATCTAGATCTGGCAGGTCTTGGATAAAAACGAATGTTGTTGTTACTGAGGTGGGCATAAATAAGTAATTGAAATGTGTGCATGTGCATTGATGTGTAAGTCTCAGGGATCGGGCATCTGAGACAAGCCCCTGAGGTTTCTCTTCCCCAGTGAAGTGAAAAAGAGCTCTGAAATATAAGACGATGTGCGCTCGATGAACATATTTATATGCCATGCTTTTTTTCCTCCAATTTTGATAGATCCTATAGACAGTTATACTGATATATGTTGGGTACTTGTTCACATATGTTATTTAGATAGCCATATATGGTTTGCTTGACCACAAACGCTAAGAATGTTATTTAGACAGATGCTAGGTTTGACGTTTACCTGGTTTCTTTGAAGAACTGAATTGTTTTTCACTGTTTACTTTAGTTTTTTTTTTTACTATTTGCACTATTTACTTGCCGTTTACTCTGATCTCGCACTTGCAAGTCGCTCTGGATAAAAGTGTGTGGGATACAAAACAGCACGAGCACCTCCCCATTGGGGATGTGTTGGTCAAACATGGTTTCTCAGTTACTGCATTCCCTTTCAGCACAATCGAAGTCATGAATAACTCCCCTCCTCCTCTCATTTGTAAATCAGAGATGTTTTCTTTTGTACTTTCAGAGGCCCACGTCCGGAAGCACAGCCTGCAGACCGCCCAGAATCTCCTCCAGGAGGACGTGGGACGTGCCGAGGACCAATCTGAGGTAAAAACAAAACAAAGCATAATAAGACAAATGGTCTTGTTGTGTAAAACAAACAAGCTCTTCAGCTGTGTTGTGAGAGAGCTTGACAACAAAATGCCCCATCCCTTAATCCCACCCCACCCCACACAACACACACACACAAAGAAACACTGCTGTTCTGGGGGTAGGTTTCGTCCGTGCAGTAAACAACAGTTCCTTCACCACCTAATCAATTACTCCACGACTTGAAATCAATAACCTGCCTGCAGTCCACTGATAGGTCGGGGCAGCTTCCTTCATAAACCTGCCTGTGCTGAATCACTGCCCGGCGTAAGTGCTCAGAAAACGGCTGTCCATATTAGAGCAACAGTGGGTGCAACGTACACAGAGCTCGTGGTTTATGTTGTCTGCCGTGTTAGTGAAGTCGTTGGGTTGGTGTGATTTCAGTACTAGTTTGTCTTTGTTGATTTAGAACAGGGGTGGCCAACCATGTCTTTAACCCATTAAGACCGGGAACGCATCTGTGTAACCACTTAAACCATTAGTTTATACTTTGGCTATTCAAAAATAGCAGATATACAAGCTCATAGCGCGGCACCGAGTGCCACACTATGAGCTTGTAGATCTGATATTTTTGAAAAATCTTGAAAATTTGTGCAAAACTTTGAATATATATATATTTTTAAAGCAAACATTTTTAACTCAAATCTTTGCTTCTGGGGGGTCTCTGGAACAAAATATTTTGAGATGGGGGTCGGCGGCCAAATATGTACACAAAAGGTCGTTGGGATCGGGAGTCGAACTCACGACACGCTGTCAAGCTGGATTACCAGCGTATGTGGTATGCGCCTGGACCGCTAGGCCAGCGGGCGCCCCTGCAGGTTTCAATTTGAACCCCAACTAATTGGATCAGAGGAATGGCTTTCTGAATACAGAAATGTCCGTGGCAGCATATCAGTGTTCCAAGTGTGTTACCTGTTTAGTAATAGGTCAGTGGTGGAAAGTAACTAAGTACATTTACTCAAGTACTGTACTTAAGTACAATTTTGAGGTATTTGTACTTTACTTGAGTATTTCCAATTTCCAATACTTTTACTTCTACTCCACTACATCTCAGAGGCAAATATTGTACTTTTACTCCACTACAATTATTTGAAAACTTTAGTTACTAGTTACTTTTCAGATATACACTATGATATAATGAAACATACATGAACCACTTTAGCCCTATTTTATACATAGGCTATTTGAAAATAGCAGATCTACAAGCTCACAACGCGTCGCATCGCGACGCGTTGTGAGCTTGTAGATCGGCTATTTTCAAATATTTAGTACTTTTACTTTTGGTACTTTAAGTACATTTTGATGCCAACACTTTTGTACTTTTACTCAAGTACATTTTTAATTTTGGATTTCTACTTGTAAAAGAGTATTTTTATATTGCAGTATTTGTACTTTTACTTAAGTACAGAATTTGAGTACTTTTTCCACCACTGTAATAGGTTACTACTATTTGTCAACCACAGTTAACAAGACGAGGCAGCTGTAGAATACGTTTGGGAAGAAACGGCAAAAGGCATACGTATAATGTCCATGTAGAATGAGAGTAATATTTTTCATCATGTCGAATGGAAAATGTATTTGTCTACAAGCAACAACTGCACTGCGATGGTGAGGAAAGGGAACTTGGAAAGACTTTCTGACAAACCACAAATCATTTGACTAGACTTTTCCAGCCGACAGTAAACTGAGAAAAAGAAAAAAAGGAACTGAAATCTCTAACATATGTACTGTATATGAAGCTGTTTGATGTGCATTACACTTTTCTTTTATCTACCTTTTTATATAAAAAAAATCTTTAAAATCTTTAAAATATTAATGATGGTTTTCTTGGTCTTTTTGTATGAGTGATTGCATTCTCAGTTATCAAGATGTTTGAGAGAGAAGACATGTAATGTACAACACAAAATATCAAATATGTTGCAGTATTATTGTATTTCTGAGGCAAAGAGAGTCCACTCCAAACAATAGCTGCTATTGGAATTCAGTGTAAATTCAGTATAAAATGGTTCTGCAGAAACATGGTGTGATGTCCATTTGCATTGCATCACCACACAACTTATGTTAATGTGAAATGAAGCATTGCTGAATATCTCACCATCCTGCTATGTTTCTTGTGTTTGGCAAGAATGTGGATATCAAAAGAGTAAAGGGTCTTTATTGTGGGTTTCTCCCCAATTTTGTCATTCTGCCAATTCCCTTTGAACAATGCACTACAGTACAGACAGTCCCTATTAATGCCAACCACCACTGTTGGCCTGGTATGGGTATAGAGATAGACAACCACATGCCTACTCTGAGACAAATGGAGTGACCACTTTACTTTTCACCTAACAGCGATGGTTTTCATCAGGAGAGCCGAATATCTCTCCCTGTTCTTCTCCCTGCTGAACAGGCACCTTAGAGGGACACTTAACCGATTTACACCCAAATACTGTTTTAATTAAGTTGAGGACATTATAAAAATGATGTTGGAGTGTTCTGTGTTCTTTTTCTGTTATTTTATTTTTTCCAGCATCATGTTTATTATGTCCTCAACTTCTTTAAAATTGGATTTGGGTGCAAAATTGTTGAAGTGACAATCCCACCCTGACTTCCCAAACACAAACATGGCAAATCTTGTTTGTTGGTACATTTGGCACAAGGCATCAAACCCTAATCTCCCAGGTGGTGGGTGAAAACTTTACCCTTGCGCTACCCGGATGCACCTTCTTCCATCTTTGAAACATTCAGGGGAAGGATAGACAAACTTAGGCCGGCTCTCATGTAACATGACAGGAGGCTGAGGTCATTGCATTATCTTTCACAGCCGGCTTTGTGAAAACAAATGGCTGAGAAACACATGGTTGCTCACCTCTGGCCTAGAGATATACGCTTTGATTCCAGTCAATTTTAATATAATTCATAGCCTTTAGGGAGGCTTAAAATAAAGAAATAAATGAATAAAAAGATATTAGCTGCATTTCTTTCTACCATTGTGTAATGGAGTTATAATTCCCATACACAGAGATTGCAGCCCAACCACTTCCGTCTCTGGGTTTAAGCTTATGTCTTATTCCCAAGGCTAGCCAGAGCTCAGCTGCAGTCACGGTGCTGCCTTCAGAGGCTGCTTGAAGCATTTTTTTCCTTTCCTGTTACCAAGTTAAATGAGGTCTCTTTTGTGCTTAGTGACAGATTCCCTGTTAAAGTCTCATATCCCTAGAGCCACACTACTGCTTGCCACGGATCAAATCCCGCCAGCCTGTGCTATCATACAATCATATACAGTACCCCACTTTCAGCTTTCCCACTCTCTCTGTCAGTGCAGAAATGAACTTCTAAGGCTTAACGGTGTCTAGACTTTGCGAGATGGAGCCCACCCCAACTCCCTGCAGTCAAATACATCACAGCACTCACAGAATTGTGATCAAATCTGTTACTTTTTATGAGCCTTATTGTGGCACATAAAATATACACAGTGAAAAGGATGCAAGTCTAAAGTTGCACCAAAGGTCACAGATAAACAGTATAAGCCTTCGTCAAAATCTTCTTCATGAAGTTTGTTTGATTCAATTCCCATGTGTTGGAGCTCCTTTGGTTGGTTGTCCTGCCTTCTGATATATGTTTATTTGTCTACTCTGCTTTGACAGGAGCTGCTGGAGAAATTCATGGAAGGGAACGTGAGCCTGGAGCAGTTCCTGGACTCATTCCAAAGCTCCAGAAAGACCTACCACATCCGCCGGGCTCAAGTCGAGAAGGTCCAGGAGCTCAGCCAGGCCAAGAAGCGGCAGCAATGCAAAGTTAAGAAAGCAGAAGAGCCGGACATCAAAGTTCAGGAGACAAAGAAAGACACAGAGCCGCACCAGGAGCCCCCGCAGCGGCCCAACGGCTTCATAACCCAGGGGCCGCTTCGAGTGTTCCAGCTTCGCTATGGCCTCACGCCGGCCATCCTACTGCCGCTCTCTCCCCCTGCCTCTGCCCCGAGCCATCAAAGAAGCATACCTGCCTCTGATTCACAGCCAGGACAAACTCACATCCTCAGCCCGAGCAACCCGCATCCCGGACACGGCCAGCCCATGAACCTCAGGGTCATAGGGCAGTTATCAGGCGGCTGGCCGGCCAACGGGCGGCCAGTGCGGTTGCAGCAGCTCTACAGGCCTAACCCCCAACAACCCGAGCCACCGTACCGATAACCTGGTGGAGGAGAAGGAACATTTTGCAGGCTGAGAGGTCTTTCCCAAGACATGGGACCCGACGGTGGCCCGGCAGACTTATGTGAGCAAATACAGACCCGGAGACAGTCCTGAGGTGGAATCTTCAACATCTGTTTTTTATCCATGACATCCAAAAGTTATCATGAGATATAAGTGACATGAGTTAAATCCGTGAAACTCCACAAACATGGAATGGAGTGTGTGAGAGAAAGACAGAGACAGAGAGAGAGATGCAGTTGATAAGAGACAGGAAGAATCAGGGCATGGATATTTTTTAGTTGGATTTTGTTTTCAATTGAATGTTACACTGTCAGGTTGAAACAGGGTTGTGAAGCACATCTATGATGTAAAGCTCTGTAGTATGTCAAAGAGGACTTCATTGTCCATTCATACAACATGGAACTGAGTTGGGGCTCATGTGAGATGCCAAGCTAGTGTCATCAGGCTGAATGATGACATCAATAAAGTCCTAGTCATGGTGTTCATTAAAAACTCTGATGGCTTTTTCATACACCAAGAAAGGCATTGATCTACTACGCGAGGCGCTAATCCTTAGCGTATGCATGCCAATACAAGAGACTGCAAATTATATTATTTAGACCATATGGTATTTATTAACAGTCAGATCTGCACAGTGTTCGCAGACATTGTTTGATGAGATTTAGCAAATTCTGCGTTGCACATGACTCTTTATGTTCTCTATCGGTTTAGTTTTTTTTTTTCATTTTCTACACAATTTATTCGTTATGGCATTTCCCCCCCATGTGTATAGTCCCTGTCTCTGCCAACCCCTACTGTTTGGTCTGGGTAGAGTGTAGACAACCACGTGTCTCCTCCAATACGTGGATGTGGCCGGGCGCTTTTCACCTGACAATGAGTTGTTTTACCGTTAGGACTTAACGTGTGCGAAGGAACACGCCATTCCTCCCGGTTCCATCTCCCCGCTGAACAGGCACCCCGACCGACCTGTAGGGGTCACTAGTGCAACGACAGAGAACGCCCTTCCCTGCCGGCCTCCTGCCCACGAACACAGACAATTGTGTTCTTTGGAGAGCCCGGCCAAGCCAGAGGCACCATGGAGGAATCCAACACCAGTCTCCACGGTATTAGGCCCGGAACATTCCCCTGAGCCACCTCGATGCCCTTGAATGAATCTTTATGTTCTGAATAAAAGTGATAAGAGAAGGACACCACCATTTGTTTGAAATGCCTTCCAGAAAGAAAAGAGCACCATAAACATACTGCCGTTTGTTTTTTCATACATTATGTTGGAGCTACTATCAGTGTGAGTGGTATATTTATTCATTTAAATCCTATTTGAAATGCCTGGCTTCAAAGGCTTGTTTACTCTGATAAATGAGCAGCTGCTTCTTCTTTCAAGGCGGCTTGTGTTTTTATTTCTCCCCCGAACCGGGAGAGGAGAGAGAGAGAGAGTGAATTTTAATCTCTGTGAGAACACCAGAATTTTGCAAGCCCAGTGTTGTGATTTCATATTGTAAGGAGGGCCCCTTTCCAATTTATTTCACTCATTATCTACCCCTTGCTTTAAAAGGGGAAAGCCATGGATTTCAGTTTTTCGCTTGACTTTTCCCCCCATGACATACATTTTGCTCATAAATATGTCATGTAAGTGCATGTATAGTAAAGGAGGGAAAACCATAACAAGAAAATGCCTTCTGCATGCCAGGGCTTTAACCAAACATGCCACTTTGTTTCCACTCAGGTCCAGTTGAAAAAATATAATACTGTGCGGCTTTCCTAGGCCGCACACACTTTGCTTCGAGGTAAAGGTGAACTTGAGCTCATGGATCTGTCCCAGAGGAACCCTCCGCTAGTGCATGCCAGAGAGACCATAAATAATGAGTTTTGCTGAAGTTGCATACTCGAAGAACATTGTCTCTTCCCCATTGCCTCAAATGTTTTGTTGTTACACTGTGGTCTTTCTAGACAGTTTGAATCACCATACAAGCCTACGTTTATTGTCAGTTCATTTTTGAGATATATGGAGAAAAAAAAGATCGTAACCAATTTTTTGACAGTGCGTCACTTTGTGCTTAATATGAGTATCAACCGCTGACAAATTGAGTGGGATTTCATCTCTTTCGCTATCAAGTTACTTGAAAACAAAGCGGGGATTAAAACAATACTGCTGTGTGAATTTTACATACAACGTGGCTACGCAGCCAGACACACTCCTTCTGACTGGACTAGAACCCAACATTTCACATGGAACTATGGCCGGGGGCACTCGTATGAGATGGTTATTACGAGGTACGTCAAAGCAGATCAGCGCGTCTGCAAATGAAGATGAGCTAATAATATCCTTGTCGAGTCGGTTCGCTCCTGTCATCTCTGCTCATGCTATACCTCACTGCATCGTCGCAGTGCACATGTATGTCGCAGCTGAACTGTAAGTGGTAACTGGAATACACCCCTGGCAAGACCTTCAGAATAAAATCATGTGATTCTCAGTAAAGAAATGTCAACTTCTGTGAATGTCTGAGCATTTGGTTTGATTACGTGGGGAGGGGGGAAAATGAAGGCCACTACACTGTAGACCACTAAACAACAACATGTTAAAAGTTTGATATATTGGATGCCTTGGCATGTAGAGGCATGGTCATTGGGGGAGACTTTGTGGCTGATTCAGTCAGTTTTTCCATCTCTGGGTTTATATAACAAGTGACTTGATATATTCTACATTCATGCCCCTGGCGTGGCTTCAGAATACCCAATCAAATATTAGTGGTCAGCAAAACTGCAGGGGCTACAGAAATACAACGTTTTGGATTCACAAACAAATCTGCATGCGCAAGGAAGGATAAACGTAAAATGATGTACAAGTAAAGGTCACGCTGTGTCTGTTAGCCACTGCAATAAGCCATAATTTGTTATTGAAACATCCTTTTTTTGTGAGTCATTTCTCATAGTCATTCTGTCTCTGTAGAAAATGGCAAAAGCAAATAGAGCTTTTCACACTTGTGGTTATATCCCATTGCAGTGTTTGGGAATATCAGTAGTTGACAGGAAATAAACTTGGACCCAAGCTGTAACATAGTGACGCTATTCCATTGACCTCTTGGGTGGCAGGATGACTAGCTAGCTATGTCACCTAGCAGTGCACATAAACATGGCCTACTGCCCTACTCGTGAGGGTAACTGAGCTTAGAAAACAACATATGAAGGCATTTTTTGTCAGCATCACTTATTAACCCTTTAAGACCTGAAGCCATTCTTAAAAATGTTTTCTAAATCCTAACAGTTTTTGGAAAAAAATCCCCCAAAAATAATTCACGATTTTTCAAAAATAGCAGATCTACAAGCTCATAGCGCGGCACCGAGTGCCGCGCTATGAGCTTGTATATCTGCTATTTTTGAATAGCCAAAGAAATCTAAAGTGACACAGATGCGTTCCAGGTATTAATGGGTTAAAAGAGAATAATTAATGGTAAGAGTTACATTATTCACGGGCAGAAAGTAATGATCTCTAAATAATACATGGATATCAGCCTTTTTTACTCTTTTTTACTCTTTTTACTGTAGCCTATTGGGCACGGTGCTCAGTGACCTTGTACATCAGGCCGCCTCACGCAGCACAAACAGGAGATAGGCTCCTGCCCTTTGGGCCACATGGCTCGGCAAGGGCTTACTATTGGGCATGGTGGTTTCCCCAAATATTAGGGATTTAAAGAGTTTAACCCATTCAAACCTGGAAAGCATCTGTGTAACCACTTTATCCATATTTCAAAGATAGCTCAAAAATATATTCAAAAATAGCAGATATACAAGCTCTTGTAGATCTGCTATGTTTGAAAAATCTTGAACATTTGTGCAAATATTTGAATGCATATATATATATATATATATATATTTTAAAGGGAACATTTTTGACTCAAATCTTTGCTTCTGGGGGTCCCTGGAACAAAATATTTTGAGATGGGGGTCAGCGGCCAAATACATGTAATTTTGGGTGGTCCTTGACATGAAAAGGTTTGAGCACCATTGATAAAGCAACAATTGTTTTTCAGAAAAATGTTAGGATTTAGAAGACATTTGTAGAATCTGCCTCAGGTGTGAATGGGTCAAAGACTACTGCAAAAAAAAAATGACATAAGACAGCATCTAACAATGCCCAAGCCATGGAGTTGGGGTTCACTTCCACAGTAATATTCTCACCTGAGGCAGTGGTCCTGTTACGCCACCCATGTCTCTGGCCTGCTGGTACCATAGAGTTGGTTGGAACCCGTTTGCTTCCTTCTCCCCTTGAATAAAAATAAATAAAATATATAATATTCTATGAGACTAATTAGCCTACACTCTAACACATGTTGACGAAGATGTACGCTTTATCGTTGCTTGATTACCTTTAACAGGTTACGTTATCAAAGCTTCTGTTTGTAAACGACAAGAAAACACCTTTGAAAACTAGGTACACATCCTGGAAGAACATGCATGGAATGAGGTTGTTGATTGGCTATTGCACTTTGAAGGGGTCAGTTTGCTTACGGCCAAAGAAGTAAAGGGTAAAAAGGAGGACAAAGATTATTTCATGAGTTCAGTAATAAACCATATTTGTTCAGATGTATTAAAAGTATTGCTATACCAATAAATATAACCTATTTAATTAAGCAGAAATGTGTTCATTTCCTGTAGCAGGTTGACATACCAGGCCAATTTGATCTGGTAAGTTGGCCTATAGGCCTATTTGAAGGGTCCATTTAGCAACAGCATGCAGTAACTGCCTATTCGATACCTATCGATTATTAACATGTAACACACTATGTGTAGAATATATCAACACAACAATCCCTGCAAAGCAACACAAGGGGTTGTGGTCTTTTACCAAATGTTACTTTCTACAGATAAAGTGGTGCCATGACCCTGTAGTAGAAGCAGGTCAGGGGTCATCGCCATGCTGGCTTGTGGACATTTTTGTCAAAATATTATTTTTCTATGGACACACAAATGAGTGGACAATAATAAAACCAAAAACACATGAAGAGCTATAGCCTCAAATTATCTTTACAGGTCTTTAACTCTTGAGAGTGTACAAATGGAACCAATGGACCCTACGGGTCCATTTGGTTCCATTTGTACACTCACAGAGTTAGGGGGGTCCTTAAATAAAAAGTTAGAGAATCACTGTCCTAGTGGACTCCTAATGTGCCATGCATAGTGTCAAAGTAAATCAGTGTCATACATATTCTGAGGAAAACCTGGAGACTGGCATTCAGTAATTGGGTCTTATGATCAAAATAAGAACATGTTATGTTAAAAAACAAAAAATCTAAAATTTGCCACTAACAAGGCCAAGTCTTGCCACCGTGCACAGACACATTGATGACCCTGTAGAAGCAGGTGCTCAACAACCTATAGGTGGGCCAATAAGATGTGGAGGTAAGCATTGTCATGTCAAGATTGTCTGGTCCAGTGTTGCCAGATTTTGCGAAAGAAATAAGCAACAGGGTCTATGAAAACAAGCCCAAAAGGAGCAACTAGGGCTACGCTACGGTTGTCTGAAAATAGCCAATCTACAAGCTCACAAAAACAAGAAAAAACATTTTAACAACGCAAATCTTGTATGTGTGTGTGTGTGTGTGTGTGTGGGGGGGGGGCTTGGCACAAAACAGATGTGGGGGGGGGGGGGGGGGGTGTCTGCGGACAAATTAATCTTGGGATCCATGCCATGACATGGAAATGTTTGAGAACCACTGGTTTAAATAATAATTAAGCCCAAAATAAGCTAGGTGGCCTACTTTAGAAACAAGCCCACCACAACTTTAACGAAAAAGACCCCAAAGTCGGACATGGCAACACTGGTCTGGTCCGTGCCCTAGCATAGCCTACATCATTCAGTGCTCGTTTCATCAGCAACACTTCTCTGGTAGGAATATTAAGTGTGATATCAGGCAATGGTGGAATAAGTATGATCAAATGTTTTACTTAAGGTAGGGTAAGTGATTTTCTTTGGTTAAAATAAGTGTTAAATAGCTCTATATTGTGATAGTACTCATTGCTATAGAGTGTTTGTTCAGTAAAAGGAGTCTCCTTGTCTCTCCAGCTCTTTATAAAACAAAAAATGCATTTTCGTTTCAGTTTCAGTTTCATTTTATCCAACCAGGATAGAGAATGCAATCAGGATATAGATTAAACAAGTGAAATTGGAAGGGATGACACTAAGAAATGAGCAGGCAAAATTGGAACTGGAACACTATAAAAATGAAGCTTAAAAATGGGTACTTTCTCCTGATTGGCTGAGATTTTGACACCTACCGGAAAATGTATGTTCTGTTTATTAAAGAGCTGGAGAGACGGGGAGATTCCTGTTACTGAACAAACACTCTATAGCAATGATTACTATCAGAATATAGTGCTTTAACCTTTTAACAAAATACTTTTTGTTTTAACCCAAAAACATCACTTACCCTACCTTTAAGTAAAATAAGAGATACCAATACCATTATATAAATACAAATAAAAGTCCTGTAATCACAATTTTACCTGAGTAAAAGCACAAAGGTATTAGAAGTATACTTACAGTACCAAACGCCTACTCATAAGCAGAATGACCCATTTCACATGACCTAACTACTAATTAATAACAGTATACTTGAGTACTTATTTACTTCACACCACTGTGGATAGGTCTATTTGTTTCAATCTTTATGAGTAAGAGTAAGTAATTTCAGAAACCTCTGGATTCTCTCAATCTTACCCCAACCCACACACAGTCACTTTGTTGCTGCTACATTTTCACACACTTTCCAATCAGAGGTCATGGTGACCATAATATCTTGCATGGGGTAATAAAACAGTCGATTGTTTGTGAAGTGTCACATTCATGTTAATCTAATGTACAGTGAAATATGAATTAATGGCCATAGTTTTTTTTTTATAACAATTACAAAACATTGGGTTATGTATAATCTAAGCATTATAGAGGAATATATCCCTCCCCCGACTGTTTTACCCATAGTTATAATATAGGTTTTATCCTGTACATTGGATACAGGTTGAGTGGGCACCTAAACATTGTAGGCACCTCAATGTTAATTAAGTTGGCCGTTTTTTTCCTAAATGTCAAAAAATTAAAATATGCTTTCATTAACAGACCTAAACCCTTCAACGTCTTGTTTATGCCCACAAATATCCACAGGATTTGTAGCAATTGTAGAAGCATTCTAAAGGCCTTAAATGTAATTAAAAATGATTTGTATTGATAATGTATTTAGCCCCCCATTTATAAAATGTAAATATAAAATACACATATAAATGCTGCCCAGAGTTCTCAGTTGCCCACTCTTCCTGGTACCTGTACATTGAAAAGTCTTGCTGACAAATTAGGTTGAAGAATCAACAAATCTGATCAAAATTCAGGTGGCAAACAGCACCCTCTCATGGCTCTCAAGGAGAACTACGAGTGCATACCAACAGCATGCAGTAATGAGAAACTAAGACATCAAGACCCCACAAAGAATTGAGAACAAGTCAGGGTAATGTGAAAAAAATCGTATGTTTATTTTAGTATTACTAAATTAGGATGCTGTTTTCCCTGAGAACACATCATACCGTACACAATAGAATCTACAAAACATAGAATGGTCACAATACAGGACATGGAGTTAGCAGCTATGTTCACAGTTTCCTAATTATCAAGGCATTAAAAACATGTCAACATGACAAAAGACACATTTAGTAATTTTAGTAGGAATAATAGTAGCAAAATGTCTGTCCCACTTTTCTACCACCAACAGTTTTTCATTATAAAGGGCTCAGTTCATAATCTTCTCACAAAGAGTACCCACTGTGCTGTACTTTCTCTCCCTTCCCCCTTAGCTGTCAACCCTCCGTCACTTTCTTTGTTGAGCCAACTACAGTACAGTAGCTTCAGTCCCGTGTCAGAAAGGTGCTTTGATTGTAACGAGCCAAACCAGCAACAGCTTAGCTGCCAATGGTTTAAGTAAATACACATTGTTCTGTCCAACAAGATTAACAACTTTGAAGTTTCACTCTGTGTAGGGCACGGCAGTTATTACGTTTTTGAAACACTCGGCGTACAGTATTGATACAATAATATTTATCTTGCCCTGGAGGCTCTTTTTTTCAAAAAAAGTTTTCAGAACTTTTTTCAACATTTGAAAGAGATGGTTCATAGAAATCATTCACTGAGGACTCTGAATTGTCAAACAGTAACAGTCTGCACAGAGGGAGTGATAAACCCAGATCTCTCTGTGCGTCATCTTCCACATCCTGTCTTACTGTGCGTTGTTCTCTAACTGAGGTCACATTCAGTTTTTCGTCTGCCGTCTCACATTTTGGTGATGTCCATCGAGTCCTGAATCTCAATCACTTCAAACCCGGGATTATCAATTCCCACCTTCCCCGTGTGATTTAATTGATTTATGTGGTTGTGGTTGCGCTGGTCCACGTCGGTTCTGAAGCAGTGGGCACAGTGGGGCGTGGTGACCCGTACCGTTCTGGAGAAGTTAGAGAAGTCGACTCTGTATTTGCCCGTTTTGGTGCGAGAGATGATGGGCAAGAAGCTGTATCCCCACTGGATCTCCTGGGGAGTGTAGGAGGTTCTGACCTGACAGGAGGAGCTGGTGGACTCGGCCATCCCATCCAGGAAGACGACCAACTCAAAGTCCTGCTGTGGAAGAGTGTCTACCGACAGCTCATAGAAGGGGCTTGACGTGTTTATGACGTGGTAGAGGGTCAGTGGACACACAAAGAACAAGTTGTCTTTCCCAGCATCCACCGTAAAGTCAATGTCCAGCTGGTCCAGAATGATGGTCTCGCCCTCTGACGTTATTGTGGTCCTTAGCAGCTTGCCGTAGATCTGACTCCCTATTAGCAAGGTCTTTCGTAGGTTGGCCACTCTCATGAGGAGACAAAGGCTGCCTTTCTTTAAGCAGATGACAGCTGTGTCACTGAAAGTGACCGTCTTTGCCCTTTTCTTGGGTGAGGAGATTTTGGCTAAGATTACCCCGCACATGAAACAATTGATGAAGACACCAATGAGCGATTGAACGATGATGAGAGCCACTGTGCCAGCACAGTGACCTGTCAGCGCCCTGCCACCGTACCCAATGGTGGTCTGGGTCTCCAAAGAGTAGAGGAAAGCTGTGGTGAGGCCATTAACATTGTCTATGCACCGGACGTGTCCATCTGTACGGTTCTGTCCACTCAGGTCCCCGTTGGACTTTGCGATCCAGTACCACAGCAGGCTGAAAACGAACCAGCTCCCAGTGAAGGACGCCACAAAGAGCAGAAAGACAAAGCGCCAGCGGATCTCCACGAAGGTGGTCCAGAAGTCCACCAGGAAAGCAAAGTGGTTGCTATACTCAATGTTGCCAAACTCAATGTTGCAGCGGCCATCTTTGGTGACCAACCGTGTTCTGTGGCTTCTCTTCTTAGCCTGGAACATCCTGGAGCTGTAAGAAAAAGTGCAATATTTTAGATAAATGTATGTATACTGTATTTAGGCATCTATGTGGTTCTGAGGGGATCACCAGCTGGACACTGAAGCACAGTTGCTGTCCCACTACATCCTAGTTCCTACCATCCTCCTCTGTTTGCTCTCCAATCTTCTCTCTTTTGTTTCCTTACATCCTGGGAGAAGATAGATGGTAATGTGGGAGGGGACCAAAGGAACATTTTTGGTGTTGTCCAGGGGAGAATTCAACTGTATGTGTCCCCCCCCCCGAAACAATGTTCTGTGGCCAGGTTGAATTCCCTGCATTCATGTGTCCATAGGTGGATCTGAAATCCTTTTTTACTTACTCAGTGTAAGTAAGCCAATGGGTGAAAAGTAGTAAGCATGCAATGTAGCCTACAATAGAACAAAGACAAACACTGAATTCCAAGAGGCTCGTTTTGGACTTTTTTGAAAAGTTTTGCTGTGCTGAATATGAACAGCACAGAGATGAGCATATTAGATATATTAGGACCACATAATATGGGAGATGACTTATTTGCAAGTCTGTTTATTTGAGCTATTTCTGTTATTTTAGTGACAGAGGATCTCCAACAACAAAATCTAATGATTTTATGTATAATTTGTAATAGTAATACATTCGAACGCTACAGGACACTGATAAACGTTTTGAGTTAGTTTTGCAGTGGACTACTTAGCCATGTTATTGTGGTCCTTTGTGTTTCTCTGTTATGTAACTGACAAAGCTGCCATACCACAATGGGAAAACTAGACACAAATATGGTCTGTGCTATTTGCAAACTCTAACTTCAGCATCAGCATCTCAAGCCTTTAAGTAAAAAAGAGCAAACATACAATTATATTTGGGATAAATATCAATAACATTTTAATCAGATTTTAAAGAGATTTAATGACAACATTTTAGACTAAAATGATGTTAACATAAAAACTATTCAAGTTTGTTTATGTCACAAGTTCTAAATAAAAGCAGTAAACATCTTATACTTTAACGTACCTGCAAAGTGAGACCATGGGCACAAAACTTCACACTGGATTTCTTTTGGAACTTTAGACTCCTTTCGCCTCGCAAGTGGCCATGAAGGCGTTGGAAAAGATTTTAATCCACAGTGAAATTTCCTAATCCCAGCCACATGCCACCATGTACACTGGCCTCAAACAGACGCAGGAGCCAGTCAGAATACGTCCAGTCTATGTTCGAATTTCGTCACTAAATTCTCCTGCTTTTAAAATGATCAGTGGTTCCTGCTAAATGTGGTTGGCTGCGAATCTCTCCATCACAAACCACAGCATAACATGGTCCCATAACGGTGTAAACAATAATAGGAAGGCTGTTCGCCATGGGCATCTAGAATATTCTATATTCAGTGGCTGCACACATTTCCAGGAAGCACGTAAATCTATACAGCTCACACAAGGTGCATCTATTCACAGGCTCCAGTGTGACCAGTTCAGCACCCATGCTGTTTTTGTTTTCAACTCCGAGAGCATTTGGGATTTGTGCCGGGCCCCACAAAGAAATCCTTCAATTGCATTTCCATTGGCACCCCTCCCCCTCAAACCTGCAAGTCTGCGTAACATTTGCATCAAAATGAAGAGCTGGAGGGGGCACTGCATCTGTGCTATATTCCAGTGGCAAATCTAATTATAAAAGGACACTTTCCCAGATGATATGTATGGAAGATTTTAGGTTTATATCACTCATTTAGGTAAGGAGTACTGCGCTCAACAGGCCTTTACAGGATGGTCCTCTGCATGGAGTAAGTATTCATTAAGTATTATGTAAATCCTGTGGACAAAGAAAGTTTGAAGAGGCTGCCAGTATTTCCTATTATATATTCAGCTGCAGTGGTGCTGCAGTTATCTCCTAACTGTACCATAGGAATATTACAAAGACAACTAAAGGTTGAACATAACACATTATTAATAACCTCCCATCAAATAAACTGTAAAGTATATGAGAAATGCATGACAAACTATGCTTTCTAGTTTATAGGCCTATGTGCTCACCACTGTAAATCTGAAATATATATTATACTGTAAATTAGCGTGCATAGGGTACAGCAGACCCCACAGGTAATCTATCTTGGTGAAAGAAATGCATTTGGCTTGAATCAGGCTGAAAGGGTGGCAAGGTTCCAAGTGCCCTCAGTGGACCGGAGCCCTCAAAGATGCCAACATGGTATGATGTGTTGCGCTGGGGCCCAGAATGCCATGCAGGCCCCCTGAAGAGTATCATGCACTTTGCTTCTCATTGAACTCAACGGCAGTGGAGAATGAGATGTCTGCATACATTTTCACTCTGGTAGAATAGAGCACTTTCTCCAAAGCCCTGTTCTGCGTAACACAACATGCAGACGTAAACCGGAATGGAAGTATTTCTATGAGGAAAGTTATATCTTAACTACTACAACCTGGTGTCCCTATTTTAGGCTTGCAATTAATGCGTTGTATAGGTTGGCTATTTTTGAAAATTGTTGAAAGTATGAAATACGGCTTAAGTTGTTATTATATAGCTCATGTCTATTCTATTATTAAGATTGAAGGAGACTGTACTGTAAGTTGTCTGTACATTTGCACATTTCTAGACTTTGTCCTCTTTATTTAACATCCTAATTATCAGAAGCAATGGGCAGCCATTGATGCTAATTGTTGCAGTGCCCTGGGACCAGCTCCAGCTCTAGTACCCTGGCAGGTGTATACATTTATTTTAGTGTGAGAAGAAACAGTAGCACCCAGAGGATATCCATGTGGACAGGGGTAGAAAATGCTAACTCTATGGCCAAAGTCAGCCCTAGTGATGTCAGGTTCAATTGCAGGTTCTTCTTGCTGTGAGGCAACAGTACTGACCACTCATCTACGTGCCATCCAATCAGTACCACTATTATTATAAGGCTATAGTTAATAGAAAGTTAATGTATTTTTTACAAACTTGCTTGTTGATTGAGGATAAAACACAATGACCCATTATTAGGGAATTTTAAGAATTTACTGCCATGCTTCCGAGAAACATTGTGGGCTTATTCAATGAAACACGAGGGCTAGATTAGATTAGGTTAGATTATCTGAACTGTGGTCAAACAACCATATCGTACCATAATGGTGGCAATTAACTCAAAGCACAAAATGACGTCTTTGTGACTCAGGTTTACTGAAATAATAACTATAGTTCGACATTCATAGAATCTCAATACACTGGTCAGCCCCAGTTTCCTCACAAAAGATCATCCCTGTCTGATAAAGTACTTCCCACTGTAATAGGTGTAAAATAGATGAAGCACTTGCAGTCAACCAAATACTTTGTAACAAAAATATTTGAGAAGCTTGACCCTTTGTCGGCAAATAAATATTGCTTAGTCTAATAATGTCTGATTCATAGAGGATACAGTGGAGTTTTCTTTATAAACATTTGGGGGAAAACAGTTATAGGCTGAGCTTGTCTGAACGCTAGGGGGAGCCAGATATTAGCCTTAACTGAACTGGCACCAAAACTGTTAAGTTCAACACTGAATTTAATAGCCGTTTATCTTCTAACAATACAAGAATAGCATCTGCGTAACAATGGATCCAACTGAACATTTGGGTGCCACTCGAACATGATGGGCACCTTGCATGGCTCAGTACCAGGGACGTGCTGGCCACTGGGAAATTTGGGAAAATCGCACCAGGCCGGCCGTTTAAAAAAAAAAAAAAAAAAAAAAAATTATATATATATATTTTTTATAGCTCATAGGCATATATAATTTCAAGATACACAATTATCTTTTCTCAAAACATAAGACAAAGATACAGGATGAGTCAGTACATCTGTGTAAATCAATAGTACAGATGCTGGTGCATCTTGGTGAGGTAGTGGTTCAATAGTCTTTGCTTTATTAAAAATAAATATAAAAGAAATGTCACATGTCACCTCTGGAATTTCTAGCAGTAACAGGAAAAGTCAATCAGTATACAAATGTATCTAGTATACATTGTCCACTAACAAAAATATATCAAATGCATTAGCATTCAATGTAACTGTTCAAATGCTGCAAACTTATTGCATAATAGTAAAATATCCTAAGTTCCTTCACGGTAATCTTAAAATAAAAATCTACATTTGTAGACAGGATTCCAAACAGGCTATGTTTTCTGCTGCTGGGTAACAAACGCATTTCAATATTGAAACACGCTTCCTTTTTTCCAACTGTGAATTGTTTTGATTTGGATATTATCCACAAATACTATGATATTAACACATCTGATATTGTGTTATCAGTTTGTCAACGTGAAAATGTCTCTATCAAATAAACCACTATTACAAGAAAAAAAATCTTAAGGGTCCCAAGATGTTCACAGGGTTGAAAATTAAGAACTAGAAAGTTGTGCTCAGTAGAGCTGCCCTACATTCCCTTGCATATCGTCACTGTCGGGTGGAAACCTTGCATATCCAAAACCATTACTTTTCAGGAAATGGAAAAAATAACCTGTGCGCTTTTTTTTATGGATCTAATGTAGGCATTATTTAGTCACAAGCTCTTGATTGAAAATGAGTTAAATATTGATAAAACCGACAGACCGACTTAACCACTTTCACTTCACATATCTACAAGCTCACAACAAGTCACATTGCGACACGACAAAATACGGTATTAATTTACCAAAATAATATGTAATATGGAGATACAAGGTTTCTGACCAACAGCAACGACATAAAAAGGCACAGGGCAATGGGGGGGAAGTGATATCATAAACGACTGTCATTACATAATTACGAGGCAACTAGTGTAGACAGGCTGTATGGAAACAAATCTTTGGACAGCGAACACATCAAAAAGTAGTGTGGCATGTTGTCATCCCTCGTACAAACATGATGTTACAATGTTATAGCCTTAAGGCCAAGTCATAGACCAGATGTAGCATACATGGACCTGAATCCACTGGGGTACACGCAGACTAACAATGCTAAAATGCAATAGCAGCAGACATCAGCATACATCTGCCCGGGCATGTCCAAGGGAAGAAACACTTTTTCGGACGAACGCAATCACGCACCGGCATGGCTCAGCATGAAACCATTTCACATCAACTTGTAAAGCCGTGTCAGCTATTCTGTCTTCAGACTTGGCAAATGTAATGCGTTTTGCATTTTATTTACCAGCAATTTTAAAAAAATAGGACACTAATAATATTGCTATGCTATGTGAGAATAAATTCAGGTTGAGATGGTTTGGACATGTGCGGAGGAGGGATGAGGGATACCCTGGGAGAAGGATGCTGAAGATGGAGCTGCCAGGCAAGAGGAAAAGAGGAGGGCCGAAGAAGTTTATACTATAGATGCGGTGAGAGAAGACATGCCGAGGAAGATGTAGAAAACAGAAACAGATGATCTGCTGTGGCGATCCCTGATGGGAATAAGCCAAAGGATAAATGTGAGGACACAATTGGTGTCTTGAAGGAATCCAACTGCATTTGTTGATAACTATTGCTTTTACAAATGGCCAACGTTGATAACTGATTGAGACCCTGTTGAAACCAGTAAGCCATATCACGACTGAACTATGAAAAAGCGGACTATCCATCCATGGTTTGTCTGCAGTGTATGCATACTGCACCTATAGACTCTTTCAGTGGCTAATACAAATAAATTGTAATATGCGTGTGGAATCGTCCCAGCTTCAATGTCAGTAGATCCCACACGTTATTATGAAAAATAATCTGTCATTCAAAGATCTGTGTCATTTGCTAAGTGTGATTCCTTATGTCAATGTTTGACATCGCTAATCAGATCACAACCTTCGATTGACTGGTGATACAGTGTCAGGTTTTTTGCTGCCCCACATTCGCTGTGTGAGTCCTCCACAATGCAATGCGGGCGGTTTACAGTAGGCTTGTCTCTAAACGGACATATCCATTTTTTTATCATCTTCACCAACAAGAACAAAACTACTGCACAAGAACATTGCATGCCTGTGACTGACAGTCATCTCATGAGTCAGAGGGATAGCAGTGTATATCCCATGCCACACACACACACACACACACACACACACACACACGCACACTCATTGTGGTTACCACCTGGTGGAGATAACTTGAACAGAGGAATTATGGCTTATGTCCGTTTGTCAATGCCAAATTTGAGTTCCTGGCATTCAAACCCTTTCAGGACAACTAGACAATGTTTTTCTCCAACATGGGTTCCTGCTCCAGGATTCTTCTGAAGCCGAGGCCACTCAGGTCCAGGGTCTTGAAGTTTCCATCAAGAATGAGCTCCGCCACAGCCCGCCCCACTGCGGGGGAGTGCTGGAGGCCATGCCCACTGAACCCAGTGGCAAAGTACATGTTGTTGACCAAGGGGTGCATGCCCACAATGGCATTCTGGTCGAAGGTGTTGTAGTCATAAAAGCCTGCCCACGCACTGGTAACCTGAGATGAGGAGAAAACCAGTAGGATAAGTGCCTGCACAAAGCTCTTATGCTGCCATTGTGATGTTTGTTTTGTTTTATGATGCGAGTTCAGGCAGACAACTCAGAGCAGTAGGGCATTAACAGATTGAGAATAATCAAATATTCGACTATCAAACCACTATTCGACCACTGTACATCAAAGTCAATTATTTAAAAAAAAATAGATTTAGATTAGATTTTTTTTCCCAGTGGCTTTTCTACAGCAGACACGCAGCTGTGAGCTCTGGTGTTGGTAGTTTTCCTAATCCATTCATGGTTCATTGTTGTCTGATCCTTTCATACTGTAAGTATGTGAGGTTGTGCGGCAAAACCTCAAAGTTGTCCCCTAAAAGTTGACGCGTCGGGCGAGGAGCCTGACGTCGACTGAGTCCTTGAGTCGAGTCAATACATTTAAAAAATTATAATTTAATAATCAAATCGATTAATCGTATATTTGAATACTTATAGGTCAAATAAGTTGAATGCTAAAAATCACTATTTGTGAATGCCCTAAGCAGCACCAACTCCTGATCAGGAGATCAGTCACATGCTCACGCCATCTGATTGGGGAGGGCCATTTAAAACTCCCTGCTTACTGCTCATTCTGTTTGCTGCTCTGCTATACTGCTGCTTTGTGCTTAGCTCTATGATTTTTGTTGCACTCCCACCACCCCCACAACCACCTGTGGGCTCGGTTTCTATACAACGGTCTATTTAATTCCCTGTAACATCCATTTGGCAGATAATTTATTTCTTATAATAGTTTCATGCTTACAGGGAATGAATTTAATGAGACAGAGCCTTGACGCCAAATATGTTTGTAGATATTTATGCATAATATATTTATGCTCAATATATTTAATATTTATGCTCAATAAATATATTATTCAATCCAAGAGTTGTCTGACTGAAATTATATTGTCTGTTTGACGATCTACAAAACACAATTTGTCCAAAGTCAAATTTCCAATGGTTGCACAAGAGAGATTTCCGTTTTTGGAAGATGAACATACAGTACATATAAACCAATATGCACATGAACCAATAGTAAAAGCACCCAATAATAACATAAGAATACCAGGGTCTGGACAATTCTTTTTCGCACCACAGTGTTGCACGCCGAAAAGGCAGGACGTATCATGGCGCATTGCATCAGCATGAATGAGGCTTAAACCTACCTTGAGGTTCTCAAAAGCAGGAACACGGTGGGCCAAGTGAGGCCAAATCTTTTCCTCAAAAAACTGGTGGTCGACCTCCAGATTACTGGTATCAGGCTCGTCCTCCTGAGACAGAGAGACACATACTGTAATAGATTCATTTCACGTTTAGAAAACCAGGCAGGGAAACCATAGCGTATTATTACAGACCTCCTCTGGTGATGTCCCGGCGATGTAGTTCCCACCCAGTCCCTCTCTCCTGAAGTACACCCCAGAGTAGTCGATTACGAAGGGAGTGTCCAGACCCGGTCCATCAGGACTGTGTACTACGTAGATATACCTTAGGAAAAGAGTACGGGATAGTTATATTACAGTTACATAACTCAAGTTATGCAAGATGTCAAGACATTCTTGGACATTGTCTTAAATATCTCTGTAGGCCTATCTTGCTTTTGCGGCTTTCACTTAATGTGTCATAATAAATTATTGAATACCAGAAATCACTTTAAAAACACTTCTTGGGTCATGTTCATGTCTACTCAGACGTTTGTGGGCAACCCAGGCAGTTTTTAGTTGTTGTTGATTCAATATTTTAGATGAAATTGATAAAATATAAATAAATAAAAACTCCTATAACAACTATTCAACTTCCAACTCCATGTTAGACTCATTGAAACAAACATCCCTGCTCCTCATTTTTAGTTATTAGTCATTAGTTATTTCATTATGTTAATATTGTATTCCACTTTGTTGCTCATCTTTGCAAATGCAAGAAGTAGATCCAGGCTAGACTGGGATACATTAGCTTTGCAGACTGAGGATCTGGTCTGAGACTAGTACAGAATACAGATATGGAAATTGTGCATGCATGTACTGAATGTGTGCGCATGTACTGAATGTGTGCAAATTAGAGGATACAGTAGGCGAGCTCTAGACTGGATATTAAGACTGTTTCATTTTGAATAGAAATCTGTGGAAAGCCCAGGCTGTTTAGTGTTTTAACTCATCAATGCATTTCATTGCATGCCTCCTGATGTGTAGCCTGGTAAACCCTCCCTCCGGAAATCTCATTTCTATTTGATTCCTGGAGTGAGTCTGGCATGAACCGCCTCTCTGCAATATTGGCTGTGTATGCCAAACGGCCGCGCCTATCAGCGTCGTCGCTCATTGTTCTGTGATTGACAGCTTACGTTGGCCAATCAGGTGGCGAGTTCGAGTGAGCCCAAAACACGAACGGCAGCCATCTTTTTCTTGTGCGGCCAATTCTCCGCTATTTTTTTACTTCAAAAAGCTCTCTAACTTCTATTTTGAGGCACGGAATTTACTTATAAGATATCGTTTGGATAGAATTTAGTTGTTTAACTTCATATATGTGGTCAATTAATCATGACAAAGCCTATTTAAAAAATAATAATTAGAGAACCGGTAGGGGCGGGCAGTGACACCATTGTACCCGAAAAAGGCAACCCATTTTGGGTATGGCTGTCTCAAAAGTCCCGTCGCGTCACATTAAGACTGGTGAACTGCTGATTGGCTGAAGGGGAAAAATTATCATTGGCTGAAGGGGTTGTCAGTCAACGGTATTACTCCCGCCCAACTCCAGCACAGCCAATATTGCAGACAGGCGGATCAGGCCAGACTCACTCCAGGAATCAAATAGAAATGAGATTTCCGGAGGGAGGGTTTACCAGGCTACCTGATGTGGGCGTACATGCCGAAAATAAAACTGATATTGTGTTTGGTAATTGGATTATCGATTTGAGCTGGAATACACAGAAGAGCAGGATAGTTTGCAGGCTGATCGTCAGGAACGGACTGAAATCGTTACAGTATCCGGACTTGTGCTAAAAAGGTAGTTTCTAATATTAAAGGTAGGGTAAGTGATATTTTTTGGTTAAAACAAAAAGTATTTTGTTAAAAGGTTAAAATACTATATTCTGATAGTAATCATTGCTATAGAGTGTTTGTTCAGTAACAGGAGTCTCCCCGTCTCTCCAGCTCTTTAATAAACAGAAAATACATTTTCCGGTAGGTGTCAAAATCTCAGCCAATCGGGAGAAAGTACCAATTTTTAAGCTTCATTTTTATAGTGTTCCAGTTCCAATTTTGCCTGCTCATTTCTTAGTGTCATCACTTCCAATTTCACTTGTTTAATCTATATCCTGATTGAGTTCTCTATCCTGATAGGATAAAATTGGAAATGAAAATGCGTTTTCTGTTTTATAAAGAGCTGGAGAGACAAGGAGACTCCTTTTACTGAACAAACACTCTATAGCAATGAGTACTATCAGAATATGGAGCTATTTAACACTTATTTTAACCAAAGAAAATCACTTACCCTACCTTTAACTCTTTCACTGCCACACTTATTACAGACTGTGTCGTCCCAGTGCCAGGAAAAAGGTGCATTTTTCCCCCGTTTTTTTTTAACATTGAAGTGAATGTAGCATCAATTTTTTTATTTTTTATATTTCCGTCTTTCCGTCATTGGCCATGATAGCCATAGAGCCATCGGACGGGAATTCCCATTTTTTGGCAGTTAAAGAGTTAACATACAATAACAAATCGAAAAATGAAGGTTCCCCCATTTATTAGAAGGACTAAATCAGTCACCCGGAGCAGGGACGTGGGTTTTCAAACATGTCATTTGAAGTTGAATGGGCGTATATACAGTATATGGTGTCTAAATCAAGCCACTTGATTAATGGAACAACTTAAGTCGGTGACCAATGGACGGTTTATGGCTTAGGTAATATTAGTTTGACATTTATTTTAAGTTTGAAACTAGGCTGAGTGCTGATTTACAATAATTTCAATACAATACACATGCAAATACTATAAACACTATTATTTTCATGAAGGACAAGGTATTTTGATACTCCTGAAAAATGACTTTGATGGGGGAATTTGGTGCATTTAGCTACCTTTTCCTAGGTTCCACGGGAACGGGGATGGCAGCCATGGTGCTTTCGGGACCCGAGCCAATGCCCAGCATCTGTGCCAGTTTCCCAGAGAGCGCTCCTGCTGCATTCACGACCAGAGCACACTTAACAAGCTGATACTCCAGACTGTTGGGCATCTGAACCTATTTGACACAAGGCATTAGTTGTATTTTATGTAGGATTACAGTATGTACAATGATTACAGTATGCTTACAAGGTTAATATGAAGGGTTTCCCAAGTTTTGTTTGATTTTGCCAGGGGACCCCATATTAAAATAACATAATTCCTTTGAGTCCAGGATTGAAACATTGTGTGTAAACATTGTAATGATTAATATAACTGTAAAGGTTGACCGAGTTAACCTGACTCCGCCAGATGGGGGCGGTATTGACTTCACCGGTTCACAAGGCCAAGGCTCCACAAATTGACAAAGTCCAAGAATACCATTTAGGGTGATTTATTTTTCCCCAAAACTCTGCAGAAGCCAGTTCTGTGCAGCATTATTTGTAGCGTAAGGCCTTTAACAAACAAAAACACTAAAGACTAAACCAGATTAAAATGTACTTGACAATACCAAAGAACACAGACCAACTAGTAATTGGTAACCATTTAACTCAAATAAGGCTAACCATAGCCCATGAGTTGACTATCAGACAATAAAGTGGTTGTACTAAACCAATTCCAAATAAATTTCAGACGCCACATTATCAAGATAAGAGCTCTTGAACGCACTGACTTTTGTCTTTTTTTTTGTGTTTTTCTACCACGTTCAAGTATATCATGCACAGTATACATCTGCTGCTATGCTCACACACCTTATAACAGGTACCATGTGTAAATATGTAGATAATGTTTTTGTTTTCTTTGATTGATCTCCTCCCCCCCCCTGCCCCCTTCTTCCCTTTTCCTATGGAAATAACAATACGATGGGAACCATGCACAAAAACAAATGTTCCCTTTTTTGTAAACCTGTGATGTGACAATAAAGCTGATTCTGACATTAAACAAACACCCCTCCTGCTCTATAGCACTTGGTACCTTCCCCCACTCTAAGAGGATCACCAGTACTGCAGGAGAGACGGGTGCCAATCAATCATAATTAAACACAATTTACAATAAACAGAAATGCTGTTAAAACCCATTTTCTTATTTTATCATTTGTACCGCACAGTGCATTGTAAAAGAACACAACATGCAACACAGTCCTCCAAGCCTGCTTGCTCTTAATTGGAAGCAGCTGTGTAGAGTATGCATGTTTGCACCTCTTTAGTCTATAGGGCACGGGCTGCCCCGTGACAATAGCAATATCCCAGGTGCACAAGTAAGACGCGCGAACGCGGGAAGCGAACGCCAAAGAAAAAAATAAATAATGAAAAGAAATCATCTAAAAAAAAGTAACCAATAAAAAAATATATAAAAAATAGAAAAAAAATCTGCGTTAAAAGGAGCATCTTAGAAAAATACAAATTCACAAAAAAAAAACTTTGAATGTTTTTGAACAATTCAACAAAGTGTTTGAAGTGCCTGTTTCACCCACTTCCGGGGGGCGGAGCCAAAATCCGAGCCCGAAGTATTTGTTCGTAGACCCCCACTTAGGGGGGGTAGAAAAAGTTTCGGAGCGATTCGGGCACTTTTCATTTAACATGGGGTTTCAATGGGGAGTTTTTAGGAGCCTTCTCCGGGGTGTGGCTTCCGGGGGAAGGGGCGGGCTTAAACGCAACCTTGACAGGTGTGTTCAGTTTTCAAAGACCTTTCATTTGATGTATGGTACGTCTATATTGGACATTTACTTGGCTGCACACAGGGCTGAGGATTAGTGCACACAGACAGAGAGATATGCACACAGAGACACAGAGACACAGAGAGACAGAGACACAACCCAGGCAGAGTTACATAGTAAGCTCCACTTGGTCGGAGGCGCGGCTTCGCCGCGCCTCCTTCCGCGTTCGCAATAATTGTTCCCCACATCCCCAGTCTTTAAATGGGTGCGGGGAGAGACAAAACAACTGCTTAACTATCACCAGTAGGGTTCCTATTCTTTTACAAGAAAGAATTGTCCAAGACATCTTATGCAACTTATGCAAGCCATAACTATATCAATATACTATATATCAGGCCTTTTCAATTGGCATTATACGGACCAGATCTGGCCCGTATAATGCCAGATCTGGCCTGTGTAACAATTTGAAATGGTCCTTAGATCAATTCTGAACATATCCTACCTCACTCAGTTACTCACAGAAGATGCAAATCCAAATTCTATCTGTGTGTATTGAGTTTTTTGCACATATATTATGTTATATAAGGTTATAGCTTATTTAAATCTGTTGACACTTTATACACATATAACGCACTTTAATACTCATTAATGCTCAGTACCCTTGTATAATTATAGCCTCAGTATCACATTTTATTATAACTTGCCACATAAACATTTCACTGCACATACTTGTATGAGTATGTATCAAATAAAACCTCTTGAATCTTTGGTTGCATTCATTAATTTGCTAAAAGTGTAACTTTGAGATCTGTTTCACTGTGCAATGTAACTGAATCGGGACAATGGATACCGTGCCATGGATTTACATCATGACACGGTAAGTAAACAAGCTAAAAGCTGAAAGCTCTACTAAAGTTTAGTGCTTTAATCTGAGCAGTAGTTAAATTCTATGACAGATGCTAATTTACATATTTTGGCATAGAGGTAATTGTTATGTGACTCTGACATCTTGGACAAAATTAGTGCCTAAGATTTCCATTGTGAAAATATGTTGCCAAACCACCTGAGCTATGCAAGGCGTGTCACACTTACTTTAACATCCTTAATCCGTTTGAAGTCCATACAGTCTCCATCTTCAGTGGTCATTATATTTGTTCTATAGGTAAAACCTGTAGGAGACACCATCAACACAGACAGTTATAATTCACAAGCTAACATAATATCTATGCCCTATGCTCAAATAAATGTAATTACACAACCATTGCAAAAGATTTTAAAAAGGGGTCACAGGAAGATCTATCTCAATTGTTTGTGTATGTTTTTGTTGCGGGTGGCCTTTACACACCTGTGACCTCTCCAATGCACTGCTGGACACCCATGGACATGGCCTTTCTCCTAAAGGCATTCAGCAGAGTCCACGGGTCAAACCAACCCTCATTCTCCAACCCTGGATGAGACGGGCAAAGGCAGAGGACAGGAAGATGACAATTATTTATAAAAGCAGAATGACCAGGTGCTCACAGAAAAAAGGTAATATAAAAGTGTCGGTGGTTGTTGTGTTTTGGTATAGGTTTTTCATGTTCAAAATGGTGAATTTACCTGGGAGTCATGCACTCACGTGCAGCCTCCTAGTTGTTGATTGAGTGATTGTTCTTGTGTAATTACGCTCTAGTAACAGCAGCTTGTTAAGTGGTTAATTACTAGCCGTGTTTTCAACACTACATTTTAATGAGTGTGTTTGTTCTGCATTCATTCCTGCCCTGATGAAGACCTGATGGTCGAAACATGTTGGCATTTTAATAAATAACGCCTGTTCTCCTCTTTTAACTTTCTGAGTCCCCAGATATTCTGTTTTTCTCCTCTTTTAACTTTCTGAGTCCCCAGATCTTCTGTTTTTTTCATGAAAAGGTTTATGTTTAACTTTGCTTGAACTATTTGCTTCCTGAAATTAACATGTTGGTGTTAGAACACAAAAAGGCTATGTTGAAGCTTGAGCAGCTTAATCACTGGATGAGTTCACCATTTGTCGTGTAAGATTTCAGAATGTTTCTGTGTTGTTTGCTGCACATTTTCCGTTTTTTTAACCCGGACGGTTGGCGTAACCATCTGGGCACCTAGGCTGGTAATCTGACAGTGTGTCACGGGTTCGACCCGACGACCTTTGCTGCATGTCACTCCCCATTTCCTGTCAGCCTACTGTCAGCCTAAAGCCAAAACAAAATCTTAAAAAATATAAATATATCTATGTTGTTTCTAATTTGCACTCACCATATGAAGCGAGCTCGATATCATCTGTGTTGATCCAAGGAAACTTTTCCTTCAGTTGCGTGGGTGATAGAAGAGATACTTTTGCTCCAGCGTTCCTAGTTTGATGCAAGATGTTTTTTAAATAAACATGGCAATGGAAAGACGTTAAGAGACACCATGGCCACACCATTATGGAATAGTACAGGACAGGTGAGATACCTCTGTGTCTTGTAGTTCTCCTCCATGATATGAGCCACGTTCTGGTTAGCCAGGAAGAGGTATCCTGCATGGTTGAACTGCAGGTCCACAGGATCTTCATTCAGCACACCGAGATGTTCCTGAGAGAACACAATGTGACAGTCTACCTCAGATTCTGAAACCTAACCTGTAACTCATTACCCTGCAAAACAGAGAGACAACGTAAAATATTTACAAGCGGGTGTACTGGATTTGCACGACGCTCTCTCAAAAGAAAACAAATGATAGCTTGCATCATTTTAGGCAACCATTTCATGATGTGTTAATTTATTCACGGTGCACAGTGACCTGACTGCAGCTGAAGTAGTTCATGTGTTATCACTCATCATGTGACCTACATTGATGTTCCTCATGAAGTCAGCAGAGGCCAGGGAGAGCAGGATGTTCTCAGGCAGGGAGAACTGCTGTCGGATCCCACCTGCAGAGAGTACCGTGGATGCCTGGGAGTACTGAGGGACAGAGAGCAACCATTATAGACTGATGATCCAATTAAAAAAAAATTATGGGCAAATGTATGGGCATACAATACAGCCATATTGGCAAAATATCTACACTTTCCATAACTTAGGCCACTAGTCACAATGGTTTAGACCAGTCGTTCTCAAAGTGGGGTCTGGGGACCACCAGAAGTCTTTGAGGGTGTTCCAGGGGGTGCCCAGACAAATAACTGATAATTAGGAACCAAATGGACCCTCCCATTTGTACACTGAGTTATGGGGGTCCATGGCTTGATTCATATCAAACTGGGGGTCCTTAACCCCTGGTTTAGGCAAGGCAGGACTGTCATGTTTATTTGCCCATTTCAACAACAACAAGGGAATTCAAAGTGCTTTACACAAGATTATAATTGGACATATAAAATAAATAATAAACTTAACTTCAGCTCAGGGGGATCGCATATAAGAAGGACATGGGGGAAACTTCTCTCACCGTTGGGTCTTTCTCCACCACGATCACACGAACGCCATCTCGCATCATCTCCTTCTTTTTCAGCCAGTAGGCGATGGACCACCCCACCACACCCCCTCCAACGATCACTATGTCGGCTCTCTCCGGCGGCAGGCCAGGGTGGTTGGACAGGGGGGTCCATTTACTCCCTGGCAGGGCAGCTGCTGCCTTCTGTCTGAAGGCTTCGAACTGTGCCTCAAGATCTACAGTACAACAACAACAACAACAACAACAACAACAACAACAATATTAATGCATTATTTGTTTCAGAATATCAGAAACACTCATGACATCATGTATTAAGTTGCTGTTATTGTGAGAGCTCACCTTTGAAGAAGTCATTGTGCAGAGGTGTCCCGGTGCTGAGGCTTTGACAGCCGTGTCCGCACAGCAACGTGCGTGGTCGGGTCGCCCGCCGCAAAGAACCGCATAATAACCCGGGAACCACCGTGCGCACAGTGACATGCAGTCCTCGCCACGCTGACATGGCTGGAGCTGTTTACCTGATGCCGTGTGCTTTCATATGCTACTATGAAACAGCACCGTGTCACAGACTAGTGTGAGATCAGATCAACAAGCGCACATTTTAGTCTGGAACCAACCCCTAATACCAAGGACAAAGTGACGTTGTAAGTACAGTGTTGCCAGATATTGTGAGAGAACTAAGCAACCAGGTCTATGAAAACAAGCCCAAAAAGAAGCAACTTATGGCACTATCCATTCTGAGCACTTTGAACCTATTTACTTTAATACATTAATGTTTTACAACATTACCGGGGTTAATCTCCATGTAACTTAAGCAACGAGGTGCAAACGTAGATTGTAAACGAGTATCTTTACAGTAATGTTAATTTGATTGTCAAGTGAAGTTAGAGCTCCATGTCATCATGCACCAGGCCAGGGGCGCCGATGACGTGGGGGCGTCGGGGCTAGCGCCCCCACAGTCAATTGGTCAGCCCCCTCATGAATCTCAGATGTCAGGCTCAAACTTACAGTACCACTACCATTACCATTACTATAGCGGGGCGCAGATAGGTGTTAACGCGCCGTTGACACCTAGAACAATAGCCCAGACAGAGAAACGGCTCGCGGCGGGGGGGGGGGGGGGCGGGGCTATTGCGGCTCGAAAAATCGAACACAACTTGTTTAGACCAGGGGCAGGGGGACTCGGCACCAAGCGTCATGTGAACCATGGCTATGGCTGTGTGCTAAACATGTTCTGCAGGTTTTGGCTCTGCCATGTGCCCTTATTGAAATGAAGGGTCGCTATGCTGTGTCCCTTGACTCCCTCGTCCTGTGTGCACTAACAGTCACTCACTGCATGCACTGAATACCAGTGGTGGAAAAAGTACTAAAATGTTTTACTTAAACAAAAGTATAAATTCTGCGGTGTAAAAATACTCTATTACAAGTAAAAGTAAGGTATTCAAAATGTACTTGAGTAAAAGTAGAAAAGTATTGGTATCAAAATGTATTTAAAGTACCAAAAGTAAAAGTACTCATTATGCAGAAGGTCCCATTTCACAAGTTTTCAAACGTGTAAAATGTATACAAATTCTTTGAAAATAGCAGATCTACAAGCTCACAACGCATCGCAAATCTGCTATTTTCAAATTGCCAAAGTATATATACTGTATAAGTGGTTTTGTAATAATAATAATAAAAATCTACAAAGTAACTATAGTAAATAAAGTTATCAAATAATTGTAGTGGAGTAAAAGTACAATAATTGTCTATATGTAGTGGAGTAGAAGTAACTATAGGCTACTACTAAAATAAGTACTTTTATTTAAGTAAAACATTTGAGGATGGGACACACTGAAGGATGGGTAGAGTGTTGTTAATGTTGTTTTATGGTCATTTAATGAATTAATTAAGCCAAAAAAATCGCGCGCGCTCCGCGCGCCTATATGCCCGCGACGCAGTGGGCGGGGGGGAAGGGGGGGGGGGGGCGAGTGGTGGTCAAGTTCAGCCCCCATGGTCGCGCACAAAAGTCAGCGCCCCTGCACCAGGCATTGAGTCCTTACCAAGTACCAACTAAACATTTGCCATGCAATATGGCCATGCGACGCGTTGTGAGCTTGCAGATCTGTTATTTTCAAAAAACCTTGAAATAAAATGTGGAATATTTGGGAATATTTTTTGAAACATTCTAACAACACAAATCCGGTATGGGGGGCTCCAAATAAGCAACTACCAATATTTACAAGCAACTTCACAGAAAAATTGTCGCTTATAATAAGCGGACATGGCAACACTGGCTGAAACCACGCTGGCGCAGTCATGTGACTACTAGGCAAACATGAAGGCGGAGCAATTACGGATCAATTCACTTAGCAGGTTGCAGATCCGGTGTGTAGTGGTACCGGAAATGGTGTTTTCATGTAAGGGCAACGCGCGTGCAAATAACCGGATACAGTAGGCGGGCTCTAGACCGGATCTGATTCTGAGCACGAGCAGTAAATAGAAACCAGGCTCTCCACAGGTTCTATGGAAACCCTGCTGGTGACGCGAGGTTACAACAACTGTCAAAGTATACGCATGTCCAGCTTTAGTCCTAGAAATTAGAATGGCTGTAATATTACATTAATTATTTAATGTATTCCATACCTAGCCATAACCCGTCTGGGGACTCATCATCACGGCGGCATTAAAAGCTGCAGTGTTGTGTTTGTACTGCCTCGGGCTCCATGCAATTGCCTAGTGCATAAAACCGCCCTGATGCTGTTTTATAGATTATACATTTCCAAATACTACTGTTGTTGTGTCACAGAATGTAGTTTTAAGATTTTTTTGGGGGTGAGAATTTATGTGTTCAATTTATGAAGATAATTAGATCCTACTTTAAAATGTGCTCTGCTGTTTTTGGAGATAAGAAGTCGCCAGGGGGTCAGCGTCGTTCACATACCCAGCTAGAGCAGCTTTATCTTGGGTTTTGAAATGTGCCGCTGGCTCTGATCTCGCTGTTGTGGTGGAAGGTGAGGAGAATCTTTGGTTTCAACTCATTTTTGGTAGATTAGATATTAGAGGCACTGTCGCAAGTGTTTACTTTAAGGGACATTTGAGGAAACCAGGAACTTATTCTCCAGTGACAGCAGGAGGACTTCATCCAAACATATGTTTATTCATATTTATCATGCTTGATTTTTGCTCTTTGTTATACATTTATGTATTTCTCTACTCTATAAATACGAGGCCCATTTGTGCATTATTGTTTCCGCCAGGCCGAAAGGCATAGCGGGAGAGTATGTTTTGCAACCTGTCCGTCCGTCCGTCCGTGTGTGTGTGTGTGTGTGTGTGTGTGTGTGTCATTCTGTCTGTGGAATCTCCAGCACTGTTGTCTTGATCGCAACTTTGCACACACACTCCCTGGATGCCAATTCAGAACCTCTGCCCCAAAACATGGGTCTGTTATAGTGCCACCAGGAGGCCGCTTTTTGATTAACTCAATTTTTTTGACAGTACTCCTACAGATTTTGTCCAAACATCACGCAAATCAATACACAGTATCTCTATAGTCATTAAACAAAACGTGTCTTTCAGATTTTTCATATTCCATCCTGATTGACTATGGAGAAAAAAAAGGGAGAAGGGAGAAGGAGTCCCGCACACTCACTTATTTAGGATGCAACATTTCGGCCGCGTTTCGGCCGCTTGGACCTTCATCAGGCATCCTAGATGAAGATGCCTGATGAAGGTCCAAGCGGCCGAAACGTTGCACTGACCTGGCGGAGACCAGTGCTCCGAGGAACACTTTTTCTAGTTGTATTTTATTCTATTTTATTATTTCACACTATATGAGTGTGAATGTTAATGTGTGTTTTTCTCTTTCTCACAGGTCAAGCAAGTGGCAAGGCTTTTTCTTTTGTTTTATGTTTATTCAGCTTTCAGCATGATCACAGGTTTAAAAGGACACGTAGCATTAAAAGCACTGAACTGTCACAAATGGCCTCTCTAACATGTTCATTTGGACAGTTTTTTATTTATGTTCCTTGTTGTATTTAATTGTATGTTTTTCTATGGACCATGAGTCTGCAATAAAGACATTCATTCAGTAATTCATTCATTCAGTAATTCATTCATTCAGTAATTCAATAACCACCCTAAGGCATAATAGTTGGTGGTTTGTAGGGCTGCAAGATATTATGAAAACATGAGATAACATTGTTGAATATTGCGATGACAATATGACTTGTGATAATTAAAACAATTCTGAAGTATACATTTTAATATCTTTCTGCCTTAGGTGTGCTGCAAGCATGTAGAACCCAGACAAGTAATTGATTGATTGATTGATTGATTGAATACTTTATTAGTCAAACAATCTAAACGGCATGGAGGTACAGTAAAACATTAAAGGGATATTTCACTTTCAAAAAAACTTTTGGTCATTTTATCATCTACTCAGGCCTTTGTGAGCCCCCCAGACAGTTTTTAAGTTGCTCGATTCAATATTTATACATTTGATATTCATTTTATCAGACACGCCCCCTTCCTATACAAACCCATTGTAACTTCAAACTCCATTTTAACCATGTTAGATTCGTCGAAAACACCTTGGTTCTGGTGACTCACCCTGCCCTCCTAATGCGTGAGGGGGCCGTGTTTTTCCGATTTTTTTTTAAATAAATGAAAAAAGTAATTGAAAAAACACGGCCCCCTCGAGTATTAGGATGAGTCACCAGAACCAAGGACGGGTGTTTTTGATGAATCTAACATGGTTAAAATGGAGTTTGAAGTTACAATGGGTTTGTATAGGAAGGGGCTGATAAAATGAATATCAAATATATAAATACTGAACCGAGCAACTTAAAAACGGTCTGGGGGGCTCACAAAGGCCTGAGTAGATGATAAAATGACCAAAAGTTTTTTTTTAAGTGAAATATCCCTTTAAGGCTTAGAGGATAACACAAAAACGTCCTGGGAACTTTTTTCCATTGTGGTCCTATGTATTCAATTAATCAACAGAGAATATTAACACATTAATACATGTCATCAACAAATAGCTATATTTACAGAGGAGAAAAAGGAAAAACAGCGGCAGTGAATGACACTTAATTCCAAGGGGATATCTACCTCCCCTTGTGATCTCCTGATAGATGCTTTTTCGGGCCAGTTTTGAAATAAGCCAGTGATCCACATTCTTTATGGATGGTGTCAGGACATTACACATTTTGGTGACAGAGTAGTAGAATTTTCCCATGTTAGTTTTATATTTGGGTCATAACAGATCATGGTCACTCCCTCTATTGTTGTGGCTGTGGGTGTCACTCACTTTGGAGGAGTAGTTAGTCATGATGGTATTGAGGGCACTGCCCCTTTGACAATCTTAATAACCCCATTTGTATTTGCTTAACCCTGTCTTCTACCCTGAGCCATCCCAGACTAGCAAAATGCATTGGAATGAGGTGGGTTATGGGCTTTAGGCCAAGAAGTAGTCAAATCAGTTTGTTTTGGGAGGTCTGAAGCTTAGAATAGCTTATAATAGTCTACTGTAGCCTACTGTATGCACACACTGGAAAACAATGATGAAATGTAGCCTATTATATTTCCATTCCAACAACATGGTTTTACTTACTTACTACCTAGCTACAGTAAGTAAGTAAGTAAGTAGGCTAAGTAAGTAAGTAAGTAAGTAAGTAAGTAAGTAAGTAAGTAAGTAATCTGGCTACAGCTGCTATTGACAATGAATATACAGTAAAGCACCAACTTAGCAATACAGTTTCTGACTGCAAGTATTTTGTGATATGTATTACACATGTTGATATTGCGATGATGATGAAATCTTCGATATACTATGCAGTCCTGGTGGTTTGTATTAATGTGGTGGTAATACCACCACTACTACTACTACTAATAATAATAATAATCTAATAATTTATTTATAGGGCTCCTTTCAGACATGAATGCAGTTAAAAGTGTTTTACATTAAAATTAAAACAAAGGTCAAATAAAACCACAACAATAAAAGTAAGTGGGTGAAATGTGGGTTTTAAGCAAAATGAAACACTCTGACAGGTAATCTGATACTGTAGGTAGAATGGTGCTAAACAATTTAAAGCTTAAAAAAATTAAAATAACTTTAGAATCCTAAACTTTACAGGGATCCAGCGCAAAGATCAAAGTACAGTACAGGGGTAATAATATGGTTTATTTTCTTGTTTTCTGGTTAAGATTGTGGCTGCTGCATTCTGGATGATTTGTAGACACTCATTAGTTTTCTTAGTTAAGCCTGAATAAGGTTCATTACAATAGTCTAATTGTGATATTATAAAACCAGTTTCTTAGCATCCTCTGGGGAGAGGAAGGGTCTGACTTCTGCAATGTTTCTAACATGGTAGAAGGCTATTTTAGCACCATGGCTTTTTCGTTGTTAAGTTGAAGTCAGGGCTAAGGAAACACCCAGGTTTTTAGGTTTAGTTTTACCTTATCTTTTAGGGTCTGTACCATTGACAAGTATTTCAGTTATTTCTTGGTTTAATTTAAGAAATGTGCACTGCAGTTTAGCAGATTATGGTTAACAGTTTGTATTTAAAATGTTTCTCTCAGTTTCATGAAGCACTAAGCTCCACTTTCATCAACGAAGTGAAGAGACAAATCCCTTCTCACAGATCCGGGTTCTTTGAACTGAACATTCCCCGTTATACAATTCTCCATCCAGGTTGTAGCTGTAGACACAGTCAGCGTCAGGGTCTTTAACAGGATATTCTTTCTTCCAGTACCTGCAGAGTAAACAACATGATGTAAAAACATTACACTCAGTCACCCAAATTCAGTGACGTTGATAGACTTATAATATAAAAACTAATAAAATGTCTCACTGTGTTTTCAAAGGTGTTCCATCCACCCACGTCCAATTGACACCAGTCCTGTTCATACCGATCCATGAACCTTTCTGACCAGGACCATCCTGGATGAATCCTTTGACGAATTCCTGAGAATTTGTTAATGATTGGATCATGATTAATTAATTAACACACACACACACACACACACACACACACACACACACACACACACACACACACACACACACACACACACACACACACACACACACACACACACACACACACACACACACACACACACACACACACACACACACACACACACACACACACACACACACACACACACACACACACACACACACACACACACACTAACCTGTTCTGCTTTACTGTTAATGATCACCAGATCAGCTCCTGGTGTCTTCAGACATTCTGCTCTGCTTTCATCCCAGGTTTTCCTTACAGCAGCACTAGAATAACAGCTGCATCCAAACCTCTTCCATCTACTGGGACATGTTTTGCCTAATAAAATATTCAATTCAATCAAAAGACACTCTAAACATGAAACAGGACTTTTATTGATAGATTTCCAATGCACTGATAATACATTCTAAATAGTATTAGATATAGTATGTTCTCTTTTACCAAGGTTGTACATATTATTAGTCAGTGAATGATATTATATAATATGTACATAATAAAGTACACACATGATAGTTCCTGATATATTTACATTTTAATTTAAGAAAACAGACATTTAAAAAAGAAAACATTATTTAATATTTTTGATAGATCTAATGAATCAGCAATGCTGATGGTTTATGAGAGGTTTGTACATGCTTCACAATTGGAATATAATTAATAATACACTAACTAATATTCCTTCAATAAGTATTCTAACGTCTCTCACTTGCTCCTTTAAGATGGTTTACTTCACATTGCAACAGGGTCAGGTTGGCTTCTAGTATCTCTTTTTCCAGGGTCAGGTTGTAGTATTTGGTGTCAAGTTGGTCTTTCTCCAGGGTGAGGTTGTATTTGGTGGTCAGGTTGTTGTATTTGGTGGTCAGGTGGTTGTATTTGGTGGTCAGGTGGTAGTATTTGGTGGTCAGGTTGTCACAGTTGGTCAGGTTATTGTCTGAATGATCTGTAAAGGACCAACAGGTTATGATAAACACACTTGCTCATGATGAGGTGAAGCATCTGTGTGGAAAATTAGCTTTGAGAAGAAGAAAACTTTGTTATTCTTTATACATGCATGTTGTTAACTCTACTTTCTTCATCTTATTTTGACAATGCAAGCAATAATACTATATGCTACTATACCATATACTGTACTATACTATATAAACTACTATAGCTCCATAGAAGCAATGGAACCCAAAGTTCTGCTTGTGGTGAGGCAGACTGTAGGAAAACAATACTCCGTCTTCAGGTGAATCAATAAGTACATAATACATCATTATGTATTCATTGTTCATTATGTATTACAAAAACTGGGGAGACAAGAAAAACCCAATCATCACAATATCAGAGAATCAACAATAAGAACGGCAAAAAGTCAACTTCATAATTTAGGCCTAATCTATCACCACCTCTAATGTCATTGGGGATGACTTCTAAGACTACAGCTTTAAGAGAGGAGGGGCTCCCATGTCCTTCTCCATTATAGTGAATTATAGTGAACAGCCAAAGGATAATTTGGGTTATTCGTTCGGATGGTAGTTTTATGCTCACCCAATCTGTCTTTAAGCCTTCTTTTTGTTCTGCCCACTTAGGAACCCACACAAGTTGCAATTAGCAAAGTGATTGATTTTATATATCTTGTCAGTAAACACATCAGTAAAACAGTTTTTAGGAACATTACTACAGTGACAACAGTGGCCACAGGAAAGTGCTCCTCGGAGCACAGGTCTCCCACCAGGTCAGGTAGGTTATTGTGGCCTCCTGGCGGCGCTATATTTGGCCAATGTGAAAAGGCTGCCATTTCTTCTTAGGCCTTTCAATCGGACACTGCATTCATGATTTGAGGCATTTTGTTCCAAAAATGTGTTTGTTAAATTAGACCTGCTGGTGGCGCTATAACATTCCAATGTGAAATGGTGGCATTTCTTCCTCGGCCTAGTGGGAATGTGCATGCAAAATTTCACGGAAATTGCACACTGCGTTCATGATTTGAGGCATTTTGTTCAAAACGGACATATCCTGCAAACTTTGAAAGCCAATAGCCAATTAGGATGGAATATGAAAGAATCAGACACATCCATCTTGATCACATGATCACATGACTATACTATAGAGATACTGTGGACAGAATCTGAAGGAGTAATATAAAAAAAATGTTATACAAAGGTCAGCCTCCTGGTGGCGCTCTAAAAGGCAGATGTGAAAAATGCAGGGCAAAGGTTTTTCCTTGGCCTCTAGGGAGTGTGCGTAGTACGTGCAAAGTTTAATGCAGTTCGGGATAGATACGCATGCCTATATTTATCTATATTATAGGATATAGATAAATATATAGGATGATTTTGTAGTTTGTTTCCAGTTCAGATTAAAATATGACAGGTTAGTAAAGGCCAGTGGTGTCTGAGATTAGCTGCTCACGCACGCACACACACACACACACACACACACACACACACACACACACGCACACACGCACGCACGCACGCACGCACGCACGCACGCACGCACGCACGCACGCACGCACGCACGCACGCACGCACGCACGCACACACACACACACACACACACACACACACACACACACACACACACACACACACACACACACACACACACACACACTTTACATTACTTGGTAACTACAAAAATACTTGAGCTAAATGTGATCATGTCTCTTTGTGGCTGGTTGGTACAGATTAGAGCTCCAATGAGGAACTAATGTAAATAAGACGCCAATCCACCTACCCCCACCCCAACACACGCACGCACGCACGCAAACACACACACACACACACACACACACACACACACACACACACACACACACACACACACACACACACACACACACACACACACACACACACACACACACACACACACACACACACACACACACACACACACACACACACACACACACACACACACACACACACACAGGGTGATTACATAATCCCTGCCCCCAGTTGTTCCAGCCTTGCAGACATCATGCATGTATGGACAGTAATCAACAGTTTTGTCTATGTGCTTGGACACACTTAAATGTAACACACCCATTTATTAATTTGAATAGCTGCAAGTGTGTTGCTTACATCACTGTGTACTATAAGGTCAGCCTTATGCAGCCTGCCATGTTTTTACCCTGCTGTAGTTTTTAACGTGAACTGGAGAAAACTAAATACCTAATCATGCTAAGGTTTTATTCCCCTTTAGGTCTATGTTTTTTTATCTACTACTTTTATACTCTTGACTGTATCTTTCTACTCTTACCTGGACCTGTCCTGTGTTTCATGTCTACTGGATGATAATTTAATCACGTCCTCACCAGATCAATAATAAGGTGTATCAGTATCAAGATTAAAAAGAGAAGTAAAATCAAGGTGTGGGTTAATGCTGTGGAGGCTTTTGTAGTTCCCTCAGATAGAAAATAGCAGCAAGAAAATCTCACAATACTCACGTTTAACAGTCTGGCCTACGATGACACCCAGCAGTATGAGACACAGCATCCCCAGACACACTGCAACCACTCTGACAGGATTTCTCAATGTTTTAGAACGCTGTCCTGAAACACAAATACAGCTATTAGTTCGCAGACACACTGAGAGACAAAAACAAAACTAAGAGTCTAAAATCCTTGATAGCAGGGCCGGTGCTAGGTAATTTGGCGCCCTAGGCAATATTTTTTCTGGTGCCCCCCCCCCCCCCCCCCCCGGCCGCGCCACCATTTTCTGTCACAGCGCCACCTAGAGCCTGCAAAAAAAAAAAGCTAGCTATGGCACCCCCCCCCCCTAGTGGCGCCATAGCTACACCCAACTTGAGTGCTTTCAACTGACAAATGTTATCTCTAAAAATACTTTTAAACATCAAAAGAAAGAATGATACAGATGGATTCACTTAAGGTTTGTGCCGAACAGAATTGTCAGAATCTGAATGGTACAGTATTTTCCTGAATGAAAGACAATGCCTTGTTTTTGTTCTCTTTCCTTTTTGAAACATAATTAACATAACAACGTTTCACATGGTTGTCCAACTCACCCTGAGTGTCCCTCATGTCCTCCTGTGGTCCAGAGATGATGTCGTCCACACTCTCATAGATGATGTTGTCCACCACTATGTCCTCCCTCTCTCCTATCTCCTCTAACTGTCCACTGTCCTCAGTGTCCTCCCCTCTCTGTCCTCTGTGTCCATCTCTCTGTCTCGCCTTCATTGTCAAGTCTGACATGGCTTAACTATCTAAATAATATACAAGTATGAGAGGATTGACTAGTAGATAACTACTGACTACATATAGTAACTATGTCGTATATTCCTCTCCTGTATTGATAATCTATATCAAAAGACTTTACATGATTACTTGGTAACTACAAAAACACTTGAGCTAAATGTGATCATGTCTCTCTGTGGCTGGTTGGTACAGATTAGAGCTCCAATGAGGAACTAATGTAAATAAGACGGCAATCCACCTACCTCCCCCACACACACACACACACGCACGCACGCACGCACGCACGCACGCACGCACGCACGCACGCACGCACGCACGCACGCGCGCGCACGCGCACTCGCGCACACACACACACACACACACACACACACACACACACACACACACACACACACACACACACACACACACACGAAATGTGCAGCACAGCATCTTCAGACACTCCCCTTTAGAACCTCTTGTAAATGGTCAAATAAAAACCTCTTGTGGCATTATCACATAAACATATCTAGTAAATAAATACTACATTTTAACATTTTGCTTTTGTTTTCTTTTATAACAATGTAGTAGTAAAATAATTGACTACATTGCAAAATATGTTGGATATTTTCCTGAACCGATTATATGACAAAGGTCGCAATATTCAAAGATAATGAATTTATGAACGCTTGTCCACCCAGTTCAGATTGACTTCTAGTTATTACTGTATTATTATTATTATTATTATTATTATTATTATTATTATTATTATTGTTGTTGTTATTATTATTATTATTGTTCTTATTATTATTACTACTAATATTATCTCACTTTGGCCAAATTGCATCTTTGTTGTTCAGCATGGTGATGAAAAAGGAGTTTTGGAAGTGGAAGCAGTTTATTGATAGAGTATGTAGCGCAGCACCACTACTGTACAGAGACACTCATCAGACATCAGGCACATGTCAGTACATTATGACCGTATAAGGTTATCAAGTTGTTGTAGAATGCTTCAACAACCACAGATCACATGATCACTGATGACCTCAAAGCATCCTGTCTCATTCTGATCCTGCATGTGTGTTGACACTTGCATACATTTGTAACATTAACTAAATGATTACCTTTATGTAGAGTATAGACTTTATACAACTTGTGTATGTCTGCATGAGAATGAAACTGTTAGTTGAATCAATATAGTTGCTTCAAAATACTCAAATTGATGAATGATCTAAAGTTGAAATAATTACAACCATAAAGTAGGCCTACTTCACCGTTACTACATAATTAAGCATCCTCATGTTTGATCCAGAACTTTGCTTGACAAATATTTTATTTTGATATAAGTAGTTCACTCACAGTAAATATAAGTAGTTCACTTACAGTAAATATGAGCATTGATAAATTCTGTGTTTTAAACATAGAGGAAGGGAGGCTTCTACAGAGTTCACACATAGAGTCCACAAACCACAATGTGCAAAGAGAAATAACGAAAAGAAAAGAGGTAGTTGTGTGGTGTGTGTGTGTGTGTGTGTGTGTGTGTGTGTGTGTGTGTGTGTGTGTGTGTGTGTGTGTGTGTGTGTGTGTGTGTGTGTGTGTGTGTGTGTGTGTGTGTGTGTGTGTGTGTTTGTTCACTTCAGCTTCAGAAGGTGAGGTGTTCAGATGCAAGAAAAAAACAACTGCAAAAACACACTTTTCAAATGGCCGAAATGTATATAGGGCTGAAGTGGTTACTGTATGTTTTGTAAAAATAATCAAAATCTACAAAGTAACCACTGTAAGTCAACGTCACATGAAAGTGTCTTTTATTTGAAAACAAGGTACATTTAAAGGTTACTATGTGTATAGAAAAAGAAACTCATCAGGCTCAAAGAGGAGTAAAATGATCTCTGCCCATCCATATTATAATGTGATCATTAACAGGCGATCATCAGGATTCGGTTATATTTGCATTGAATGAAAGCACTGCATAATGATATTATAGGCCTATGCATTTTAACCATGTGAAAGAATGCGCTTCTATTTGCATATACATAATCATTTTATGTAGAAAAACTCCAATCTGTAAGTCAACGTCACATGTTGAATGTGTCTTTTATTTGAAAACATTTACAGGTTACTATATGTACATAAAAAAAGGAACAGATAATATAGCTACAGAGCATAACCTCATGTCTGCTTTAACTATGCAGAAGGGTACTATTAAAAATAAAATCAGCAGGTTACTCATCATCCAGTTTCAGAGTTGGTCAGATCACAGCACACTCGGACAACTTTGTCGAGGATTGTCATGTCCTCGCCCACTCCTGGTTTATGCATCAGAGTGATGGGTACCCTACCATTTAATATTATGGTAGGCTACTTGTTGCATATAGTGCCTATAGTGCGTGCCAAAAATCCTGAAGGGGACGTGAACAAGTGTCATTTGGTAGCGGCGGACATCTTTGTGGGGTATATAAACAGGTTGACTTAACATTGCCCCCCATCAGTATGGCTGCAGCTATCTATACCACGCCCCCCCCCCCGTGGTGACGAGACGTTGGCACGCACTATAACCCTCTCTACATAGATGTGAGCTACCTTGCGTGTTTCTTCCACGTCTTTTTCTGTCATCTGGGCTGTCATCTGGGCAACAGGCTCGCACACCTCAGTTCCACCTGCAGCTTTTGCCTGGGAGCACAACAGAAATAGTTCTGCCAGACATTGTCAAGCTGGCTATTAAAGTAATCTACATTTATCTCTCTATATATGTATTTTCACATGCACAACTTTACATCCCAGCCTTACTGACAGAGAGAGGGAGAGAGAAAGAAAGAGAATGAGTGCTTGTGTGTGAGTGAGTGAGACACACGCACACACGCATACACATCGTCTCTGTCACGATCTGGTGGTGTGGACGTGTGGTGAGGACCCAAATGCAGACAGAGTAGTGTTCAAAACCCATGATTGGGATTTTATTACAGGTGAACATACAGACAAACGATGTAACACAAACAATGATCGGACAAGGACTGCCTGGGGAACGAGACTAATATACACATGAGGGCTGATTACACACGAGATACAGCTGGGGAAGACAACATAGAACCAGAACAACTAGAACATAACATAGAAATACAACACCTAGACATGCACAGTCTGTGACTGTGACAGTACCCCCCCCCCCCTCTAAGGACGGCTCCTGACGTCCCACAATGTCCATGAGGAAGAGTGACACGAGAGGAACATGGAGTGTGCCGAAAACGAGAGTTCAGGTTGACACAGGCGGCGAGGCAGGGAAAGGGGCTGAAACCCCCCGGAGCGTTCTTCCACTGCCGAACAGAAACGCCGGCCACGGGACATTCGATTGACAGTCGAAAGGGCAGGGAAAGGGTAGACAGGGAGGCAGTGGCCAGCAAGGGCTCTGGCACGGCTCATCGTGAAGACGCTCGACGTGGAGCAGAGGGCACATGCTGGGCAATCAGGGAGGACATCAGGGAAGACAGTTAGCCAGGGCTCTGGCGCGGAACATCTTCCAGACGCATCGACGCGAAGCAGAGGGCACAAGCTGAACGTCAGGGTAGGAGAGGACATCAGGGTGGATGGGTAGTAAGGGCTCTGGCACAGTGGAGCAGAGAGCAAGGCCAGCAAGGGCTCTGGCGCGGGTCATCATTCGGACCCTCAACGCGGGGCAGAGGGCACATGCTGGTCAGTCAGGGCAGGAGGGTACTGTAGGTAGGGGTCTCCAGGTCAGAGGAAGGCCAAGGTGTGGGGTGCTGTCCGCTGGGTCCAGTATGGTCGGAACATTCTGTCATGATCTCTGGTGGTGTGGTGAGGACCCAAATGCAGACAGCCAGGCAGAGTAGTGTTCAAAACCCATGATTGGGATTTGAATACAGGTGAACATACAGACAACCAATGCAACACAAACAATGATCGGACAAGGACTGCCTGGGGAACGACACTAATATACACATGAGGGCTGTGTTACACATAAGATACAGCTGGGGAAGACAACATAGAACCAGAACAACTAGAACATAACATAGAAATACAACACCAAGACAGGCACAGTCTGTGACTGTGATAGTCTCTTTGTTACGTCGGAGAACTGTCTTGCTTCCATTTGGGAATGCGGTGAAAAGTTAGTCCGTTGTCCATTTTAGACCCTTTTATTCTCACCTCGTCGATTGTGAGAAGCCGTGGAACAGTTTTTAATACAACGATTCATTCCCATTTTGGTGAAACACTGCTGAAAGAGCACTAGCACTGTGAGCTGAATGCCCTATAGTCCCAGTCAAGAGGGGGCGGGGCAAGCCACGGCCGCCGAGTGACATCAGCCTGTTATCCCCTATTGCTGCGACTTGGGGTCAGCTATTGTCATCTAGTTGCTTATCCATTTGAAAGTTCTGGCAGAAAACGTGTATTGAGTCAAATATCTCCAGTTTCACACCGACCACATTTCTTCCAGTGAGCACATTATGTTATGGCAATTGGCAACTATGGGGCACACAATCGACAGGTGTCATCAATTACCCCGCACCAATTAACCGCAGCCAGTGCTGTAGACCAGTGGTTCTCAACCTGGGGGTCCCCAGATGACAGTAAAGTGACAATTTAAAGACCTTCAAGACCATTTTAATACCTAAAGAAATCTAAAAGAAAAAAATGAAAAAAGACAATTCTGCATCAAAAGTAATCAACAAACTATACTATAAAAACTGGTCAAACATTGGCCAAATTGTCAAAAGTTGTGAAAATAGACGATCTACAAGCTCGTAGATCTGCTATTTTCACAACATTTATCTGTGGAGCCGAGTCAAACAAAATGTAATGCCTCAACTCCTACAATTCCATGTGCTTGTCAGGGTGGGGGTCCCCAGTTCAAATATGATTATTTTGGGGGGTCGCAGCCTGAAAAGGTTGAGAACCACTGCTGTAGACGGAGCGTACTCAAGTTCCCTCAGCCCTATGTTCCCTCAGCCTTATGTTCCCTCAGCCCTATGTTCCCTCAGCCCTATGTCCCCCCATCCCAAATTAGAGCCTATTTTCCCTCAGCCCTATGTTCCCTCAGCCCTATGTCCCCCCCCATCCCAAATTAGACCCTATGTTCCCTAAGCCCTATGTTCCCTCAGATGAGTACAAATGAGCTGATGTTTTTGCTCCTGTTGGTTTGTTCATTAACCTGTCTGTCTGTCTGTCTGTCTGTCTGTCTGTCTGTCTGTCTGTCTGATCAGATATCCTTTAGCAAGATATCTCAAAAAGACAGATTTTTACACAAACTATATGCAGACTTTTGGGTTATGCATCTTGGACAGTGATTTAATCCTGTTGTGTAGTGTGTGTGTGACAACACGATCATTTACGACCCGACGTGGAATTCTTGCCACCCATAACCATGAGAAGTTTACACTGTTTACACCGTTATTCCGACATGCTAATAACATTCGAACATTGCACGTGTCAGTCTGCGTGCTAGTGCTATGGAGATGATATCTAAAGTGCCTTCCCGCTCATAAAACAGTCCTTTATAAGTTTGCAGACAGTGTCTGTCTATCCTGGCGTTTTCTGGCATCATGGGTGTAAATGCATGTAACCATGACAACAGATCCCATATCCCAAACTCTGAATCTCCGGTGTTTACACAAAAACGTTAATAAACAGCTTAAATTTGGGTGAAGTGAAAAACGGGCCACGTCACTGTCTGCATATGCTAATGGTCAATGCCTGTGTGCAGATCAATTGCTCAACCCACTGAGGAGAAACATGCAGAACAGACAGACTGACTGATTGACTGACCAAGGGATAGGATTAAAAGAGGGTGTGGCAATGTCATGTCACAAAAAAGTACAACCTTTTGAAAACAGAGAAGTTAAACAACATAGACCCAGTCCAGTACATACTTTATAGAAGTTACAAAAATGAATGATAATGATTTATTTTTTACAAGCCCTAGCATGTTTACAGTTTAACCCATTAAAAAGCCTGTCAGCAGAACCTACTGCAGTACCAAGTCCACACTTTTGAGTGTGACTCGAATAATGTCCTATATTGTAAACCACACAGTTCACACCCACATGTGTCCATTTCCTTCTGCTGCTGTGTGTTATTAAAAGTGTTGCATAGCGAGTGCTGACGGTGCCATGTCATTATTCAGACATCCCATTATTCTGACGTCCCGTAACCCCCATGTTTCACTGCATGCTACACAGGTTACACTGCAAAAACAAACCTTTAAATGCAGTCCATTTCTCATACAATAATAATCATAAAAAGAAAATGAATGTATTATTTTTTTCAGTGAAAAATGTTCATACATTTGTTTCTAGTCTGCAGTTGTTGTCACAAATACGTTTTTCAATACATCTGAATATTTGCAACACATTTGCTGCACTATTGATACTGTACCAGCCATGCCTCCTGCTACGTATCTTCTTGTTTCTGCATAGTGGACGCGCACACACACACACACACACGCACGCGCGCGCACACACACACACACACACACACACACACACACACACACACACACACACACACACACACACACACACACACACACACACACACACACACACACACACACACGCACACACACACACACACACACACACACACACACACGCACACACACACACACAGCCAGAGAACCACTTTTACTGCTATTTAGTACCATTTACAGTATATCTAGTGTGAGATATGATCTACTGGTCCACACATTTCAACATAAAGTTGATGATGAAATCGACCACTTCTGTACTTCTGTAACTGCTCACTTCTCTCATACCTTATATTTTTCTAATCTGTTTCCTCCCATAACATAAAAAAAGGCAAGTAGTGTCAAAATATGAGATCGTTTCATAAGCCATGTGCAGTGCAATACTGGTTTGTAAAAAAGACCGTAGGGGTCTTGCCCTATAGATTATCATGCTGGGGCTCTTTAATTTGTATTTATTTTATTGTATTTATTTGTATTTATTTGATTGACAGATGAGCTTTCACTACTTATCATTATTATTATTTCTTTAATTACAAATATGAGGGCCGCTGTAATTAACTTTCCCAAGCTGACTTTTGTTTCCAGTCCACCCATGACATGATGAAGTTGGTGATAAAATTGACCACTTCTGTAACTTAGTCATACTTCTCTTTTTGAGTGGTGCTAGCCACTCCAATGACTGACTTTGTCCGTGTGTCCGTCCGTCCGTATGAGCATGGCCTCTCTGTATGTTTGAGCACAGCCTCAACAGCTGCGGCTGATTGCAACACAAAGATGCAACCAGTTACACTAATTTTACACACACACACACACACACACACACACACACACACACACACACACACACACACACACACACACACACACACACTTTTGAGTAAAAATACTTAAAATGAGTAAAAATACTTAAAATGAGTAAAAATACTTAAAATGAGTAAAAATACTTAAATATTAGTAAAGATACTTTAAAGTTCCTAAACTGAGTAAAAATAGTTAAAATGAGTAAAAATAGTTAAAATGAGTAAAAACACGTAAAAATCAGTAAAAACATTTTAAAGTACTTAAAATGAGTAAAAATACTTTGAAGTCATCAAAGTCTGTAAAAAGTAACTAATGAAATTAACTCATGAAAGGCACCACTCTCTTCACACTGGGTGTGATTTTTTTTTAATCTTTTGTCTTCAGTTTTCTCCCATAAAGTGAAAAAAGCAGTACCATACTGTTTGGTTTGCAAAACAGACCTACAATTTACAATTTAGGCATTTAGCAGATGCTCTTAATCCAGAGCAATTTACAATAACAAGGTAAACACGTACATCAAATGCATAGAGACAGTGTAATGCCTCAGTAATAGGATCATAGCTCAACCAAGAACCTAGCATCAGTCTAAACAGTACAATATCAAAAAATAAATTATCTGTACATTGAAACTCAAACTATACAAACTATAGGAAATTACATTTTAACCTTTGCATAAGACTGCATGGTCGTCAAGGCTAGGTCAAGTGCTACCGGCTAAAGTGGAGTCTGATGTATTTCAGATTACGGTGGAAAATTGTGAGTGTGAGTCTGTAGTTCTAACTGCAAAGGGGAGTTTGTTCCACAGTTTGGAAGTCTGGGACGTATGGAGCATTGTCCCGGATGTTTTAGGGAAGGTTCTGACAGTTTCCCTGTGTCCCCTACACACAGACATGCACACACATGATGTTGAGTTTACATGTTTACAGTTTACAAAATGTCATGTGCCAAATGTCATGCCTGTATCCACCTCGTAATGATTTTTCACATGATTCCCCCTACTATCAGTTATCTTTATTTTTTTGCATTTGGAATCACACGCTGGTTTGTTTATACAAGCCACCTGTCTGGCGCCTTGCCAATACATGTTTCGCAGGCTCTAGCGCAAGTTTTAGTTGACAAAAATGCTTTTTATTTATTCTACACAATTTAGGCTATCCCTTGTCATAAGGCCAAGGGATAGCCAACAAAATTAAATACAATTGGACGTGGCCTATCCTACATTAAAATTGCCTAAAGCGTCAACGGTGGATGGTGGGTCGACGTCACAAACGTAATATCCGGACTGGCAAGGCGCATCATTGCACCCCCTTTCAGAGGACCCCAACAGGTGACCTCACCAACACATTATGGAAGGGACCGCAATGGAAACAAACTGTAAGCTGTTTTGCGTAATCCTTTTGATTATGGTGGGTCAGATGTATGTTACATGTGACATATGTTTTATTTCATGATCAATAAAGATAGCAATCAGTCAATCAATCAATCAATCAATCAATCAATCAATCAATCAATCAATCAATCAATCAATCAATCAATCAATCAATCAATCAAAGGGCTATATGTGATCCTGAAGGAACATAGGGCTGAGGGAACATAAAGCTGAGGGAACATAGGGTCTAATTTGGGATTGGGGAACATATAGGGCTGAGGGAACATATGGGTCTAATTTGAGATGGGGGGACATAGGGCTGAGGGAACATAGGGCTGAGGGAACATAGGACCTAATTTGGATGAAAAACTATTTGTTAGGTATTGAGGGAACATAGGGCTGAGGGAACATAAGGCTGAGGGAACATAAGCAGAACATAACCCCTGTAGACATAGGAACGCACTAGCTCGGATTCATAGGAGAACTCCTTCAAGCCTATATGAATCAGAGCTAGGAACGCGCACCTGTTTTGTATGGGAATCACACTGTATCATTTCTATGGGCTCAATGCAGTAGGCTATCATCAATTAAATAAGCAATTTGAGCAATGAAACACTTGACAGACATTGATTTAGAGAACCTTTTGATTTATTATGGTAACTTTACTGGAATGGAGCTGTTGCTCTCAAAGAATAAAACCTCATGGGCATCAAAACATAAAAAAAGATATTCCAGTATTTAAAAAAAAAAGTCATACAAATACAACCAAATTGACTGTACATTTGTACAAAGAAGGTAGCAAAATAGGCACTAATGGAAAAGATTTATCCTTTTAGTTCATTGGAAACCGTCAATTTCAGTTCACCTCAGTAATGACACTGAAGAGATATGTTTTCTGTCACATACATTTACATTACAAACCGAAAGAACCCAACAGTTATTATAACAGTCTTTAATGTCATTTCCATGGGGCCATCTTGATAGGCAAACGTTTGTAACTAAACTCTCAGTCTCAGAATACTAAATATCATACTGATCGCAATAGAAATCAATCATTGTAGTTTTAAAGTATTTTAAAGGTACAGCATGGCACAAGTGACATATTTCTGAGTCAGTGTATTTGGTTAATTCTGGCAGAGGGACAACGGTGATGTCATATCTTACAGTGGAAACATCTCCTGAGCTCTATTCTACATGGGTCACACCCACAGGGACTAAACAATGTTTTCACACATAAATAGTAACTTTCTTTCATTCACAGAATCAACCTGGACATCCAAAATAAATGTAATAATCCATGCCATCGCAAAGTGTATACACTATCCTGTCTGCAAAAACTACATTTTGGAGTGTATTTACTCTATGATCCATTCCCCCTTTGTCTCCCAAAGTTGTCGTAAATGTTGTTGTTTTAATTAGAATGTCTGTAATTTGTTGTTCTGGGAGTCACACACAAAATGGAACAGGCAAACACTCTGATTCAAGCCAAGCAGTGGACCTGCTGTCTGCTAGTCAAGCAGACAGTAGGGTGAATTGACTTTAGCAAATAAGATCTTATCAGAATTGTGATTAAATATAGTCCTCATTCACCCACTTACCGTGTGTATCATGTTTGTGCCCATTCTGAGGAGTCATAGATGCCACTATGTTCACTGTTTATTCACTTTATGAATTAAACATGCCTCCAAAGGTGTATTTGCTTAATGTCCGGAGGACAAGAGTGAATAAGAAAAAAGTTCTGTACATTTGACAAGTTAAAGGGGTTTTCACTTTCAAAAAAACCTTTGGTCATTTTATCGTCTACTCAGGCTTTTGTGAGCCCCCCAGACCGTTTTTAAGTTGCTTGATTTAGTATTTAGATATTTGTTATTCATTTTATCAGACACGCCCCCTTCCTATACAAACCCATTATAACTTCAAACTCAATTTTTAGATTCATCAAAAACACCCGTCCTTGGTTCTGGTGACTCACCCTGCCCTCCTAATACGCGAGGGGGCCGTGTTTTTTTGATAACTTTTTTCATTTATTTAATTATATTTGCTTAATGTATTTAATTTTTTCCATTTTCCCAAAAAAGAATTAAAAATAAATGAAAAAGGTTATCGAAAAAACACGGCCCCCTCGCGTATTAGGAGGGCAGGGTGAGTCACCAGAACCAAGGACGGGTGTTTTTGACGAATCTATCATGTTAAAAATGGAGTTTGAAGTTATAATGGGTTTGTATAGGAAGGGGGCGTGTCTGATAAAATGAATATCAAATATCTAAATACTGAATCAAGCAACTTAAAAACGGTCTGGGGGGCTCACAAAAGCCTGAGTAGACGATAGAATGACCAAAAGTTTTTTTGAAAGTGAAATATCCCTTTAAGTCGCATCATAAGCCTTGAAGCATCTTGTCATTTTTTAATCAATGAACAACAGAGGTACATGTGCTGTTGAAAATAAAGGGAATAACATGTGACATTGGTGACTTTTATCATTCCATCTGGTGAGCACAACTAAAGCCTGATTTATAATTAGTTGCGTGTCGGTGTCGCACTTTGAAAAGCAGATCTACAAGCTTAATTTTATTTTCTTTACATTTTTATCCCACGATTTTGTGACCCATTTTTTCACCCAGTGCCAATTGCCTATGTAATCCTGGGCGCTAATCTCCCTCTGCCAGCCTGGGGAGACCTTCAATGCATGAGGAGCTAGCAAGCCACTTCTTATCACCTGACAGGGGGGAGTTTCCCCGGCTGGACGTAGCGCGTGGAAGGAAAGCGTTATTCCAACCAGTTCCTTCCCCCTCCAAGCTTTCAATGCATTGCGATGCAATGCGTTATGAGCTTGTAGATCAGCTATCTTTGGTGCATGACACCAGCGCACAACTAAGTATAAATCAGACATAGCACAATGTTATCACAATCCGCCAAACTGAAAGTGAACCATGCCTACATTCAGTGACATGTCAGTAACATCTGTGCTGGTGCAGGAACAACATTCTCTTGATTGACTAGCAGAAAACTGGTCAATTGGCTCGTTCAAGCTTTTCAAGATTTTGTGCTTCTCCAACACTTCTTCAGATCTTTTCTTCTCTTTTTCTTTCTTTCTTTTTTTTTTTTTTTTTTACCTTTTCTTCTCGCCCTGTGTTCTCAGGAGGTTAGGAGAGGAGACCAATGTGTGTGTGAACCAAGAGCAGGGACATCACAGTGCTGGCAGTCATAGGAAGAACTAAGGGTCTTAGGCTACTGCTTGAGCTCACAGCTGTGAAAGGAAGAAAAAAAGGGGGAAAAAAGACAAGAAAACTCAGATAAAGGTAATGCATATGTAATGTCTTTCTTGTCCTTTTTTCTAAATGGCATGCAGTGGTGGATTTAGGTATGGACGACATGGGCAGCTGCTGGGTGGTAGCTTGCTGGGGGCTTATTTGCACATCATGTCAATGATGTGTCACTGTGTGGGTAAATTAACCTTGTTGGAGTGGGTGCCCTGATTCTAGCTCTTTGGGAGCTAGGGCGAAAGTCTCCCACTCATAAGTATTGGAAGCCATGAGGATGCTGCCACCATGCAAAGGCCATTCATCAAGATTTTTGAATTCAGTGCAGTTATAATTCAGTGAAAGAAATATAAGTGTCATCATCCTATAATTCTACAAAGCTCTGTGGCTCTGTGTGTGCGTGCGTGCGTCCCCAAAAACTCTTCTGCCCGCTTCTCCTCAGTGCCTGGAGCAATTGATCTGTATTTGCACACAGCCATTGACCATCAGCATGAGCACGGAACACCGACGCCCGTTTTTGACTTTACCCAAATTCGAGCCGTTTAATAGCCTTTTTCCCGAACCTCTGTTTAACTCTACGGCTCAACGTTACTGCGCATGCGTGGCCAAGTGCGCATGTATGCGCAGCCAGTACACGCGCAGCCACGTACACGCGCAGCCACGTACACGCGCAGCCATGTACGTGCGGATGCACGTTTGTGGTCGCTGGCGACCGGGTTGCCAAATCATGTGCGTCCCCAAAATCATACTTTGGGTGCTCATATCCCCGGACGGGTATGGTCTAGTCTAGTGTCTGTTAATTCTTCTCTTTGGTACTACAGGGTACTACAGTTGATACATGATACTACATGTGGTAATACATGGGTGAGTCCCCACCTGGATAGAAGAACAAAAACTGGTATAGGGGTGTGTGTGTGTGTGTGTGTGTGTGTGCGTGCGTGTGCGTGTGTGTGCGTGCGCGTGCGCGTGCGCGTGCGTGCGTGTGCGTATGTTCACCTCGGCAGCTTTTCCGATCCCTTTGCAGCATTCCGGTCACACAGCTGCAGACAGGCCCTGTTATCTTGCTGCTGCAGACCTGCTCACAGCCACCATTATTCACCTCACACCAGTTAGACGCTGTGGAGACACCAGGGGTTATCTAGCCTCTGTCTCTCAAGCCAGACAGGGTCTACACGCTCTACGAGCTTTGCCTCATAGTAGCCTAAAAAGCCTAAAATCCCTCCCTTGACCCAGTGGGGATTATCCATTGAATGAGCAGTAGGATCTTTGGTTTACACAGGAGACCAGGGTTCAAATCCAGATGGTATTTTAAAACTCACAGCTCTCTCAATAGCACAATGTCAGCTAAATAGATTTTCAATAAATAACCACTTGAATCTGGCATCTCTATTTTGGGCATGTCATTATTATAAGTTTAAAAAAAAAATGTCAACAAATTAAGAATACAAAAATTAAATATATAGTGAAATTAGTGTTGTGAGCTTATAGATCGGCTATTTTCGCTATTCATCATTTGATGAAGTATTAGTGCTTAAGTGGTTAATGGTTACATGTGGAGAGCTTGCAGTAAACTGGTTGGTGAGAACATTAAACAAGATATCAAACAGCACACACACACACACACGCACACACACACACACACACACACACACAAACACAAACACACACACACACACACACACACACACACACACACACACACACACACGTGCGTGCACGCACACACGCAAACAAGCCCAAGATTCATGCTTACCGCTCCTTCTGATGGGTCCCACAGTTAATATGTGCTCTTGGTGTTCACTATCTCCTGAGTACATCCTTCGATTGTGTGGACAGTTCTGTGGACACAGAATGCATAGATCAATACAGAGTAGCAAACTTCAGCATGTCAACACTTTTTCCTTTCACAAAAGACGTGTTTGTATAGGGAAACTGTAGTGATGCTCTCCACTTTTGAGATTGTGTTGCTGTTGGCAGTTTTGCTTTTATTTGGACAGGACAGTGTAGACTAGAGAGACAGAGAGGAGGAAAGACATTCAACACAGGCCTCCAGTTGGAATCTAAACCGGGGAGTCGGGGACATCGTGATTATTTCAGGTTATCCACCGGGCCCGCTGCGGGATGCTCACCACTTTACAGGTGGTCGCGTCTGAGTCGCACAGGGACACGTCGCAGTGAAGGTGGACCTCATCATAGTCTCCAATGAACTTGAAGACGGTGACGTGAAAGCGACAGGTGAGGGATATGCCGTTCTCTGCCATACCGATGGTGCTGTCCTTGATGTTGGGACAACTAGAGGGAGGGCACGGATGTTAAGGAGAGATCTGTAATATCTGATACATTACGTCAGTGATTTTCAAAATGTATCTCTGATAAATAGTAGCAGTATATAAATTGCAGCTTTATGTACATAGCCAGTGATTCTTGAAAAGTGGCCTCGCCTCATTACAACCTATCAGAAAAACCAATCATCAGGATCAGTAATCATGTGGATCTCGGGATCAACATGGAAACAGCTAGCTCTGGTCCAGATCGTTAGCGAGAACTCGCTAACGCTCTGGACCAAAGCTAGGGAACAGCACGGCTTCAATGTGAATAATCTGACTTCATGTGGCGAGATGTGAGCCATCTATGATGTATGACTCCAAATTTGGAAAAGGTTTCAGCCCGATCCAAGCCCCATTCATTGACTTCCATTGTAAAAACAATAATGAAATATTACAGTATAAAACATGCTGTGTGTTTGTGAATTTCTTTCTGAATCTCTTTCTTGGTGTAAGTATTTCTGTGGACTAGCCAACTGGCAAGTGTGCACATAAATTGACACCGATCTGTCCAGCGGCTAGTTCCTGACACACAAATAGACCCTCTAATAGACAGCTAACCTCTTGCAGAGTCATGCTATTAAATAACGTCTTTGCAGCCCATTGCTGTGAACGGAAACCAGTCGACAATCATCTCCACATAAGCAACATGTGGTCCACCATTGTTGTGAATATTATACAATGCTCTTTCCTCTACCTAACCTTTCTTTACCTAACTCCTCGTATGCAGTTTCACATCACTGACATAATGAAAAAGTAATAGGCTTTCTTTATGTTAGGGTGCAACCTGTCCTGGATGGTGCAGTGCAGTGCTTCTTAACCTTATTTCCTGTCCCCTTTGTCACCCTAACGTTTCTTGGTAAAACGCTAGCCTAGAACTGTTTACATGTTTGCAGAAATGACAGTTATCTACAAAAATGATCTACAAGACTTCCTGTAAATCGGGGAGGCTATAGCGCCCCGTGCGGGAGGCCATTTGCACCCGTGGTGAAAACCTGACGACGTTGCTCAATTTGGGTCTCTGGAAAGCCACAGCACATCCTGACATAATTTATTTGTGTAATAGCTACACCCATACGAGACCGCCTCGGTGGGCTGTCCAACACAAATTCTGTCAATGTATATATGTGACTGCTTGTCTTTCAATAAATGAGAACATGTTAACTTGGACGTTTGTTTGAGACTTAATGTGTTCCCGATGCATCGCTCTTCTTCTATGCTGCTATAACTGAGACATCACCTTGTATTTTCCTATGAACTTCTCTCATCCACATCATCTGACCAGACTTTGAATGACCTAGAGTATATAATCATTACAACCATTTAGCCCATTGGTTCTTGGGGGGGTACCAGGGGGTCCCGAGCAAAAGTAGTTAATATAGCATCACAATCATTTTAACCTCTTTAACTATTATTTTATACTTTAGCTATTAAAAAATAGCAGATATACAAGCTCATAGCACGGACCCGAGTGCCACACTATGAGCTTGTAGATCTGCTATGTTTGAAAAATTGGTGCAAATCTTTGAATATATATATATATTTTTAAAGCCAACATCTTTAACTCAAATCTTTGCTTCTGGGGGTCCCTAGAACAATATTTTGAGATGGGGGTCCACGGCCAAATACATAATAATTTTGCGGGTCCTTGACATGAAAAAGTTTGAGAACCACTGATTTGGCCTACCCTTTCTCTATGATGATGTAGCGCAGGCGGTCGTTGCTTTGGCGGGACGGGGTGGCCCAGCACATGTTTACTATGAGGATGAGCTGTTCCTCGTCTGCGCCCTCCACAAAGACCCCCACGAAGAGGACGTCCCGCGTGCTGAGCACCACCTCGCCTTCCCGGTACGGCTGGCGGTAGGAGGAGTTCTTATACAGAGCCATCTTGGTGATGAAGTTGCCCTCCTGGGTAGGCAGGGTGAGGTTAATCACACTGGAGGATGGGAGTGGGAGGAGGAAGCAGGGATTAAAGAAAGAAACATTTCACGAAAATGTGTGTAAATCCAATCTGTCAAGCAGCATGAAAGGAGCCCCCTCCCCCCACAACAGTGTTCTTTTCCATAAAACTATTCGCACGATATGTAAAATAATTATGTTTTGGTATTATTGTTCTAAACCTGTGTTCCTGCTGTTCTAATCTATATACACACAATCCGTTGACAAAATCACATATTTAGGCTTTAGGTTAACCTTCCGAGTTTTATGGAAGATGCTTCTGAACATGAATGTATTCTATTGCTAGTTTGACCAATTCAACTACTCTTTAATCTTAAAACAACTAGCTAATAAATCACTTCTATTATATCTATTATTACCATACGGCTTGACTTGACTACCACTACCAGCCACATGGGTTCTGCCTGATGTATACTTTGTTGTTGTGTGTGAGCAGTGATGTGTGATATTCTATATCTGCTGCTACATATATGTGCTGAGGGTTGTCTCTTAACTTGAGAGACTGTGATATGTGTTTTCTTTTAGCACGCACCCTACAGTATGTATATTTGATATTGTCGTCCTGTCATCTGATTTGTTCCTTACGGCAGTGGTTCTCAAAGTGGGGTCCGGGGACCCCCAGGGGTCCTTGAGGGAGTTCCAGGGGGTCCCCAGCTAAATGATGGATAGTTAGGAACCAAATGGACGCTAATGGGTCTGAAACTCTGTGAGAGGAACCAAATGGACCCTTATGGGTCTGTAACTCTGAGAGTGTACAAATGGAACCAAATGGACCCTAACGGGTCCATTTGGTTCCATTTGTACACTCTCAGAGTTAAATTAACATTAACATTGATTCTACAATATAAATTGGGGTCCCAGAGATAGAAATGACATTAAATGGGGGTCTGTAGCCAAATGCATGTCAAACTGGGGGTCCTTGAAACTAAAATCGTTGAGAATCACTGCTAGAGCCGTAAAAATCTTCTCTTATGGGGGTCCCTTCGTGGCATATCATTCCAAATGGGGGTCTGCGGGCTAATAAGTGTCAATTTGGGGGGTCCTTGACATGAAATAGTTTGAGAACCACTGCCTTACGGAACCCTAATTTCAGTTCAATTCATTTCTATGTCGTGTGACAGAGTATAAATGAAGCCTTTAGAGCGACGTGTCTTCCATCTGTACCTGAGCATCGGCCTGACGACAGTCTCCAAGGAGATCATGAGGTCCAGCTCATAGGCGCAGGAGAACTCTATGTTGATGGACTTGTCTCGGGTGATGAGGCTCCCTGTGTTGTTCACACTCTCTATCCACACCGTGTTCTTGTACATGATGTGCGTCCCGTTCGACTATGAGAGAAGAAGTGACCGCCACATTTAGAAAAAAAACGAATGCAGATCTACAAGCTCACAACACGTTGCATCACAATGTGTTGGGAGCTTGTAGATCGGATATCTGAGCTATTCTTGATTTTAAAAAAAAAATGATTTATAAAAATGTGCCCAAAAGTAACTAACTACTCAAGTACTGTACTTAAGTACAATTTTGAGGTACTTTTACTTTACTCGAGTATTTCCAATTGTCTATACTTTTCCTTCTACCCCAAAGGCAAATATTGTACTTTTACTCCACTACAATTATTTGAAAACTTTAGTTACTAGTTACTTTGCAGATATAAATTATTACATTATAAAACATACATTAACCACTTTAGCCCTATTTTAAACCTAGGCTATTTGAAAATAGCCGATCTACAAGCTCTCAACGCGTCGCGCTGCGAAGCATTGTGAGCTTGTAGATCTGCTATTTTCAAACATTTTAGTACTTTTACTTTTGGTACTATAAGTACATTTTGATACCAATACTTTTATACTTTTACTCAAGTAAAGCACTTTTTCCACCACTGCAAAATAGGGACACTAGGGTTCATGTTGTTAAAACAAAGCCTATCTCATGTCAACTATGATTGGTTCTCACAGCACCTGCACTATAGAGCCACAGTGTCCCTTGGAGTTGTTGATTCGAAATGAGATGTAGTCCTCTCTCTCGATGCCGGCACACTGGAAGTCATTGATCCGAACGTCCTCTCTCTCAAAGCCCAGCTGAAAGAGTTTACACTTGGAGATGGACACCTCCATCTGGGAATGCTTACAGATCACCTCCGCCTGGATGATGTCGTCATCACCAACTGAGAGAGGAATACAGTATGACTAATGCTTCATTTATACTGTCGTATGATGGCGTTGCTCGCTGAAAATAGCAGATCTACAAGCTCGAGCTTGTAGATCAGCTAATTTCGGTGCGCGTCGTACGACAAAGTATAAATCAACCGGCTTTGGATCCTGATAAACAAAGACTCGTTCATTTGTGTTTTTTTTTGGTGTGATGAACGTAACTTATCTTAATGTGTTTTGTCTTATTTTATATAAGCTTGTCCAGTGTTGCAGGGGTTATTGCGCTGACAATGCATCACTTCAAGCACCTTGTTCAGGTTTCGGTACCCAGCATGCATTATTGCGTGGGTGAAAAAGGCTCTCTCCCTCCCTCCCCCTCTCTCTCTCACTGATATAGCTCTGGTCAAACGTCATACACAATCTCCCTCCCTCCCTCCCTCTCTCTCTCTCTCTCTCTCTCTCTCTTTCTCTCTCTCTCTCTCTCTCTCTCTCTCTCTCTCTCTCTCTCTCTCTCTCTCTCTCTCTCTCTCTCTCTCTCTCTCTCTCTCACACACACACTAATTGAGCTCTCTCACACACTGATTGAGCTTTGGTCTGAAGTTAACCGTTGCACGTTGACAACTTGAAATGTATTGGATAAAATAATAGCAATTCACTGGCCTGTTATAAATACAACTTCTATCCTATCCTTCTCTCTGTTACACCTCCCCACCATAATCTTTCTGTATATCGTTCTGCATTATTTTTGTGCCTCCTCTGTCTCACATCAACCACTCACCCAAAGAACCGCTGGGGAGCTCCGGGCAGCCACACAGGTCCGCTCCGTCGTCCCCTTCACAGGTGACGTTTCTGCAGGTCTCTCCTGCACAGGGGTCATAGATCCATTCTGCTAAAGACAGGTCCACACACAATGTTAGCTGTCACACTAAAGCCATGTAGCTTCTACGTAATGAGAAATGGTAAACATAAAAAAACACTGTGTGCAATTTCGTCCCTATGTTTTCAGTTCCATTCCACAATCAACCATGACACTGTGTGTGTAGTTATTCCCAGAACAAGCAAAAAAACAAACACCTAAACACCATGCCCATATATGGTGTATTCTGGGACCAGAATTGTGGTCCTTCCTGGCCAAGAATAAAATCCTTCCGCCAGTCTCCTGTGTCTCCCATATGCAATGTCTGTCTCTGCTTTCCTATTGTCTGTCTAAATGCAATATACCTACAAATCGACAGGTGCGTCGGAGAACACCATGGGCCGACTAATACAGAAGAAAGCACTATCGTCTTCACTTGCAAATTGGGTTACAGATAACCCGATGAAGGTATATGTACAAAAACACGTTTACAATAAATATGTTTATTTGCAAGTGAAGAAGATAGTGTGCAGGAGTCCTTTCCTCTGTCTAAATAAAAGGCAGAAATTATGCCAAGGAGTCAACTACTCATTTTCCTTTAATATAGAAGATCTTGTAGATCGTTTTAGAAATGTTTTGAAAATGTCAGATTTTGTTTTGGGCTATAATGACATTCCCAAAATATGCACTTCAGTTTGAAAGTGGTTAAAAATACCCAAGCACATACTAAGCAATAACGCCTAATTTGCCCTAGATGGAGCCCTTACTATATATACTATAATATCTACCCATGTGGCTGTCAGTGGTTGAACAAGTACTCAAATGTTTAACTTAAGTAAAAGTATCAATAAGTACTCTGTTACAAGTAAAAGTCCGGAATTCACAATTTACTTGAGTAAAGGTACAACAGTATTGGTATCAAAATGTACTTAAAGTACCAAAAGCAAAAGTACTAAAGTGTTTGAAAATAGCAGATCTACAAGCTCACAACGCGTTGCGATGCGACACGTTGTGAGCTTGTAGATCGGCTATTTTCAAATAGGGCTAAAGTGGTTAATGTATGTTTTATAATGTAATAATTTATATCTGCAAAGTAACTAGTAAACTAAAGTTTTCAAATAATTGTAGTGGAGTAAAAGTACAATTTTGCCTCTGAGATGTAGTGGAGTAGAAGTCAAAGTATAGACAATTGGAAATACTCCAGTAAAGTAAAAGTACCTCAAAATTGTACTTAAGTACAGTACTTGAGTAAATGTAGTTACTTTACTGGCTGCATGGTATGACATTGACCAATATATAGTATTGTAACTTGCTAGGCCTTCTTTTGTGTCGTGTAATTGTCTGGAGACCCTTACAGCAGTTCTCCTGGGTGATCCACTTGGTGGAGAGGACGCCCAGGGAGCGACAGGACTCAGCGTACGCCGCCAGCGAGCCACAGACCTGGGCCTTGCGGTGATTGTAGCAGCCGTCCAGGTAACAGGACTCGTAGAAGGGCCGGGGGTCCAGCAGGCCATGGCAGGGCTGGAAGAAGCCCTTCATCTGGGTCAACTTCTGACAGCCGCCTTCCCCCTGGAGGTCCAGAACGGCGGTGTTGTCACAAGACTGGGCCAGCGCCACGTACTGGGTCTCGTCACAGCTATGGGTATAATGAGTATTATATCAAACTGTTAAAGTACAGTCAAATACATCAAAATTCACCTTCCTATGCCAGTATAATTTTTAATTGTATAATAACTGTACTTCTGTACCTTTTGCAAACTGATAATAAAGTATTCAATCAATCAATCAATCAATCAAAGGCACACCCCAAATATTTGTCAATAGGAGACGTACTAAAGCAATAAATACAAAAGTAAATGAATGGTTAAGTGACCGTGTGGAAAAGTTTATATTAGATGTGTTCATTTATTGTCTTCGTCAGGCCGGGAGGAGATGGTTTGGGCATGTGAAAAGGAGGGATGAGGTGTACATTGGGGGAAGGATGCTGAAGATGGATCTGCCAGGAAGAGTAGAAGAGGAAGCCCAAAGCGGAGGTTTATGGATGCAGTGAGAGACAAACATGCAGGAGGCAGGAGTCATCGAGGAAGAGGCAGAAAACAGAACCAGATGGAAATTGATGATCCACTGTGGGGACCCCGATGGAAATTAGCCGAAAGAAGAAGAGGCTGGGAGGCGAAGACTATGTTTTCGCCCGTGTCTGTGTATGTGTGTGTCCGTGTCCGTGTCTGCGTGCGTGCGTGCGTGCGTGCGTGCGTGCGTGCGTGCGTGCGTGCGTGCGTGCGTGCGTGCGTGCGTGCGTGCGTGCGTGCGTGCGTGCGTGCGTGCGTGCGTGCGTGCGTGCGTGCGTGCGTGCGTGCGTGCGTGCGTGCGTTCTGGCTAACTACTGTTTATCATTTTCTTCAAATACAGATTTTGGACCATCTCTGGAGTCATGTGATAAATATGTAGCCTCATATGTTTTATATGATTGCCTTCCAAAGTGTGTGGGAGTGGCCTATTTAAAAAGAAAAAAGAAAAATCATAAATTATACACGCAACGTCCAGTCTACCACAATCTTTTATCACACATTTAAGTTAAATTTCAATTAAGGGTAAACAGCCAAACAGAGATCGCTACCCTTATCGCTGTTATCAACAGGCGACGGCGACTGAGCTGGCTCGTGCTGGTGAGCGACACATCGAACATACTACAACCGACTTTTGGCCAGAGACACTTATCGATGGCCAGGCTGGGGTGTAGAGAGGCCTTAAGAGCTACTTTTTCCTACAACACTCCATATCATCGATATGTCAGAGATCCACATGCGAGCCATGCTGTTATTGGACCCTATCTTGTTATTTATTTTCTTCTGCATTTCTGCTTGGACTATTAGCACATTATTATGTGGTGTGCTTTTCTTACCAGTCCAATAATGAATATTGTTAAATAATTTTCAAACATACGTTTTTCAGTTGAGTGACAAGGTTGTCCGATAAAGTACGAATTTGCCTTGAGGCTCACCTGTTCTGCACTCCATTGGTCTTCCAGCTCTGGGCCAGCTCCAGGGCACTGAGAGCCGGCTTGCCCCTGGAGGTGATGTAATCGTCGGTGGGATCTCCGTTGTAATTCCCGCAGAGGCCACACACCTTGTTCTGAAGCCGCTGGCTCATGGTGATGCTGAGCGTGTTGAAGCGGTTGTAGCGGATAACAATGTCCTGGGGCGTCTCGATGACCAGGAAGCCCTCCGAGGACGACAGACGCGTCAACAGACCCGTGACCATGGGCACCGACACTGCCGTGCCGTTGACCTATAGGGGACATGAGACGAGGGCGAGAGATGTGCAGACGCGCACGTACATGAAACCCATGTACCCATGCATGCTGTGATACATGCAAGCACAAATGCGGAAATGTAAACACACACGCACACACGTAATCATGAGCCAAAAACATTCTCTGATAAACACAACTCTGTTATAATTAAGGTACAATACAGTATTCAAATGCTTGTACTTTGAGTTTCCCAACAGTGTGGATTATTATTATTATATATAGTGTATTAAAACCGCACTATGTAACTTTCCTCTTCTAACCCGGATTTGAACCCGGTTTACTGTGCAAGTGCTGAAAGTTTTACCATTGAGCTAATACAGCCTGCCTGCTTGCTCAGGGGATAAATGGAATCTTGACCATCAGGTCAAAATTTGTGTCAGATCCTGTGTCTTGGTGAGACATGACCTTTGACACGATCTAAATGTCTCAATAGAAGAGCAGGGAGACAAAATACAACCACCCCAATTGTAGGCCTATAAGTTATATTGTATTAACATACTCCATACAGATTGGACACAATTACATTAAAACAAAGTTACATAGTGCCGCTGAAGGCTGAAGGCTGCAGCATACACCAACCGAACACAAACTTTGCTCAGCTTCAGCAGGTTAATAAGAATTAAATGACGTCATTAGCACCTCCAAGATTTTCCAACTAGCCAGACACCGGCGATATGCGAACACTGTGTGTGTGTGTGATTGATCAGATGATCCTTGCAGTGATCTTTCAAATTAAAAACAATAGCTGTGGCTCAGGCCACTGTGACTGTTGGTAGGCAGACTACTGTGTGGGCCTAACTTTCACATTACAGAGCTGAGCATAGCGAGTATAAAATAGTTTTGTCCTCAAGCTTTGTTCGGTTCAGCAAACCCTGCATAATGCCAAAAATGGTTGTCGACATTTTGAGTATGCTGCAGCCTTTAGTCATGCCTCTCAAAACATGCCAAATGCCCACAGCTCCTTGCTCTCACCTTTACAGTGCTGCCAGTGACGAGTATGTTCTCCTCGTTGAGGTAGAGATAGATGTGGGAGATGGTGGTGAGATTGGGCGAGCTCCACTTGTCGAAGTTGGCGATAAGCTGGAAGGAGAGGTCGGGCAGCTTGTGACAGTTGGTGGACAGGACAAAGGAACAGGAGGCGGGAAGACGCAGGGACGCCCCGTCGAAGGTCCTGAAGACGCCGCCGCCCGAGGCCACGCAGTGTTGCGAGCGAGGACTGAAGCAGCCCCTCACGCCGAAGCGCAGGCCACACTCCTCATCTGCCTTGCAGCGCCGCGGGTCGCACTGGACTAGGTTGCGGCCGATGCAATGGCAGCGCTTGGTGCAGTCGGTGTTCCAAAACAGCTGCTTCGGCTGATGGGAGGAGAATTGAAGGTTGTTTGTAGGGACAGAATAACAGGGCTTTGAAAACAGTTCTGAGCTTATTTTAACAGTAGGATATCTTTATCTCCCTCAGTTACCGGTATTAGAGCCTGAGATCGATGCTGGATTTTTGGGTTCGATATCGATCCCGATTTTGGAGAGTCCTAGCCCACCAATTAACAATGTTTTGAACATATAAAGAAGTAAAAGAAAATCTAAATCAATTCTAATCAATTTAGAAAAAAAAAAAAAACTGGTAATGTAATTTTTTTTAAATAGCCGATACAAGCTCACAAGGTGGCCTTGTGAGCTTGTATCGGCTATTTAAAAAAAAAATTGTGAGCTTGTGAGTTTTGAAAACTAGATGTTCAAAACCTTAAAATCCAGCCCGATGTTGAACTGATCAGAGAAAACAGAGTTATGGACATTTGAAGTGATGCATTGCTGTAACACTGCTGTAGTGCCCCATATGTGTCCAATGTAGTTTTTATGATGCGACTATTGTCATGACAGACAGTGTTTGGGCCAAGTTTGGTGCAGATTGGAGCAACCATGCACCTCGCAAGTCTGCATGTTACGTTTGTGACAGACGATATATATGCCAAACCGATTTATACAGTAGGTTAACCTTTAACCTCCATCAGCTGCGTAAGTTTGATCCAGAGCACTTAATGTACAATGCATTGATTTCATTACAGCTCGTGAAGACTGACCTCATAGTACTTGTTGTCGGTGTAGCAGCCACAGTTCTGAATGAGGATGCAGCTCTTGCCATTCAGGACATAGCCAAGGTCACACTGGCATCCCTCCACACAATCCAGGTTGCAGTCCCTCCCTCCGCGGGCGGGGGCGCACTGGGGTGGGCACACCGACATACAGCTGGAGTAGTGGCTGTTGGGTGGACAGCTCTGGACTGGAGAGCAAGTAAAGTTGACAAAGTTGTAAGCTAATGATCACGTTAACCCTGCACCATTGCGTGGTTCTATACTGTGCCTGTAGATAATTCACTGGTTTACTAAATTATTTTTGTTTATAAACGTGATAGCAAAGTGCACATTTGTTCTTTCAATTGGATTTGCATTTATACAACATAGTAGGGAAAAAACAAAGGAAATGAGGGATACAAGGATAGGAATATTGAAAGCAGAATTCTTACAGCCATGTTAAGGTGTGATTTGTGGAGAAAATCTGTAAAACCACATGACTTTCTTAACTGGTCTCAACCTGAATTAACACTTGAACTGTAGCAGGGACAATTTGTCCTCCACCTCTATTAAGGGGCTTGCAAAAATAAAGTAGCATCAATTATCTTAAAGAGTTGGGCGTCGCAACATTCTGCTTCATTCTGCTTCATTCTGCTTTGGCATAGAATATGTTCAATCGTCGCTGTCGGGCAGAAACCAGCTATCTCAATTTTTCAATAAAAAAAAAATATATAAATCAGTGCTATTGAACACCCTTTACGTCTGTGTGTGGGTTTTTACAAATACTGAACCAATGAAAAGCGCTTCAGACAAAACCTCCTAACTCCATTGGATCCTCAAACTATCTGTCAAACCACCTAACTCCAACTGACAACAAAGTCAGTCATCTCCACATTAATGGTCAAAAACCTCCTGAGCTGTATTTGGGTGTGATGATAATATAAGGACATGTTCAAGTATCTGACAAAATATAACGTCACCATACCAACCGATGATGCAGTATTGTGTTGTTCTAAAAATATGTTTACTTTTTTTTTTTTCCTGAAAAAAATATATTTTGGACATCTGGTTTCTGCCCGACAGCAGATATATGTCATATTTAATATTAGCATGTATATACAGTATATTAGGCAGGTTTTTATTTTTATTTATACTGTATACGTAGTAGAGCAACAGGAAACTGAGTGCTCAACATTTGGTCAGTCGGATTTGAACCGTGGACGCTATGATAATTTGGTCAATGGTCTGGTCAGCTACCAGCACACCACAAATATGATCATATTTATGTATCCCCCATTTTCCTTTATTACAGCAGTGGACTGTGAGTGAATGAACACCAATAGTACCGTAGTTCTACATCCTCACATTAGGCCGAGCCCAAACGTGTGCTCACCACAAGGCGTGTCGGTCCGCCAGCCAATAATGGGCACCCCTTGTGTCTGGCAAGTACCGGCATATATCTGCAGCCAGTTGCAGGTGGTGTCCCGCGCGCCCATGTCCAGACAGGTGTCCTGCAGGCAACTCTGATAGAAGAACGCCGGTGGCACCTTACTGTGGCAGCGCGAAAAAATGCCTCCCCGATCCACGATCAGTCCACACAGCCTCACCGCCTCCGGCTCAACATACACGTACAGCCCATCCCCGATGTGAAAGCGCAAGATGGTTGGTTGCTCGTTGAGGGCGTTATCATCGCCCCCGATCATGTTGCCGTTGTCGATAGTGGCGGAGGCGGAGTTCCTCTCTCCCAGGCCGCAGCGTGGGCAGGCGTCTCCGCAGCCCACCTGGCAGAAGGTCTCCCTCTCTGCCCAGACCATGCCCCAGTCGGTGGTCGTGAGGGAGGGAGGTGTCAAGGGCATGCCCTGGCAGAGGCCGCAGGAGATATCGGAGAGGTTACGGGTCAAGGTGAGCAAGAGCAGCGTGTTCCAGTCGAAGGCCACCTTCAGGCCAAAGTCTGTCTCCAGAATCAGTTGCATGCCCATGGTGGTGATGTTGACTTTCCCGAGAGCCAGCTTCAGGGGGACGTACAGACGCTCCTTATTCACCTACAGTAGGCAGAGAGAGGTTAATGCATGCTTTGAATTATTCTGATTTCTGATTCAATGGACTATTCGCATTCACCTGCATTATATGATTGAAATGTTTCAGAAGAATGTGTAGATGTGTGACTGTGCACGTACATCTGTGTGTGTGTGTGTGTGTGTGTGTGTGTGTGTGTGTGTGTGTGTGTGTGTGTGTGTGTGTGTGTGTGTGTGTGTGTGTGTGTGTGTGTGTGTGTGTGTGTGTGTGTGTGTGTGTGTGGTTAATTTATGACCTTAAGTGTGTGTCTGTGTTTGGATACTTTCATTCATCTGTGTGTCTTATAATGTATAATCTGTCTGTCTGTATGGATAAATAGAGGGGAGGTGTGTGTGTGTGTGTGTGTGTGTGTGTGTGTGTGTGTGTGTGTGTGTGTGTGTGTGTGTGTGTGTGTGTGTGTGTGTGTGTGTGTGTGTGTGTGTGTGTGCGTATGTGTGTGTGTGTGTGTGTGTGTGTGTGTGTGTGTGTGTGTGTGTGTGTGTGTGTGGTTGTATGTGTGTGTGTGTTCCCATGTGAATTGGATTGAATTGTGTGTGTGTGTGTGTGTGTGTGTGTGTGTGTGTGTGTGTGTGTGTGTGTGTGTGTGTGTGTGTGTGTGTGTGTGTGTGTGTGCGCGCGCGTGTGTATGTGTGTCTTCTGGCTCGCCTCAGATCTTTGAGTCAGTTTGTGAACCCATTCCAAATGTCGCTCAGGGTCAGGGTTTGGTCTGAGCCAAATCCAGCCTGTTAAAAGATGCCCATTGAAATCAGATACGCCTTAAGCCAATCAAAGAGGAATTCACCCTCCGCCTGGTTATTCTATCGGCTTGATTAGAAATAACTCCCCCTCGCACATGCATAAACGCTGACCTTCACCATTCAGCCAGAGAAATAAGCGCTATTAGGGCACGTGTAACGTCTCATGACAAGACATGAAAGTATTCTAAAATCACGACTCACCGTAACGGTGTTCTTGTAGCTCCGCGACACTTCGATCTCATAACCATAGACCTCCAAAACGAAGCCCCTCACCCATATCGCCTGGCCCGTGTCTCTGTCCTCGTTACGGACGGCCAGATTGAACTGAGGGACTGAGGACCCTGTGATCGTCCTATGATCCCCGTTCTCCTCGTCGTCACACCTGCTAGTGGCCATCCTCAGAGGGCAGGAGCTGTGCAGTTCAAACGGTATGCCATCAATAGGCAGGAAGTGTCCGTAACCGGCCGCCACGCAGAGTGTCTCGGTGCGCGGCTGGCAGATGTAGAGACCCTCTCTCTCCTGGCAGTAGTCCTCGGGTGGGCAGGACGCGAGCGTGCAGTAGACGCTGTTGTCGGAGCCGTTGCAGTAGCAGCGTTCCTGGCACTCCCAGTCGGTCCAGAACGTTTGGTTGGTGGCCAGGTGCCGCCCGTGGCTAATGCAGCCGCAGTCGCTGCGCGCCACGCATAAACCGTCTTTCAGGGCAAAGCCCTCCTCGCACTGGCAGCCCTCCTGGCAGGGCAGCAGGCACGGTTCCACGGGGTCGTCCAGGTTGGTGCAGGTCAGCGGGCAGGCGGTGGTGCACTCATCAAAGTGGCTGTTCTCCGGACAGGGCAGGGCTGCAGTAAAGACGAGGAAATGAAACTGAGACTTAAGAGGGAAAGACCAACAGAAGCCAGCATTGTTAATCCTAAATGAGACAACTGTTTCATTTGCTGATGTTTCACTGAAGTTTAATTTAAAATGAAACATAAATGTATCCCATCAGAGTATACGTAATTGCGGAGTGTGTATCTACTCACGGCAGTTGGTGGCAGTCCTCCAGGAAGACAGGCCCACTTCAGCGTCCTGGCAGGCAGTGGCGTAATTTTCCAGGGAAGAGCACAGGGCTGAACGGTTGCCCTGCTTCACGCACATGTTATATAGGCAATTTCTGAAGAACGGTGAGGGGTTGACTGCTGTGTGACAATCCAGGAAGGTACTGTTCCCCGGGTCATTGATGATGCCACACAACCAGGGGCTCTGGTACACTCGAAGGTCCGTGCACATGCGATAGAGTTCATCGCAGTCGCCGTTGCACGTGAGGTCATCAGCAAGGGATTTCCATCCCTCCATGAACTGCTCGGTGGACTCCGCCTGGCGGCCGTTGGGCAGTCGGAGGTCATCGGTGGCGTTGCCGTTGAAGACGCCGCACAAGCCGCAGGTGACGTTGTAGTAGATGGTGGAGATGGAGATGTTGAGAAGTCCCTGGCGTGTGTAGCGGACACGAAGCAGATTCTTGACCTCCACCACCGTGGCATTGCCTGGAGCTCTGTAGATCATCATTATCTCCAGTGGGTGAACATACGGCAACACCACAGCTTCATCATTCAACTACAATGCAAAAAAGAATTTGGTTTTGATAGATTAGCAACTGGAATCCAGAAGACCCCACAATGTAAAGATTTTTCGCCCCAAAACACTAACCTTGACAATGTCAAAAAAGCCTCCGATTTGAGCCTCTAGATTAGCCACCCGAACCACAACAGTCCTCTTCCACAAGGGACCCCTGCTCGCTGTCCGCCGGCTCATTTTCACCTCCACGGCTGACCCGTTGACTGGCACTCGTCCGCACAACTTGACCAGAAAGTAGGAGCTGTCTTCAGTGAAAGGCATGGAGCCGCCATCAAAGTTTGCCGTCACTAGGTTCTGCGTGACGGCACACAGTCCCTCTCTGCGAGGGTAGCAACCCAGCATTCCATCCTCTGCCATGCACACCGATCCACCCTTACAGGAGTCGTTGAAGCAGGATACCTCGCCATTAGACCCACAGACGCAGCGGAGGGTACAATCGTCTCCTTCGCCATTAGCGCCCACCCAGAAAGTGGCATTACGGGGGTAATAGAGGCCATTATATTCACACCCACAGTTTTCACGCCGTACACAGCGGCTGCCACTCAGGACATAACCCGCGTTACATTGGCATCCCTCAGTGCAAGGGTGGGCACAGTACAGCTGAGAGGTGAGGTCTGAGCAGGAGGCGGGGCAGGCACTCGTGCACACCTCATAGCGGCTGAACTCTAAGCACGGCATGGCTGAGCAAAATGAGAGAAACGGAAATGATATGAGATCCCATAAACAACAGCCAAACTAGTTTAAGAGTAGATATCAACTGTAGCATTCAAACTGAATCCAACAAAAAAGAGAAATAATCTGTATTATATGATCTCTGCTGTCCGGCAGAAACCAGCTAACTCCAAAATGTTCATTTTTCAGGAAATGAAAAAAAGTGGAGGTTTTGTTCATCATTGATAAGAACAGCTGAATGGAACTCCATGCTCACAATGAGGTTGGAGGTGGAGCCTGAGGGGGTGGAGCCTGGAGTCAGCAAAACCAGCTAACTCCGGTGGAGTTAGCTGGTTTAGCAGAAAGTTTGAGGATGCAATGAAGTTAGCTGGTTTTGTCAGAAGTGCTTTTTAATGCTTTTCATTGGTTTGACACAACACACAGACGTAAAGGGTGTTCAATGGCCCTGATTTATGGAAAAAAATGCAAAAGCGTCAAAATGGAGTTAGCTGGTTTCTGCCGGACAGTATAATCAATAATCACATTGATAACTCACCGCAGAAGGTGCGAGATCTCCAGGGCCGTATGGTGACGCCCAGGGCCTGGCAGGCCAGTGCGTACGCCTGGATGGCCTGGCAGAGTGTCGTGATGTTGTCCCTGTGGCTACACATGTCGTACACACAGCTGTAGACGAAGGCCGTGGGGTCCACCACCGCCCTGCAGTCCCTGAAAGGCCCGTCGGTTTTGTTTATGAGGCCGCAGTAGTCAGGACGAAAGTAAAAGGCCTCCAGGGCAGGTTCGCAGACGCTACAGTTTGAGGCGCAGCCGTCCGTACACCTCCAGTCCGCGTCCTCCACACGCCAACTCCCCCCTAGCTCCACCACGCTCTCCGCCATCGACCCATCGGGCAGTACGGGGTCATCGGCGGGGTCGTCGTTATAGTTACCGCAGAGACCACAGGTGTTGTTGAAGTAGGAACTGGGTAAGGAGATGGATGCATAGTGTTGTCCGTCGTATGTCACCAGCAGCCCAAAGTCGGTTTCTAACGCTATGGCAACTCCGGACTGGTACACCCTGACGGCGCCGAGCTGGAGCTGGACTGGCAAGGTTTTAATCAGACCATCCACCTGGCGAGAGAAACAAGTGGGAAATTCAGAAACGCAGTGTTTAGCAAACATGCACATTTAAGAGGACCATGAGGGGGAAACGTTTGAAAGCAGATATGAAAACGTCCTTCCAAGTCATACGGTTTGGTTGTGAAAAGGACGTGAAAACCTGACATAAATCTGATTCCCTAATATGTTGCCTCCAGAGCTCGCTCCCAAAGGTTCTAGTAGAAGTATGCCAGTCTACCTCGCATTGTAGAGGCTGGCGGAGGTTTTACGTCAGGTTTTAACATCCTCCTCACAGCAGAATGAGAAGATTCAGGGTTAGACAAGGCGTGGCTCCCATCTCAGACTTCACATGGTCAGTCTATGCCGTCAGTCATCTATGGCGTATCTATGACGTGTGACTCCATATTTGGGCAAGGTTTCACTCGACCTGAGCGCCATTCACTTCCATTATAATATTAAAGATTGTAAGATATTTGGTGCTGATCGGTTCAGCGGTTTGCGAGATTAGCCTCAGACAAAACACACACACCCACACATGCACTGGCACAGTGGCACATGCACTCGCACACACACACACACACACACACCTGGACAGCACCCAGGCTGCCCTTGGGCAGCGTGACAGTGTGACCGTACACTTCCACTGTGACGTCTCGGAGCCACGACACGGCGGCGACCCCGCGGTTCTCGTTCTTGGCCTCGACGCTGAAGAAGGGCAACCCCGCCACCTCGAAGCAGGGCCTCGCCAGCAGGTAGGAGCAGGTGCCCTGGAAGTGGTAGAGGAAGCCGTCGAAGGTGTGGTAGTGAGGGTCGCCGAAGACCACGCAGGTGCTGGTGCGCGTCGGCTGACAGTAGAAGCCCCCCTCGTGCTGCTCACACGTCTCGTGCTGCCCGCACGGCGCCTCCTGGCAGAGCACCTCGTTGTTCATGTCCAGACACCGGCATCGCTGGGAACACTGGTCGGACAGCCAGAAGACTTCCCCACGTCTGTAATAACGCCCTGAGAAAGGATGGAAGGAAGACATGGATGTACAGGGCTTTAGATCTACACCAGTGATTCTCAAAAGGTCAAGGTTGACCCCCAGTTTGATATGTATTAGGGTAATGGACCCCCCATTTCATATGACCTTTTATCTTTGCCTAATCTACCCTGTACACTCATCAGTGCTATTTTAACTCTGATGGAACCAATTGGACCCGTACACTCTTGGAGTTACAGACTCCCTGGGTCCCCACATTGAGAACCACTGATCTGACGCCATAAACAAATTCCTGGTTAAATCCATACTCATGGAATTGTGTTAAATTCTATATTTATAATGTGCCCTGGCTTTATTGTGGGGGCAGGGTGGTCTGGTGTTTAGAGAGACCATTTATAAAGTTACGTCAGTGGTTATGACCCCAAACGACTTCTGTCTTTGGGTACGACACTGAAACTTTACCTGGTCACTCGATAATATATGTACGTATGGCTGTTTGAATGAGTTTGTCAGCTGACTGACTGCTACTGTACGTAACAGTGGCTATAGCTCAATATTTATATGTTTACTTGTTACAGAAAATGCTTTACAAACGAGGCAAAAAAAAAAAAAAAAGTCATACATTTTGCCACGTACAAACCCCACCACCACCCTATCCACCCCACACACACACACACACACACACACGTTTTTCCAATTTACCATTGTAACTGCAGCCATTGGCGGGGTCGATCAGATCAGTATCTACGCGGAACAACCAACGGCCAGGGAGATTCACGTTTGTTGTCTGTTCAATGTTCACCATGTCATTGGACCGCGATCCGGGCAGGTTGAAGAAGTGTCCGATATCTCCTCCATTGAAACCTGACTGAAAAGGTGGTTGTGAGGGTAACATTAAGAGGAAAACGTTTATCGTGTGCAATTTCCACATTGGTAGAAGACAAATGACAAGCAATGACAATGTCAAGTCATGTGATGTACGTTAAGTGGGATGTGACCTCGGGGTGTCCTTAGAATACCTGCGCCGTCGTTCCTCCCAGGCCGGTTAAGGGATCTCCTCCGCTGGCAGTCCCTGTGCTCCATGTGATTTCTCCGTAGTTGAACATGGAGTAGAACGCCACACCGTCTGTGATGAGGACTGACTGGAACGTGTTTACCTTTTGACATGATGAATAAAGATAGCTTCAGCAAAGTAGCAACACTCTTTTAGATTATGTTAAGCCCCACTGTTCAGTAATTACATCACACAGTAAAAACCTCAGTATTAATCTAACAATGAGTGTAAAACTTCACCCAAATGGACCCGTAAGGGTCTACATCTGTACTTTACCGGAGTTGTCTGGCTGCCTCCGTAGAAAGTGACCTGGTGCCATGTTGCAATAAAAAGCCACGTGGCTGTGAAGTTGGGCATGTTCCTGAAGTATCTGCGGATATCTTGCGAAGCTCGCTCTAGCATCTCCGGTTCAGTGCTCTCACGGTAGTACACGTCTCCCCGGATGCCATTGTGCACATCTGCCCATAGTGGCGAAATGAACGACCTGCTGTCGCTCAGAGGGAAGGCCTCCGGTGTGAACTGGCTCACCTGCACATTGAAGGAGATGACGCCATTGTTGTTGACCTGTGAACAGAAAGAGAGAGAGAGAGCTGTGCTTTCACCTTTTACTACCGCAAGTAGAGAGGTCAGGGGAAGCTGCTTCCCATCAAAAAGGTAATTATGGATAATGTGATGGGTTGAATCAGGCCTTACAAAGATAGAGCGGTAGGGACTGTTGAAGTAGATGAATGAAATTTGGATGAGGATTTCAGGAGAACTCCCATCATCCATCTTGGGGGTTTCCAGATCCCTGGCGGCAGGTCCATAAGGGTAGAGGACCTCCTCAGTGCTAGCTAAATGAGGGGGAGGTGGCAGTTTTTAAGATAGAGCTAATAGCAGCATCCACTGGGCATACAATGATAAGGAACTGGCTTGTGAAAGAACATGCTTGTAATTAAGTGCCAGTGATATATGGGACATTTACTAATTTACTTACTACTTGCTGTCTGGGTGAAGATGCTGAGGAGGTGCAACAGGATAAGTGGACTGCCTGGCCTGACCATCCTGAAAACCAGGGAGAGGAGAAAAGGAGTTCATGATATGAGAGAGAGTGACCCAAGCTTTTGGGCTAGCCGTGATGTCACTTCCTCGCATTCCGAGTCACACTGCCGCGATCAATCAGAACAGCTAAAGTTCCATTGAAAACCATATACGGCTTAATTCGTTTTGCGTCAAAAGGACATATGTGAGTCATCGAGTGGCTTCTCATACGTGCGAGTGTGCTGGACAAAAAGTACAGAGGAGGGTGAGCCATCAAGCCAACGTCACGTAACTTCTTTAAGATCAGGCTCCCAGGTCTCCCCTGAGAAGCGCTGAAAAGGCCCTATTATGCATGCCAGAACAATGTGTCAGGATCACATTCGCCTTACGATCCCATGTGAGTGGACACAGTGGTCTAGGGGCCTCTCTGTGCCACGGTTCCCGGCAGCCTACCCAGCTGACCCACACGACTCCAGCGTCTCTGTGTCTGAGGACGGGAGCTGCTTAGGACCTAATTACCACTTCAGTTTGGGAGCCATCCATGCCTTGTTGGCGAAAGGAAGAGGAGCATAAACACAAGGGCACTAATGGCTTTAAGTGAGTAGGTTTGAATTGCCGAGGTCTTTGCGGTGGCCCTTTGGACCGTTCTGTGCCTAGCCCGGCAGACATTCCTTTGCCAAACCGTCGCATGCGGCCAAGTTGGCGGGTTGACGGTCACCGCAATAGCGTTCGGAGCTTGCCGTGTTTAATCGAACAGAACGAAATGTCAGCGGTGACAGAAAAGTGGGACATGAATCGAAACGTTTCAACTTTCCAGTTTAACACACTTGACGTGTCACATGTCAACTTGACCTTTTACAGTTAAGCGCCTGTGACAGTTGAGTGCTTTGGTGTAATTACAGCGCTCAGGGTCAACCTATTTAGTGCTTTGACAAGTTTCATTCTAAAACGCAGGCCTGAACCACACCTGAACTTACAAAATATTAATGATTATTATTATCATTTAATGTAAAGGTTTAATAATTGCAAAATGCATATGAATATGCTTTGAAATGAACTGAATTCTATAACATTCCTACACAAATAGCCTAAAGAAAGAGCGCGATAAGGATCCAGTCAGATCAGAAGCTTGATGTGTAACATTATAGCACTGTTGATACAAGGTAAATTGGAATCTCCTCTCTCAAATGTCCATGTCTTCTGTGCGGCGTGTGAATAGCATTCAGTGTGATGGTAAATTGTGCTCAGGTGTGCCAGGGTTAGTGGACCCTGGTGAAAGAGGAGCGTTGTATTGTCATCGCGCTGTCATCCTACTATAGCAACAGAGAGATTGCCACAATTGCTATCTTGACTCCTGCAGCCCCCCGTCCCCGTCCCCGTCCCCGTCCCCGCCCACCCCCACATCTTATCTGACAGACATGTACTCTATGCATTGTCAACATGGCAATTTAGATAAATCTCATGGGGCTTCATGTAAAAAGCTGAACAAGCACCCTGAACACTTTTTTCCCCTCTGGGGTCACACTCCGGGACATACATAGATCGAGAGGGCAGTGGCCTCAGCCCAAACATAATCCATTCACTGCAGCATCCACTGGCAATTCAACAATGTAAATACCAATCACGCTTGACTTGGGACATGGAAATGAATCTTAATGTCCCAAACACATCTATTCAGCATATAGATACCAGCCAACTGTAATCTCTGTTGCCTTAGATTATAGAATACATCACTGAAAATATATCTGATTATAGCACTAATCACTGTTCTAGTAGAGTGACAAAAGAACAGATAAAGCAAAGACAAACAGAAAGTATCTGCACCCACAGATTCACCAGTAAAATGTACGTCCAATTTTATGAAAATGTTACCTAAATATTTTGATTACACTCAAGAACTATCTACCCTGTGTTCATGCATTGATTCACCTACTTGTATCAAAGAAAGACAGTAATAGTGGGAGAAATATCTATTCTATGTCGGCAGTGACAGCTAGTGATAAAAGCAGATGGAGTTGGAGATGGAGAGATGTTGCACTCACCTGCCTTCAGAAGATGGACATCTAGCACCTCACCGCTCTCACCGGGCTGCCTCCACAGAGCAGTGTTCCATCCAGAACCATCCACTGGCGGTGGGGGCAGAGAGAAAGCAGAGGGTGGGTGGGTGGATGGGGGCGGCAGTCACTGAACTGATGGGAGGAGAAGGGGGTGGGGGGGACTGGTTGTCCAAGAGACAGAGGGCGACGGAGAACTTCTCGTCCCAAAACCTCGGAGCGATCGCCAGCGATAACAGAGGTCCACAGGGCAGCCAAAGCCTGGCAGCACAGGCACGTGACCGCTTATGAAATAAAGGGGACCGAAGTGGTTCAGTTAACAAAAAGAGAGAAAATACAGACAAAACGAGGGGGTGAAACGCCTCGGCCGAAGCTCTGGAGCGAACCTGCCGTAAGAAACAGGTGCAAACTTTACCAGGGATAGTGTTCAAGTTAATCTGAGATCAGCGTTTGGAGAAGGGGAAGTACTGTAGGTAGAGGAGTAGAAGGGATGGGAGGGGAGGGAGATTTTGAGAGTATGACTGTGTGAGGGGGGGAGAGGGTGGGAGAGGGTGGGAGTGGAAACAGAGGAATGTAAGAAGAATATGTAAGAAGCAGAAGGAACAAGAGAAAGATCCTGGAAGGTGAGGGAGAGAAAACACCAAAGTCATGGATGATATCAAAATAAGACCTGTATTCATTTCAAGTATTGGAAGCACAATGTTGTGGACAAAGAGCATTTCAGATACAAATGTCAACCGTTTGGATTAGGCCGTTTGATTGTTGCTGTGATAGAGTCTTTCCCGGGCACAGCCTTAAACACTCACCGAAGCACCTGACCAACCTAAAGTAGTACAGTCTCACTCTGGGGCATTTATGGACAAAAAAAACAGTGACACACATACACACTAAAACCACCTGCTTTTCAAGCGCAGAGGTAGGTAGGGTTACGGAATTAACATGAGTCACTTAGGTCACAACTGAACACTTTCTCTTTTTTTTAATTAGGAACAGCCTCATTTACAAGGACATACAAGAAACTTCATTTCCATAGATTGTGGTGTGATACCCAGGGCAAATCTCAGGTGATTCCAGGCTGATATGGGTCTGGGAAGGAGATGGGAGTCAGTTGGGTCTTTGTTCCAGGGGGACAGTGGACGTAACTGGAGAAGAGGGGAAGGGCAAGACGTGTGAAAGGCTACTGGACGGAGGGCAGACCCCGGGCTCCCATTAACGAGTGCAGAGGCTCTCTGTGGAGGGTTCTTTTATACCACCCATGTCTTGTTGTGTAAATGCACACATACCTTTAACCAACTTGTGAAAGAGAGCAAAACACAAAAGAGGTGGACCTGAAAAAAACAAAACAACAGTCACATAGGACGTACCTGGGCAAGGGTCGTCCTGCATAACAGATGGTGTGTTTCGGGAAATATATAGAATAAAGAAGTGGGAAAGATGCATTACTGCGTTTCCTCAGTTGAACCCCTCCTCCCTCATCCACACTCACAGACAATTCTTTGGGTGATGAGAACACGATAGGGAAGATAGCAGTCCATCTCTCTTCTCTCTCTCTCTCTCTCTCTCTCTCTCTCTCTCTCTCTCACACGCACACGCACACACACACACACACTCTCTCTCTCTCTTTCTCGTCCATTGGGCTCACTCACTAGGAATGAGGACAGTAATTTGAGAGAACGGTTTTCCAAGTTTAAACTGATTTGCGACCCTTGTCCCTGGTTGCTTTGGTGTCACACCTGTTCACCATCACAAAGTCTGGGGGTTCAAATCCACTGCGTCTATATTATGAATAAAACTGCCTGTGATTTGGGGGGGGGGGGGTTGTTTGGCAGGGAGGGCGATCTTTGTCACTGTGCTAGGGGCTCCTGCGGGCTAGGGCGGTGCCTGTCAGTGAGGGGTGTTGAACGGGAGTAAGATGGAGGCGCTACATTCTCCCGGTCGGGGTTCCTCACTGGCAGGTGAGCCAGTAGGATACAACAGCAATGGCAACACAGAAATGTGTGGGGAGGGTTAAATGGCACGATGACTAAATTGGGAGTGTAAAAGAGTTCTTTCTTATGAGGGCTTGGTAGACAGAATGACAAACCAAATGTTGCAGTAATCCGGATTTATTTTTCTTAAGGTGCACAAAAAATGATGTTCAAAAATAGTTTCCAAAAAAAGTAATTAAAAAAAAAAAAAAACAATAAACTTACATGCTTCAAACAAGTAACAGTCCAGAGACTTAACTGACTCTGTCAGACTGAGATAAAGGGCAGAGCTTTAACAGCAGCATTGTGCCCATGACTTTTTCCCCTCAGGCCTGAGACTAGACTGACTCATATCATCTACCTGTATGGCCTCCACCTAGTGGCCTCAACCATGTCAAAAGACACGTGACCTCAACACATTCACCTAAAATACAAGTGAACTCAAACAAAGAAAACATTTTCCAAACTTTACAGAAATCCTTCAAATCAATCAAAAGGTAAGTATTAATCATGTTTAACAACACACCTCTTTTCAATCATAATATATATACCTTATACAGAAAAATCCCACACTCCCCTGTCAAATGGTATGTCCCAATTCCCCTACCCTCCATATAAGGAGCACTGTGGTCATGTGTTACTCTTTTCAGATCCTCAGACCAGGAAGAGGACATGGCAAGTATGGGCGTTTGTTTGGTGTGGTGAGAAGCTTTAAACTGTTGAGATAAAATAAAGTGGTTATGTTTTAAACAAACAATTGTCTCTGTGTTTGTATAAATGAAATGAATATGAAATGAGTAGTATGATAAATGCATATGTTAAAAATAATGGAACATGTGAGGCTATAAAGGTAAAGTGGGAAAGGCAGTGTCTGTCTTTACCACAGGGAGAAAAAAGTTTTTTCTGAACTATTCAAGTGGAACTTTCTTGATGCACTAGCCAAAGTGGTCTAGTAATACACCATCTCATTTGTGCATACAGGGTGACCATTCTGGCATGTTAAGCTTCAGCATTTTTTCTCCCATTCATTTCAGTATGGTATGAAAATCAACATGCAAAGACTGAAACTTACTTGAGGTAAGTCATTGTTATGTCATTATTTTCTGTCAAAGTCACGTTATCAATGCGTTTTAATGCATTAGCAATTCAAATGTCCATCTCTATTCAACAACTCAGTGATGTTAAGCCAATATTGACTAATTATTATGTTAACTTCTGTAACATTTTAATGACTGGAGAATATATAAACTAAAAAATAAATATATATATACAAAATAAAAAAATAGTGATGCAATGGTAGTAAACATATAATGCATTATACACTGCTTATAACACTGTATTATTATAGTTATAACTCGTACATAATCATAATGCTTTATAACAATAATCTTACCACATTATAAATAATGGTTATAATGGTTCACTAGAGTTGTCATTAGTATATACCCATTCCCTGTATATTGGCATGCCCATATATGAGCATATTGTTTGGATCAGCGGTTCTGGACAACTGGATATCCATTCCATATATGGACATATTGGTCGGAGCGGCGGGTCTGGACAACCAGATCTCCATATACAGTATGCCTATAATATAACAAACCCGATATGCCCATATATATAGGCCCTATATATGGGCATATCGGGTTTGTTTATGGTTATGTTTGAGTCAGAGCAATCTGGGAACCCATCGCCAAATGAAAAGGAAAAACAGCGCCCTCTGCTGTTTTACTATCTCACTTAGCTCTGGGAGGAAGTCAACGTAGCACACGTGCGCAAGGAAACCGGGGTTTTGGTCTGCCTTCAGCCTTTCACTTCCGGTGGTGCGACTATGTTTTCATTCCCACTAACAATATTTCTACACGGAACACTAACACCACTTCTCCCAGAGAACATGGATCGTTTTGGTTATAAGCCCACTTGTTTCTATGATGAAAGAGCAAGTTAAAATGTGAATATCTTTCCGTGGTTTTGTCTGCTCCGAGGACGCTATTGTTAAATGAGTTTCGGTTTGTTTCTAGTGGGGAAGGATCGGCAGACACGTAAATCCCACCCACTACATTTGATTGGGTAAAGCACCTGATCTGAAGGCACGCCCACTTGTAGGCCAGTGCGTACGCGATATGACGAACCCCCCCGACAGATTCAAACGCAGAGCAGAATCTGTTCTTGAGAGATTAGAGTCAGAGTGACGTGGCCGTGGTCACAGACCATTTTCACACAGTAGTTTCAGGGCAGCCAGGGTTTGCAAATGGTCACTAAACACACTAGCCAGGACTGTGTTGGCAACTCCACAGGTCAGGTCACCAAGATTAAAGATTGTTTTATTCCTGAAAATATACAAAACAACATCAAAGATATAATAACATAGCAGCAAATAAGAACAGCAAAGTATGCATTGGTCATAGCACACTTTTGAAGAGGTTGGAGGTGCTGCTGCACATGGGTCCTATTTCTAAATATTATCCATGCATATATGTGCAAACTGTTTGTGTGTGCAGTCTTGATTTCAAGGTGTCATGTGCCAGTGTACGTGACACTATAGCTATTTCCGGTGAGTTAACTGTATAGGAACTGTCCATGCACACACAGTACAGCAAAATAAAACACACCCACATTTAATGCTATTACCTTCAGCTGTGTAGTGTTTACCAATCATAATATCTGCTTTGCACAAAGTTTTATTTCAAACTGTTGGCATTTCTGAGTATTTTAATTAAAAGGAGTCAGCAGGTAATGCAGATTATGAACCAGGAAACCATGATGCATACAAATAACAGAAATTGGCATTCAACATGATCAAATGATATAAATAGGGCACACTTAGCAAAGCGAAATATGACAGACGCAGTATACTATTGGAAAGAATGCACTTATTCCTTTTATTTGACCAAATCTGCATAGGAATTTATGCATTTCCCCCAAAGGGGAACATTTAATAAATAATAATAATAATAAATAACTAAATAAAGAAATTAAGAAAAAACATGTCTGATACTGACTGATGTTTTCACGGTATACTGCAACGCCAGCATTACATCAACAGCTTCAGCTGCACTGGAGGCACTGTGTGGGAACAGGGGTTCAGGGTATCCAGCCTCGTAGGTTCTGGGGAATCCATCAAGCCTGACCTTGACAAAGAAGAATCTGGACTGGTTTCCAGGTGAGCTCAGTTCGGCAGTCACCTAATCCCCGGAGCGGCCACTCTTAATTCAACCTCTCAAACCTTTCCCCTCTGTGCCCATGCAGTTGGCCTTGCCCTGCCCTCTCCTCTCCTCCTTTTCTTGCTCACATTGTGAAAATCTCCTCCAGGTAACCCAAACCACATTAGACCCCAATGACTTCCTTCACCCCAGCACACAAAAGAACCCGTTCAGGCTTCCCTGCCCTCGGTCCCACTTCATAATGCAATGGGGCAGATCAGTATACCTGCTACTCAGACGGGGTCGTGCGGATGCGGGGGAGGCGTTAGCGAATGACACCCAGTCTAGCCACCCACCGCACCACTCCACCCTCCACAGCATGTTCATCTCCCAACCTCACTCACTTTGCATAAGTGGTCATCTTCAAGCTCAGTGTCGCTTAGCAGTTTACATCAAAGATGCTGCAATGGTCGGTCTTTTGTGGCATACACTGGACCAGGGCCGGATACAGGAATTTTTAATTGGGGGGCAATAGGAAATACTGAGGGGGCGTGGACTGACTTGAAGCCACTTTGACTTGAAGCGACTTGAAGCCACTTTGCTGGCTCCCAGACAGCCTTATTCAACGGGTGAACCTGCAGATCTTAAAGATGCAGTGCCATGATTTTGATACTTTTTCTGTTTTTCATTTGTCTTAAAGGGGAATTTTGGACCACGGTTTTCTTACCTTTTCTATGATGTTATGATATGTTAGGATGAATGTTACAGTCGAAAAATGTCATAACTCCATCCCGGTCCGCCACAGCTTAAAACGTGCGCCAATAGGCCTTGCGCTAGATCGCATATTTTAATGTAAAAAAAAACTAAATTTGGTGATATCTGACGTTCATAGTGACAGAACACTGCAACCAGAAAAAAAAGAAAAAAAGAAACGGAGGTCTGGCTAGACGAGATTGAAATTTCGAGATCTCAATCTCAAGCGAGATTTAGTTTTTTTTTTTTTTTTGGGGGTTGCATAGTGTCACTATGAACGTCAGATCAAAAAAAAAAAAAAAAAGCTATTAAAATACGCGATCTAGCGCAAGGCCTATTGGCACACGTTTTAAGCTGTGGCGGACCCGTGGTGGAGGTTTTTTTTTTCTACGGTACCATTCATCCTAAGATATAACATCATAGACAAGGTAAGAAAACCGTGGTCCAAAATTCCCCTTTAAGACTTGACAGTATTAAAGATCACCTGAAGCGGTTAAAATGTGTGTCAGTTGTCTTGCTTGTCTATTTTTGCTTTCCCATCGTAAGCTGATGATGAATCCATTCCCACTCCTTGGTCAATTGAATGCATGTGTGAATCATTTTGCATAGTTTAACACTACATTATACCCCTTAGTACTCTCACCATAAAGATCAGATCTACAAGCTGACACCACTTACTGTAGCTTCTGAGGCATTGTCACCTTGTATATGTGGTGTTTTGGGATTTTAACAAGATAAAAAATAAGATACAAATCTGGTTTTAACCAGATACGTAGCAGGTTATAACGTGATACGTATCTGCTGACATGGCAACAATATGCTTCTGTGGTAATGAGCTGTTGATTGTATCCACAGAAATATCGATTTTTAACACTTAAAAGTTCAGTTTTAGGAGGGAAACTAATTTGGATAGTATAACAATAATACACAATGATCATTATTTAGGAGGAAATTGGCTTGTGACACTAACTTTAAGAAGCAAAGAACAGTTAAAAGGACCATACTGGCCATATGATAACATTCCCATTAATGGTAGTATTATTAGATGTCACAGTTGTTTACATTTTCTTCAAAGTTATTAAAAACCATATCGAACTTATAATTGGGTTAATGTTGGTTAAATGTTGCACAGTCATGGACATTTAAATGTTGTTCATAAATCAATATTTTCAAATCAATCCATGCATTAAAATGCATGAATACGATGATAACTTAACTTTGATAAACACTGCCTATCTCAAGCACATTTCAAGTCTCTGCAGGTTGATTTTAACACAGCACTGAAATTAACAGAATCCAACAGGCTTCCTCAAAAATCAAACAAACCACAGTATGCTTTGGAAAATGGTCGGACTCTGCAGTAATGGCAAGTTGTGGTCAATATAGGCTAAACATGCCAGACCATCAGTATGGTCCTTTAAGCAATCCCAATCCTAAGCAATTTGTCTCATTTTAGGGAAACGCTTTTTATGTTGACTAACTCAGAAAAGTTCCAATACTTCTGTCCCCAATGAACTAAGGGATCCAAGCCAACACGGACTGTTCAAAGTTTAAAGCTGTGAAGGGTGTAGACCTTTGACAGTTTCCGACACCTGCACTAAAGATCATTTAGAGGTTTTATGATGATTGGACATAAACGTATTAAATTACTGCCAAATCTCTGCCTGGTGATGTCCCTTTCCCCCCTACTGTTCAATTCCAATTTAGGGACACATTTCCACAGCTTAATCAACCTAGTTTGGGGATGTTTGGACAAACTGTCACATTTTCATCATGCTCATGCAGGTGTTTGGGAATGATGGCAGAACTGATTGGGCGATTTGAAAATAATTGTACACACATGGTTCAACAGTTCAACATATACTGTAATTTTTGTAATGATTTACTTAGATTTTTTTTGCAGCTGTAGCGACCCTTAGCTGTCAGTTTGAAGGAAACCTTCAGGGTATTTTCACATGCTGCAAGTTTTGCCCAGCAGTTGTTGACTTTGGTCTATTTAAGTGCTGAGCCACACCCTGTTGAAGTTCATTGGTTCATGTCTTCAAAACTAAATAAGATAACACACAAAAACAATTCTAGCCCTTCAGGCTTGAACCGTCTGTTTTGTCATGGGCAGATTATGTACCAGGCCAATAGCCAGACAACCTGGGCCTGGAGGCCCAGCGACAATTTATATACACATATATATACATGTAAATATAATTACATACATTATATATTTCTAAATAGGTTAGCCTCAGCCTACAATACAAGTTCCCTCTAGCTGAAGTGAGGCAATGGGCCTTCTTGAGTCTTAACCATCCCTGAGTTTTGTCACAGAGTGCTTCACAGATCAACACAAAACAGTATACAATAGGTAACAGCACAGATGCATCCCAAATTAAAATAAGGCTTGTGTAAGCATGAATGTGAGCATGTGCTTACCTGTGCACCACAAAAACACACACACACACACACACACACACACACACACACACACACACACACACACACACACACACACACACACACACACACACACACACAGATATGAGTCGATGGGGGCAAGGCTTTACAAGAGTGAATTACACTCTACAGGGAAGGACATTAAGTAAAAAGAACAGCTGCTATGTTGGAGTAAAAGCAGACTGTAAACTATTTTATTATAGAAACAAGTCCTGAATCTGAACTTGAAAACGACACAGTGTGACATTCACTTTCAGCACCGAGCCAATTAACCATGCATGTAAGCCCTATTTTATAGAAGGGTTTCTTGTTTACAAACATGACTGGATTTGTATTTGCATTCAGGGGGCAAAACCACTTCAAAACAAACAAAGTGTAGACTAATCAGCTGTGATTGATTAGAGTCAGCTAGAGGGAGCTTCAGTGCATGATCACATGATCTCAAGTACAGTCCCTCTCAAACTAGAGAGGTGTTCTAGATATGCTGTAAAGCAGTGGTGCTCAAAGTGGGGTCTGGGGACCCCCAGGGGTCTCATGCTATATATGAGATAATATAGCATCAATATCAGTTGAACCACTATTTTATACTTTGGGTATTTGGAAAATAGCAGATCTACAAGCTCACAAAATGTTGAATACTTTGACAAATTTTAACAACTCAAATCTTGTGGTTCCTGGCACAAAATACATTGAAGGGCCAATGACATGAAAACGTTTGAGAACCACTGTTGCTGTAAAGCGTGCTGCGTTGCATGCTGTAACTCCACAACAGTCTGGCAAGTGAGTCTCAACACCATAGATGAAATCTTTCAAGTCTGTCAGTTAGGTGTCGCCCAGGCTGCACCTGAACTTGTGTCACCTTGAACCCAAGTCCATGCTCTCCTATTTAAGACGCGAAGAGTACTGTACCTCTGTAGTCTAGCTTGAACCCCTAATAGCTGCTGCCTGGGCTCCACAAAACACCTTAAACCTTGAGAAGGGGGTCTGCATCCGATAGTGGCGATGTGTATGTGGGTCTGTGGGTGGGGAGATATAGATACCCTGCTCAGGATTAGAGCCATGCTGCTGGGAATTGGAGGAGGGGAGCATAGAGGGAATGCCCCTTGGAAACACAACACCACCTGACACATATGGAATGGAGTCTTCGCAACTTGGTAAAAAAACGCACATGTATGCCAAAGAGGGAATAGATCTGCAGAATGCAGTCTTCTCTACAGCCAAGCACTCAGCCAATGAAACGGAGCTGTGAAGGCTATCCATGCGTACAGACAGCCAGCAACTCGAAGCCTCTCTTGTGGCTCAGGCCGTACCTCCGGGCCAATGGTCACTTCCGGCACCCTATTGCGGGTGCCGAATTTCAGGAAGACAACGTATAGACCATTTATTTTTTATCTAATGCCAATATAGTTTTGGATTCATGTTTTCATCACAGAATAGGTCAGTGATTTCGCAAGTTCAACGACCCCCATGTTGAAATGCATTAGGCCACAAAACCACATTTGATACAATTTAGCTAGCACCCCAATCTACACTATATCATCTTCAGTATTCATTTATTGTAGAAAATGGAACCAAATGGTGTGTGGAGTTACAGACCCTGAACGGACAATTTGGTTCCTAACTATCCATCATTTGGCTGGGAAACCCCTGGAACCCCCTCAATGACCCTTGGGCATATATGTGAGGGTTCCTACACATTTTCCATTAAGAAATAACATACTTTTACAGACTTAAAGTTGCAGTAAGTGATATTTGTTAAATTAAGTGTTAAATAGCTCTATATTCTAATAGCAGTCATTGCTATAGAATGTTTGTTCAGTGACAGGGGTCTCTCTGTCTCTCCAGCTCCAAATGGGTACTCTCGCATGATTGGCTGAAATTAACAACCCACCTGAACATTTATTTTCTATTTATTGAAGAACTGGAGAGACGGGGTGACCACTGAGGCGTTACTGAACGAACACTATATCAATGATTACTATCGGAATTATAGAGCTTAAACATTTGAACAAAAACAAAGGTTTTCTTTTAGCCAAAAAATATCACAACTCTACCTTTAGAGACTTTTGGACCATATTTGACTTCTGAGTACAAATATCTAGATGTTTATTATGTTAGTACATGCTTTTAAAATCCCACTGTTAACATGTATGTTACATCTACAAGCTCATTTGTCGCAATGCAACACAATTGTGAGCTTGTGTTTAATTTTTGTCCCTTTTGTTGTGTTGGATCCCTGATATGAATATTTGTCTTCATATATATTAGACAGTCAGAATATTTTTCACATAAATGTTACACTGGCGTATGCACACAAGGAATGTTGCCCTTAGCCATGGTCAGTTTTTCAATTCAGAAAGAAAAATTTACTTCTCAGCTATCAGTTGACGGCAACAGGCTGCATTTAATGCATAATCAATCAGCAGAACAGTCCTGTGTAAATGATTTACATTCAGAGGTTGACAACATTAAGCCTGCTCCATGTTTTACATATTTCATAGCTTATTTCAGGAAATAAAACACATAAAAAGATCAAAAGCTCCAATGTACATTTGTACCAGATATAGCCTTAAACAGTGATATACATTATACATCGAATCAAAGCGGTTTTATACAGTGCTTCCAAGCACGCAGTCATCAAGACCACACCATCTCCAAATTTGAACAGGATTTCATTTTAAATCTGTAAAAGTAAATGTATGCTTCCAATACCTAAGAATGACATGCAAAATAAATGTTCCTTTTGTTTTTTTACAACACACACAAAACAAGATCAGACCAATATGACATACAATTCCAATTTTAAATATTTGCGACAGCTTAAATCCCTCATATCATAACAGAATAATTCCCAAAAATGCATTCCTAAGTAATGCATGATAACCCATCTGCCATCTCGCATCCCATCATCAAAATGCACTGCTAACTTTAATACAAGCATAAAATCAAATCAAATCATGTGTTAAAGCACCTGAGAGTTAATAAAGAATGGATCCAGTTACTTACAAAAAAACAAGTTTGTGTGGATGCGCCATCCACTGTTTGAGTAGGAGAGGGCTACTTTAGTTCATTTTTTACACACGTTTTAAAAATAATGTAAGGCACAGCCTGAGGGTATTTCAAGACCTATCTTTGGCAATGATGACGCTGTTAAAGACTGGTAATCTATTAGCAAGACGGGTTCAGCCGTGCTTCTAAATGAGCATCATAGACAAGTCATATACACACTCAGACGAGAACAAGCTAATTAGGCTCTGCTACATTGAAATTTCATCCAATTGAAGGGCGCAGATTGATTTATTCAATAGTAGTTCAGTAGGATTTGAGCTGTTTTTAAGTCAATACATTGTATCCCTTTTATCCCTTGACCTCACCCTTGACCAATGCCCGAAAGAGACCGAACAAGATTTTAGAACTCAACCAGCAGAAACTGTCGGAGTGAACCCGTGTGACAGCAGCGAGTCCCACTGCAGCAACCAACAAATGGGCAAGAGAGCCCCTCGCTGAGACCAACAGTGGGATGACGAGCGAAACACTTATTGATAAAACTCCACAGCCTTCAAGATAAAGCCGTTTGGGGCATAGACACATAAAGGTAGACGCCTCCTCCGGCTCTGAGGCGTATGTATCTCGGGCACCATTTTGGCAAAGGCAAGCTTCCTGGCTACGCGTCTTTTCCGAGACTTGGCAGAATAATCTAGTTGTATAAAACTACGACGTATCTTTATACAGCTAGATTCTGCCAAGTCCCGGGAAAAGATGTGCTGTGATTGGCCAGTAGTCAGGAAGCTTGCCTTTTCCAAAATGGCGGCCGCGATACAGGTCGCTCCAAAGAACTGCAGAGTTAAATGAGGTATCTAGGTTTCTATATCTATGGTTTAGGGGAGATCACGCAGCCTCCGGGTCAGGGGTGAGAACTGGGAGCCATTGGCTGTGGCTTTGCCCCGTGGTCCGTACGCTGCCTGACCATTGGACGGGTCAGGAAACCCCCCCCCCCCGGTGGGCCCTGGCCGGCGTGCGGCCCACCTCCACCCTGGAGAAGACCACGACATGGCCCGTACATCCAGCCTCCTCCAGGACAGGTGCAAGCTGTTCAGCCAGAGCCTGAGACTGAGAGGATGGTGGAGTGCTCTGGCCCAGCCAGAGCCCCCAGCGGAGTGAGCGCTCTACCCCAGGGGCCAGTTGCACCACCTCACACTAAGTTCAAACTTAGCCTAGTTATAGCTTAAATGGCTTTTAACCCATTAAGGCCTGAGGCGATTCTTTAAAAAAAATCTAAATCCTAACAATTTTTCGGAAAAAAATATAAAAAAATAATTTTCACGATTTTTCAAAAATAGCAGATCTACAAGCTCGTAGCGCGGCACTCGGTGCCGCGCTATGAGCTTGTATATCTGCTATTTTTGAATAGCCAAAGACATCTAAAGTGACACTGGTGCGTTCCAGGTATCAATGGGTTAAGAAAGCCATTTAACCGGGAAAGTATCTGTGTCATTTTTAGATTTCTTTGGCTATTCAAAAATAGCAGATATACAAGCTCATAGCAGTGCCGCGCTATGAGCTTGTAGATCTGCTATTTTTTGTTTTTTATGTGAAAATTTGTGCAAATCTTTAAAAATATATATATTTAAAAAATAAGATTTGCACTCATTTTCACGATTAAAAGAAAAATAGCAGATCTACGAGCTCATAGCTTGAGCTTGTATATCTGCTATTTTTGAATAGCCAAAGAAATCTAAAAATGACAGAGATACTTTCCCGGATTGAATGTGTTTAAGCTATAACTAGGCTAAGTTTGAACTTAGTGTGAGGTGGTGCAACTGGCCCAGAGCCCCCCAGCAGTGTTGATATACAGGTTGATGCCTTTACACGTGGTAAAAGGAACTCTACCTTGTTCCGAATAAACAAGGTAGATAGTTTTTTGCGTTCCATGGGGATGTACTCATGACACAAACAAAGTCCTAACACCATTATTTTCAGGAGAATTAATTGCACACAGAGAAATGTCTTAAATCCACCTCGGTGCAAGTCCAAGTCAGGTCTCAAAGTCTCAAGTCTGTCAGAGCACGCTTTAAGTCCTGATTTTTGCAACTTAAGTCCAGCTCAAATCCAAGTCATAAGTCTACAGGTCTATGTTTAGCAAGCTAGTTCTGAGTTCCATGTCAATGGCTGATCATATCAGACAAGTGTGATACTTGCATTTTCATTCACACGTCATCTGACGAACTACAGATTAATCCAAAAGTGTTGCGGTCGATTCGCAATACAGCCCTTTTCAAAGTTCCTTATTGATCTCTGGGAAATTCAGATTCAAGACATGCACGTCTGTCCGTTAAGCTATTGATCCATTCTGCCATCCTGTTGGCCATTCTCACATCTCTGAGCCGATGACGGCTGATCTTTTGATTTTAAACACTTTATAATTGAACAGTGTGAGCGAACAGGAACGTTTCTGACCCCCCCAGGTCCTGTGAAACAGCAGAAGGAGGTGTTGGGTGAGTTAGATGGATGTAACGTAGAGCCTAAGGGGGGCTGGGTAGAGGACCACGGCCTGCTGGGTGAACCCATTGTAACCTAAATGCAGGGGAAGTGTCCGTGACACAGTGGCCGGTGTGTGGTTACCATAGAGGCTGCCTCTACTTAACCCATTTAGACCGGGAACGCAGCTCTGTCATTTTAGATGTCTTTGGCTGGTCAAAAATGGCAGATCTACAAGCTCATGCCGTGCTATGAGCTTGTAGATCTGCTATTTTTGAAAAATTGTGAAAATGTGCGCAAATCTTTGAACATAATATACATTTCACAAATGTTTGCTTCTGGGGGTCCCTGGAACAACATATTTCGAGATGGGGGTCCGCGGACAAATACATATCATTTGAGCATGGAAAAAATTGAGAACCACTGATATTATAGCAACATACGTTTAAAAAAAAATTATAAAATGGATTTAGAAGACATAGCATCCCCAGAAGCAAAGATTTGAGTAAAATAATTTTGCTTTAAAAAAACATATTCAAAGATTTGTAGCAGATCTACAAGCTTGAGCTTGTAGATCTGCTATTTTTGAATAGCCCAAAGCATAAAATAATGGTTATATCAAAAAAATCTAAAATGACACATATATGCGTTGCCGGATTGAATGGGTTAACCGCCTCCGCAGAGAGAGAGAGAGAGAGAGCTACTCCATTCACGGGATGAACAGCGAGAAAAACCTGACGTAACTTGAGCATTCGACACCCCTTCTTTTTTTCTCTCTGTCCCCCGGAGCCCGCCTCACCTCAGGCTTAGGTCTTATCTCTCCGCCAAGAGCTCCTTATCCCCCTCCCAGTTGTGATTAGCGGTGACCATGTGCTCTATATGCACAAGTCCTATTGTCCACGACACTCCGCGCTCCCCCATCTCAGCTCTGAGGTCATCTCGGGATTCACGCTTTGCGTGGAAACGAGACTGGGGGTCGTGGTCGTGGCGTGGCGCTTCACCAGCGCCAACACTCATGCATTGAAAACGTAAAATGTCGCTAATAAAAGACTCTATATTAAAGTGTTTGTGCATACTGAATATACAATACAAATTAGTAAAAAGGTGACGGACCTGTGAAACAAACATCTTTACGATCATGGTTGGGAAAGAAAAAAAAACGTTTTAAACTACTAGTCCAAAAACAAAACAATACGCAGTGGTGGAAAGTAACTAAGTACATTTACTTAAGTACTGTACTTAAGTACAATTTTGAGGTATTTGTACTTTACTTGAGTATTTCCAATTTCCAATACTTTTACTTCTACTCCACTACATCTCAGAGGCAAATATTGTACTTTTACTCCACTACAATTACTTGAAAACTTTAGTTACTAGTTACTTTTCAGATATAAACTATGATATAATGAAACATACATTAACCACTTTAGCCCTATTTTATACATAGGCTATTTGAAAATAGCAGATCTACAAGCTCACAACGCGTCGCATCGCGACGCGTTGTGAGCTTGTAGATCGGCTATTTTCAAATATTTAGTACTTTTACTTTTGGTACTTTAAGTACATTTTGATGCCAATACTTTTGTACTTTTACTCAAGTAAATTTTTAATTCTGGACTTTTACTTGTAACAGAGTATTTTTATATTGCAGTATTGGTACTTTTACTTAAGTAAAGAATTTGAGTACTTTTTCCACCACTGCAATACTACGTAAAAGAAACTTGGTATCCAGTGGCACCGTCTCAAGCATCACGACTCGGACGAGCCGCAGCGGCTTTTCACTTTGGGCACGACGAGGATCTCGTCGCCGTCCTGGATGCCGTACGAGTGGAGGGCGCGGCATCCGTACTTCATCTCCTCGGGCCCCACCACGCAGCACATGACGCGGTCGCTGTAGAACAGCCGCATGCCGCTGACGGGCAGCTGCACCCGGGCCTTGAGCCGCTTCTTCAGCTCGCCCACCGTCAGCTCCAGACGCAGGCTGAGCACCTCCACCGTGTCGCCCCAGCGCACGTCCACCATGGCGCTGCGGGGGCTCAGGTCCACCTCGGCCAGCGGGGGCAGCTCGCCGTACTTGGACACGAGGACGTGGTACCTGAGGGATGAAGGGAATGTGGTTTTTTTCTAGCTCGCAGTATTTCCGGACAAAATTAAATGTATATACACAGCCTACACAGTATATACACAGTCATCAGTGGTGGAAAGTAACTAAGTACATTTACTTAAGTACTGTACTTAAGTACAATTTTGAGGTATTTGTACTTTACTTGAGTATTTCCAAATTCCAATACTTTTACTTCTACTCCACTACATCTCAGAGGCAAATATTGTACTTTTACTCCACTACATTTACTTGAAAACTTTAGTTACTAGTTACTTTTCAGATATAAACTATGATATTATAAAACATAAGTTAACCACTTTAGCCCTATTTTATACATAGGCTATTTGAAAATAGCCGATCTACAAGCTCACAACGCGTCGCATCGCGACGCGTTGTGAGCTTGTAGATCTGCTATTTTCAAATATTTAGTACTTTTACTTTTGGTACCTTAAGTACATTTTGATGCCAATACTTTTGTACTTTTACTCAAGTAAATTTTCAATTCTGGACTTTTACTTGTAACAGAGTATTTTTATATTGCAGTATTGATACTTTTACTTAAGTAAAGAATTTGAGTACTTTTTCCACGACTGATACACAGTCATGTATATCATACAGCAGAACCTTTTGCCGCATAACACATTATGGTGAATAAAAACAGCTATCAGGTCAAATAGTAAAGAGAGTGTCAAAATGTATACAAATTAACCACTAAATAGTGAAAAAACTATCCTAGTCTTAAAACAAAACCATTCTTGTTTGGACGTCCAGAAAGTGAAGGGTTCCAGATGAAGATTTGTAATGAGCGTTAACTACGTCTAAAGTTTTATGTGCACATAGGCACATTTTATTATAAATCATACTCACGCTGAGCTGATATTTTATTGCAAAAAAAGTCACCTGATATTTAGTTAAGCGGGGAAATATTATTGTTAATACTCCAAAGTGTCATTTCCGAAACGTACACGCCAAATAAAAAAATCTACCTGCATTTGGCGATTGGCTTGTGTTAAATATGGACCCTGTGTGTGTGTGTGTGTGTGTGTGTGTGGTTGGCGGGGTTGCTGTCATAAAAGCCGACAGAATGTGCTAGTTTGTGTAAAGTGTAGGTGAATGCTTTTACAGGCACATTTGTGTGCGTTGGTGAGTTCGTCGGGGACAAAAATACTGCAGGGTTTTCTGCCTCTCGCTTGCCGTGAGAAAGCTCTCAGCCACCTCGGGGGAATGCAGGCTAGAGATAAGGACCCGGGAACGATTAAATAAAATCCAGGAGAAAAGGCCTGTGCTTTCAAAGCTACTGTAACAGCTGGGCCAATCAAAGCAATTTCCCTTCCCTCCCCAAAAACTCCCCCACAAAGCAAATCCCCTGGCCTGGGGTTTCGGGCCAAAACTTCGAAGCTGCCCTGGGAATTCTCGTCTAAGGCCACAGTGCACAAAGTACCTTTCTATGAGAAACCATTTAGCTCTAAACTGCTCTCATTTAATGTGATAAGCATGGCAGTATAACGGGAGGACTAGCATCACAGGTGATAACAAGCCGATATCCCAAAAGTCCTTTCCAATGGTCTTCCAGAATAGCAGGCGATGTTTTGGGCCGTGCATGGACAACAAAGTGTTGAAGCTAAAAGACAGAGCCTATCTTAGCCCAGCTCTCTGCTCAGTTCAACTGTGTTTTTGTATCTCTCACTGTCCTTTCATCCAGAAATTACCTGCTAATGAAACTAAATCAATTAAATGCTAATTTCCTCACTTCTATGCGCCTCTTCCACATCCACCCTTCTTTCACTCTACTTGCCGTAAAGCTACGCCTTCTCTCGAATTTCTGCTCTAACCCAGTCCGCTTCTCTTTCCCTGCAAATAATACTTCCTTTCCTGCCTACAGTTTTGCCAGTTTTCCTTAATAAAACACTATTTTAATCCCTCAAGCCCCACTCCCGTCCCCTTCTCTACCAACACGCTCCCTTTAAGAGAAATAATCTCGTACACGTCTGCCGTTGCTTGGCGTGGTTCGAGGCCTGTGGAGTTTATGGTTACTCAAAGACCAGGCCGTGTCAGATCTCTGCAGACCCTGTGGTGTTCACCTGAGCGGACTCTTGATCTCTGAGGGCTCGCCAGGGCACGGCCCCCATCCGCATGGAAAGGGGATAGTGGCCCGTCCTCTGCTCACTGACCATGTCTGACCCCCTCCCCTCCCCCCACACCACCCCATAACACTCACATGCAGTCACAGCCAGTGTCTACACACCAAGAGACTGGCGCCGGACCAACGTGTGTGAATATGCCATTTATACACAAGCAGGAAGCAATGAAACGGGAGTAATAGAGGGACACTGTTGAACTGTGAGAATCTGAATTGACAGTGGGTGAGGGTTGGCAGGATGGCTGGCTCTCGGTCTCGTCTCACTGCAATTCAAATTTGTGACGCGTTATTCTGGAGCCTTTTATATACAATTAAAAGTACATACTAGACGTGTGCTGTACATCATTCTTGTCCATTATTATGGAGGAAGAGTCATGCACCTATGTCATAGCTCAGTGGTTCAGATTTTTTATTTTTCAAAAATAGCAGATCTACAAGTTCATAGCGCGGCACTCGGTGCCGCGCTATGAGCTGATATATCTGCTATTTTTGAATAGCCAAAGAATAAAATATGGTTAAAGTGGTTAAAATAATTGTGACACATTTTGACACATTTTGCTGGGGACCCCCTGGTACCCCCCCCCCCCAAGGACCCCACTTTGAGAACCAATGTCATAGCTGAACACACTGCCAGGAGACTAACCCATTTCTCAACTGTATACAGTACGTACACACACACACACACACACACACACACACATATATATATTATTATGTACTATATATCTCTTGAAAAAAGAAAATCAACCTGCTACCTTGTATATCGGTTTACCAATCAGAGAATTCATGGTACAAAGCAGTCATTGAGTGGGGAGAGACTGGTGGCATTGTCTCCCAAAGGTTAGTTTCCCCCCAGACAGGGACCGCGCCTTCCCTAACAAATCCCTCCCCCACATTCTGCTGAGGTTAACCCTTTGAGCCCGGGAACCGCATCTGTGTCATTTTTAGATTTGAGCTAAAAAAGCATTATTTTACACTTTGGCTATTAAAAAATAGCAGATATACAAGCTCATAGCCTACGAGCTTGTAGATCTGCTATTTTTGAAAAATCTTGACAATCTGAGCAAATCTTTGAATATATATATATGTTTTTTAAAGCAAACATTTTTAACTCCAATCTTTGCTTCTGAGGGTCCCTGGAACAAAATATTTTGAGATGGAACTTCGTGCCCAAATACATATCATTTTGGGGGTCCTTGACATGAAAAAGTTTGAGAACCACTGATTATAGCAACATACGTTTTTAAAAAAAACTGTTTGGATTTAGAAGACATTTGTAGAATCCCCCCAGAAGCAAAGATATGAGTTACAAATGTTCGCTTTAAAAATATATATACATTCATGTACATTCAAAGATTTGCACACATATTCACGATTCAAAAACAACAAACCTACAAGCTCATTGCGCGGCACTCGGTGCCGCGCAATGAGCTTGTAGATCTGCTATTTTTGAATAGCCAAAGTATTAAACAATGGTTATAGTGGTTAAAATCTAAAATGACAGATGCTTTTCCCGGTCTAAATGGGTTAAGTGGAATGCAGCCACCGAAGAGTGTGGGCAAGTCGCTTTCAGTGTCAGACACTAGGAGGGCTTTAAAAAATTAATAAATAATAATAATAGTAATAGAAATTGCATTGCAAACACTAATTGGCACAACTTTGGGAGGGTATTCAGAAAGCCCTTAACCCCTATTATAAGTCAGGTGTACTTTACATTATTGCAGCCTAAATACTGATTCTACCGTCCTGCATTACATAATGCATACGATCTAAAACATCCTTGGAGCCTAACTATTACTAACTATGTTAATTACACAGCTTTGGTGAATCCTCGACTCCTTAACATAGAGGCAGCGGTCGTCTGTTATTCAGAAATACCAACATTGCCTCTATGTTCCCATGACAGTAGTGCAGCTCTAATCGTAGGTTAATTTTAGCAGATGCTTGTAGACTAATACATTTTTTTTTTAAATCTTGTATATTTTGTGTGAAAATTAGACTGAAGTAGACTGTTGTTGGGGTTTGTTCTGCAATAATGACAGGCTTGCTGACTGTACATCCCTTACATAAAAGGCCAGAATACTACTAAGACTAGCATGTGCGTTATCCTAATGCATTATTATAATATGTATCATTATTATTAAATTACATTAAAAAGGATTGAAATTGTTGTCTATGGAAGTGGGATTACAGCCTTTTAAGAGTGCAATCCAATATTTAACTTGATTTCATGTCATTATCCGTGCAATCCCACACACTAATGACACTAAAGCAGATCAGTTAGGTGTTTTATAGGATCATTACCTTTTCTCCACCCCAAACTGTTTTCCTATTACCTGAAATCATACTTTTCAATGCCAATGGAAATGTGATCGCTAGAGGGAGTATTAAGCTCCCGTAACAAGGCTTGGCATGGACACACCACTAATACATTCCCACAGGACCGGCGCAATAGTGGGAAATAAAAGCTTCTAAAATCACCCCCTGCCTCAGGGCAGGGGGTGACTCAGGGCAGATAAGTGATGGGGAAAGACATGCAACACAGTTCTCCAGCCGGAATCGAATCGTAATGTTGCATGATTAATGGATCCGATTGCACTATCCGGTCTAACCCATCTTTTGAGAAGAAATCTTTTTAGATGGCGTTTCTGGCCCAGCATTCGTCTGGAGTTTTGTGCCTCTCGGTGAGACTGTGTGGTACATACTGTGTGTGATAGTGTGTATATGTTGACAAGTACCTCTCGGGAAGCTCTTCCTCTGGACAGTCACAGAAATGTCTGATGAAGAACCTCTCAGCAGCCTCTCTCTCCCCATCGCTCACCACACTCCCATTCAACATGGTTACAGATGGCAGCCTGCAGAAGAAAAAATTGTCAACCTGTGTGTTATTATTTTATTTTTATTTTTGTATTTTTGGGTGAAGATCAGGTCCATAATGTACTATCACATACTGTAGCCCAAATGTTACCACAAAATTCAGATAGTTTGTGAAACTATTTGCACAATATTGTGATATTTTTAGGTTGTTAAAAATAGTGGTCTGGGATACTTTATGGACATTTGTGATGACTTGGCGTAAACTAGGGGTCCTTTGGGGGTACTCTGTGGTGATTAGGACACTGTCTAACCATGAGGATCACAAAAAAAAGTAAACAAACATGAGGTTAAATGGTCATCAGTAAAGTGCAAAGAAAACATTTTAGTGTTTCAAAGAAACTATGATACCAGCTAAACATCAAACCTACAGTATAGCTTCTGTGTAAACAACATCTAAATCTAAAAAAAACTAAAGGTATACAAGGAAAGATGAGTGCTATAGGGGCCTGGGGGTGAGGTGGAGTTTTCGGACTGCAGTGGAAAATGGAGAGTTAGTCTGCAGTCCCGACTGCATGGGGGAGTTTATTCCACACATATACAGTGTGTGTGGGAGTCTACAGCAGTGGTTCTTAAACTTTTTCATGTCAAGGACCCCCAAATTGACACTTATTAGCCCGCGGACCCCCATTTGAAAAGATATGCCAGGGACCCCCCCATAAGAGAAGATTTTTACGGCTCTAGCAGTGATCCATCACTTTTGCTGGGGACCCCCTAGAACTCCCTCAAGGATCCCTGGGGGTCCCCGGACCCCACTTTGAGAACCAATGCTCTACAGTATATGTGCAGTGAGTGCGTAGGTGTGAGGGTGCATAGACTGACTGTGCCACGACGAGGCTCCATCTCTCTTGCTTGCTGTAGGCCTGCAGCAGAGGAATCCCCTGGGCCTTCACCTCCTGCAGCTTCGGGAAAAGATTCAGCCGCTCGATATCGTCCCATTTTCCAAGCCCTGCAATAACAGATACAGAAACATGAGGGAGCAGTTTGTGACACGACACGAGCGGTCAGTTGACGCACATTTGCAAAGAAAGATTTGAATAAAATAAGGATTGTAATAATGTAATAATAGCAGATACACAAGCTCATAGCATGGCACCGAGTGCCGCGCTATGAGCTTGTAGATCTGCTATTCTTTGAAAAAGAAAATGTATTCAAATCTTTGAATAGATAGATAAAACTTTGCTTCTGAGGGTCCCTGGAACAAAATATTTTGAGTTGGGGGTCCGTGGCAAAATACATATAATTTTGGGGGTCCTTGACATGAAAAAAGTTTGAGAACCACTGATATTATAGCAACGTGTTTTTTCAAAAAACTGTTAAGATTTGAAGACAAAAAAAATATCATGATTTTTCAAAAATAGCAAATCTACAAGCTCGTAGCGCGGCACTCGGTACATGAGCTTGTATATCTGCTATTTTTTAATAGCCAAAGATATCTTAAAATGACACAGTATGCGTTCCCGGTCTTAATGGGTTAAGACAGATACTGAAGAATACATTAGGTGTTTCACTGAATGCATGAACCACCTGTGTCCATTTCTAAAAACGCCTTCTAAATCCTAACCCAAGTTTTCAAAAAGACCCGGCTTGAAAGGTATAACAACGTATGTAACAGGTGTAACAGGTCTAAATAAAGGAGCACCGAAGGAGGCAAGGACGTTTTTTTTTTCACACATTGTATATTTGGTATCTTTTTTAACATTTAAATTAATATTATCAATGGGAATGGGGATCAAGCTGAAACTTTTCCCAAATTCATGACAAAGATGATCTTGTTTAGACCAAAGTAAATGTATAGGCAAGTATTAATATAGCACATATTATACACAGAGGGAATTCAAGGCGCTTTTCATAAGGTATACAAAATGTAATAAAATAAAATAAAAGACACTTGAAAAGACAGAAATAAGAAAATAAGATAGGCTTCATAAAAGAGGTGTTATCTGAAATTCTTTAGTCAAAGGCAGTAGAGAACAAAACATGAATATAGTCTTAAGTAAACTACATAAAACAAATACAGAGATGATGAAGATTCATTCATTCATTTCATCCTAGGCCTAGAATGAGCTATTTTAGTCTGCATAGCGCTTGTTGCCCAGCCATGAAGGCTGCCATGTTTATCTCCATGTTTCAAACCCATTGTGAACAGAAGGTCTGCCCCAAGCTATATTCAGATTTGTTTTGCTTGACCACAAAAGCTAAGAATTATATTTAGATAGCATGTTGTTTAGACAGATGGTAGGTACTAGGTTTGATGTTTACCTACCACACTCTCTACTTATGTGACAATTTACCCTGCTGTTTGTTTGAGTTAGTGTCGAAGTGTCCTTGAGCAAGACCTGAACCCCTAACTGCTCCCGATGAGCAGGTTGGTGCCTTGCTTGGTTTCCTCCGCCATCGGTGTATGAATGTGTGTGTGAATGAGTGAATGTAATGCACAATCTATGTAAAGCGCTTTGGATAAAAGCGCTATATAAATGCACCATTTACCATTTTTTTGCTGAGATTGGGATTCATGCCATTTACTCTGGATCAGAGGGTCTGCAAAATGTCTAAATTATAATTGTAGAGTCCAAGAATAGGCTGTTTTAGAATGTTTGGAAGGGGGGGGGGTCACTTAGTGCTCCTTTAACTACACTATTCAAAAGTGTATCTGTCAGTTTCACAAAAGATTTCATTAATTGACTAAATCCTTCAAGGAAGTGCAGGAAGGAGTGTGACTGCAAGATCCTTCATTTGTGGATGGACCAAAATAGAGAGATAGGGCCTTGTGCTGTGAGTTGGAGACAACACAGATACTCAAACATCTCTGGTACGCGACTACGGTTACTCTGTCTCTGACCTGAGCTGTTGAGGTTGATGCTGCGCAGGTTGGGGAAGAGGTACTGGAGCGCGTCCCGGGCGTTTTCCTCCACAGACCGCAGACTGTTATTGGCCAGCACCAGCACCTCCAGGCCCGGGTACATGGCTCCAAGCTTCCTGACCTCCGCCCAGTCCTGCAGCTGGTTGTCTGTGATCTGCAGCAGGCGTAGGGACGGACAGGGCACTGGGGACTCCGTCACACTGTCATAATTGTTCAGACAAAGGAACAGCTCCTCCAGCCTATAGGGGGCAAGCAGCACAATGACAGTGCTTATTAACCAATAATCAGTCAATATGATGAGTGTCAGCCAACACGGAAATAGCAAGACATGCCATCTCTGGTTTACTTCCCGTATCTACGTGACGTAGGTGGACGCCTTTTTAGGAGAGCGGAAGCAGGTCGGAATCTATTCATTTCAATGGAAGAGTAGACTGAAAGAACGAGCCCAATCGATGGTCTTGAAGGGCGGATCCAAACCCAGGCGCCCGGATTCCTGCGCCGCTTCCTATTGCTTCACCAATCTATGTCCCCGCCTACCCTCCCCTCCCCTCCCCCCCCCCCCCCCCCCCCGGCCTGTGCACAGAACACGCTGACGTCACCAAATTTAGAGCGACGCCCCTCTGCACTCTGATTGGTTAGGAGATAACAAGGTTCACTCCCGCTCCGAGACCACAGCTCCTGGGATCTTCCCCCAGCCTTTTTTCTTTTGTAACAAAAAAAAAGGCATGGGTTTCCGAGGCTAATGGAAGAGTGAATGTGAACACAGCTTCCGAACAATTCCTTAGCACCATGGTCACTGAACTAAATATTGGACCCGATCGTCACAAGCCACACATTATTTACAAGATTTTCATACTAAAATGGCTTTTTTTAGAGACACAAATCAGGAGAGAATCAACTTTGTTATCGACCTTTCTCTATCCCAGCAACACACTCTTGCGAGATTTGGGATAGATATCTGAATAGTCCATACAGATTCTATATGTGAATATAGTATGTGAAATCATTATGGTCAAAATTAAATAAAATATGTGTTCCAATGCTCGATAATATCATTTTCCATTATTAACTGTCTTGGTTGATGGGGTATGATTTGGGAATCATGACAATTTTTTTTTTTTTTTTGTTTCCTCAAAAATTTTATCCCACGATTTTGTAACCCTATTTTTTACACCCAGTGCCAATTGTCTATGTAATCCTGGGCACTACCTTCCCTCTGCCAACCTAGGGAGGCCAGGGCCGAGCTCATGCCTCCTTCAATGCATGAGAGCCAACTGACCTTCTTGTCACCTGACAGGGGAGAGTTTCCCTGGTTGGACGTAGCGCGTGGAAGGAACACGTTATTCCAACCAGTTCCTTTCCCCTCCATCAGGCGCCCCGGCTGGCCAGGGGGAGGCAGTATAGTGACCAGGATTACTGCATGTTTTTGTGAGGGTACCTACCCTAGGGAACACGGGGAGAACATGCAAACTTTCGCCAACCCCTTGGCCCTTTCGCCAACCCCACCTAGGGTATGGGCACTGATGACGCGGAGAAGAGAACACGCCCCCCAGCGCCCACAGCGTCCCCTGCGGGAATCGAACCCAGGACCTTCTAGCTGTGAGGTGACAGTGCTACCGACTGCGCCACCGTGCCCCTCGTGACAATTTATTTTACCATATACATAACCTATACAATGCTCATCCACATGATGTTGTCAGCCAGGGAGAGGGGAGGTCGAGGGTGGTGGGATGGTCGGGGGAGAAGCAAACCATTGTAGGATTTGTGTACTATTTCGCCTCTAGTGGCTCCAATTGGGATGGGGTATCTTCCTAAAATTAACAATCTTTGGAGAATTATGTCGTTTCTAAGGATGCAACAGTTAATCGAACTAATCGATTTAATGGATTTAAAAGAAAGAGTTTATTCTAAATAATCTATTAAAAAGAAACTGCGATACAGATGCATGAGAAAGTATACAATAGTTAAGTGGTTAATCAGACTAATCAATTTAGTCAATTATAGACATGTTTATGTTTATTCGTTAAATACAAATAAATGTATATTATTATTACAATTATATGAATAATCGACAGAGTTACTGATAGAATAATCGCTACTTAAAGATGGGGTGCCATGATATTTTTCAACCCTAAAACCTGATCATAAGGTATTATTATTATGTAAGGATATTTTTCAACAAAAAAAAAGTGTACAGAAATTGTTAAAATTATGTTTTTATGTGGACACGCCTCCAGTTCATTAAGTATACCTGGTTCTCACCTTAGCACCTCCTCCACCACCTTAGCACCACCCACTTGTCCTAGTCCCTCCTCCTCCTCATGCCCACACCTGTTGTGTTATGATAATGAGGGGGAGGGTATGGCTTTGTGATGTCACTAAAGCGCTGTTTCTCTATTGGCACATTTGACCCTCAAGGTTTCAGCCTCCAGGAAGAAACTCCAAATAGTCAGAGAAGACATAAAACACCATAAAAACACCACCGGGGGGCTTTATGAAGTTCTATCAACCTCATAGACACATGAAAAACAGAAAAAGTGCAAAAACATGGCACCAGCTCTTTAACCCATTTTGGGCGGGAACCCCAATTTGTAACTATACCTTTCAGGACGGGAACCCCTTTTGGGGTTCCTGTTGCTATGTACAGTACATAGCAACATACATTTGTTGTAATTTTTGAATGAATATATTACGTTTTTCAGAAAAGATTTAGAGGGCGTTTTTAGAATCGGCCTCAGGTCTAAATGGGTTCAGATAATCAATAGCTAGCTGCAGCTCTAGTCATTTCCTCTTACTCTGGGCAGTGCTGTGTGAGAGTGTGAACAGTGTCCCAGCTGATAAGTGTCTTGATGAGCACCAGGCGTCGCACTCTGGAGAAGACGTCAGCCAGGCAGGGCTCCAGCTCACAGCCGCTCAGCGGGTTCATGCTGAGGTTCAGGAAGTTGAGGCGGGGGATGTTGGATACGATGGTACCGACCTGACAACCCAGAAAGATATTAGAGGGCTAGGAAAAAAAACAGTGGTGTAAAGTAACTAAGTACAGTTACTCAAGTACTGTACTTAAGTACAATCTTGAGGTCTTTTTTTTACTCTACTGAAGTATTTCCAATTTTCAGTACTTTTACTTTTACTTACTTTTACTCCACTACAATTATTTGAAAACTTCAGTTACTAGTTACTTTGCACATTTTTATATCATCAAACAGCCCTATTTTATACCTAGGCTATTTGAAAATAGCCAATCTACAAGCTCACGACACGTAGCATCGCGACGCGTTGTGAGCTTGTAAATCTGCTATTTTCAAACATTTTAGTACTTTTACTTTTGGTACTTTAAGTATATTTTCAAGGATAAGCTGTACAAAAACATCTATCATGAATCAACGGAAACATATGAGCTTCATGAAACTTGTTAACATGCGTACCATATGCAGCAACAAAATAACTCTTAGGGGCAGGGGGGTTTCGAAGACTGTACAACACTGGTGTCAGTGGTTTATATTTACAAACTAATATTCTAATTCTAAAGATTATTAATCTTTAACTAATAATATGATATCAGACCAAAGAGGAAGGACCGGTAGTAGCATTTGTTCATTTCATTCAGCTAGAACGGTCTAATAGTTTCAGGAGATCGTATCATTTTACAGTAATGTCTTTTCACAGCTTATGCCATACACATTTTCTGTTTAAGTTTTGCACAATATGTTCTCATTTCCTCCATATTCAGCATATCTAGTCTCATATCACAATATTGATATTATATGGATATTACCAATCAGGCTCCATTGAGCATACGGTATGGTTTCAGGATACCCACCTCTCCCCAGTCCTTAAGCTGATTATAGGACAGGTCCAGCTCTCTCACATGGGCACAGTAAGACGCAACCTCAGCGCGGTTCCCAGCTTTGCTGATTCCACAGTAATTCAACACCAGCACACTGGGCAGGTGGAGATGGTCTGCAACCAGGGACAAGTTAGTTACTTACTTACTATCACTCAAGATCAAGATCAAGGTAAAGGTAAATGTATATATTTGTTGTCTTCCATCAAGGATGATTTTGGAAACAATGAATGAATTGAATCAATCAATCAATCAATCAATGAATTCCATTTCAATCTGCAAACTGAACACAGCAGCTACAAATAATAATAGTAGAATAGAAAAACTAACAATTAAAACATGACATAAAACAACTGCACAACACTGAAAGCGGCCCATTTTGTTGAGGAGGTTGATTGTGCTACTAGGGCACCGAATTATTGGTGTGTGAAAAAAAGTGGGGAAAGGGAGTATTTTCTGTTCCCCAGGGGAGGGGAATTTGCTTTTACAGGTTCAACCAGCTGATGGTTATGGGCCGCCCTAATGCTCAGTGGTGGAAAGTAACTAAGTACATTTACTTAAGTACTGTACTTAAGTACAATTTTGAGGTATTTGTACTTTACTTGAGTATTTCCAATTTCCAATACTTTCACTTCTACTCCACTACATTTCAGAGGGAAATATTGTACTTTTACTCCACTACATTTATTTGAAAACTTTAGTTACTAGTTACTTTTGAGATATAACTTATGATATAATGAAAAATACCGTAATCACTTTAACCCTATTTTATACCTAGGCTATTTGAAAATAGCCGATCTACAAGCTCACAACGCGTCGCATCGCGACGCGTTGTGAGCTTGTAGATCTGCTATTTTCAAATATTTAGTACTTTTACTTTTGGTACTTTGAGTACATTTTGATGCCAATACTTTTGTACTTTTACTCAAGTACATTTTTAATTCTGGACTTTTACTTGTAACAGAGTATTTTTATTTTGCAGTATTGGTACTTTTACTTAAGTAAAGAATTTGAGTACTTTTTCCACCACTGCTAATGCTGCGCGTTCATAGTAACGGCGCCCAAGTTGTTGTTGTTCGGGGTATCATTTGCCTCAGTGCATTTTGCACATACATTGAATGTGTCCTCTGCATTTACCCATTCTTCTAACTACACAAAGCGACAGGCTTTGTGTAGTCATGGCTTCCATTTTTACAATGGAAGCCGTTGACATGAAGCTACAAAGTGACGCCAGACACTTGTCGCTGTGGGAAGTGTGTGACGCGCCACAAATCAAAGTTGTGCTGGTCTCAGCTTTCATGTGGAACTCGGGATCCACACGGGAACGGCGTGACTCCAGTGTGGATCTCGGATCTCATTTGTCGGTAATATATGTCATCTATGACATGTCTAGGACACTGCATGACTCCAAATACGGGCAACATTATCAGAGCTCCTTGACTTCCATTACAAAATGAAAGTTAAACATTTAATTTTTTTTTTATGTTCAGAACCCAAGATATCATGAATCAGAATCAGAATCAGGTTTATTGTCACATCACAGGTTTACAAGGTAAAAAAGTGGGTGAAATTCGTTTTTGTACATCGTTCCCATCGCAACGTTAATTCCATAGAAAGAAGAGGGGGGGGGGGGGGGGAGAAGAAGAGGGGTGGGGGGCAAGTGGGAAGAAGATCAAAAACAAGAGAACAACAGAAGGCCAGACAAGTTATCTACATATTTACAAAGTACCTGAGATAATAAAAAACTAAGGTGCCTGAGCATAGCAGCAATGTATGTATACTGTGCATGATATATACTTATACTGTGCATGATATACTTATGGACGTTAAGGTGCTTAGAGAAGAAAAAAAAAGAGCACAATAAAAAAGACAAAAAATTGATTTGAAGTATTGCTGCTCCATTCATTTCTTGTTTAACATCTTACTGAAAAAGGCTGTTCCTAAGCACTTTTTTTTTACAATGTATTTTTGGCCTTGGCACAGGGGTGATATAATATAATATTTTTTTGGCACTGAATGAGTTAAGGTGCATATACCACATACTGTATAGTATCTCTAATGCCTGATAGCAAGTTGCAGGTTCGATTCCCGAGCCCGACAAACTTTGCTGCGCGTCACTCCCCGTCTCTCTGTTTCCTGTCATTCTAAAACTGTACTACCCAATGAAGGCAGAAAGGCCCAAAACAGTAGCTCAGTGGTTTGTGAGATTATCTCCAGCCCTGTTCTTTAATCCATTAAGAGCGGGAACGCATCTGTGTCATTTTAAGATTTATTTGGCTGTTCAAAAATAGCAGATACACAAGCTCATAGCTTGTAGATCTGCTATTTTTTTTTAAATCGTGGAATTTTTTTGCAAATCTTTCAATATATATATATTTAAAGCAAACATGTGTAAAATATGTTGTTCCAGGGAACCCAAGAAGCAAATATTTGAGTTACAAAAAAATCGCTGAAAAATATATATATTCAAAGATTTTCACAAATGCTCACGATTTAAAAAGAAATAGCAGATCTACAAGCTTGTGCCGCACTAGGAGCTTGTATATCTGCTATTTTTTTGAATAGCCAAAGAAATCTTAAAATGACACAGATGCGTTCCCGGTCGTAATGGATTAATTGGCTTGAGCAACACTTCAACAGCAACTTGGCAGCTAGTAGTAGCAGGCCAGGTCTGGCCGTTTTGTAACTTTGTCACCTCTACTGTGAACGCAGCGTAAGACTAGGGATGGCCAACCGGTAACCGTTAACCGTTAACCGTTAAGAAATCGGCCACCGATTAATACTAACGACTAACGATTAATCGTAAAAAAAATAAAAATAATAATGGGCCAAAAATGTTTTTGAATAGTTTTTTGGCCAAGTCTACACCTGTAACCACACGTAACTTCCACTTTATTCTTCTTCTTCCTCGTCTTTGTATTGGTATTGTTTGTGTTGGAGCGCCTCAGTGCGGCTGCAGAGTTCATGTGCAACCTCTTCCAGAGAGAGATAGAGACACTAGAAACTCTGCTGGAGACACAAAACAAACTGTGTAGACTTGGCCCTTTGAAATAAAATGTATGTTGGCCCTTAAAAAAAAAAAAAAAAAGTTTCTTAACGGTTATTGATTAATTAATCGGTAAGGCCTAACGGTAACCGGTTAATAAAATGTCTCCATTTGGCCAACCCTAACGCAGGGTCAGCAGTACAGATGCTCGCCGAACAGTAAGCTGAGTTATTGACACTGCCATGCACATAAGTAGCTCAAAGGCTTAGCAGCAGCTAGCCTAGCTCACTGACAGAATTGAATGTACACAGACCATGGCCTCATGACCCTAAGCCTAAAATAACACATTTTCAAGCAGAAATCAGTTATTTCGGTTGCGGAAGTATAAATTAGAGCCTGAGCGATGACAGATTTTTGGGTCTGATGCCCATTTTGTAAGAGTCCGAGACCACCAAATACCCATTATTGATATTTGAGAAACTTGTAAGCAAACACATAAATAAAAATAAACACTAATAACTTTTTGTATATATCAATGTATGAAAATAAATGTCATACTTTAAACTTTAATTAAACAATGAACAAGCAGACAAGCAAAATATGAAGTACACATAAAGTGAAAATTGTATTTAACGACTTAACCCATTACGACCGTGAAAGCATAAGTGTCATTTTATACATTGGCTATATCTTTTTAATCGTGAAAAATGTTGCAAATCTTTGAATATACAAACATTTTTAAGCATTTTTAACTAAAATCTTTGCTTCTGGGGGTCCCTGGAACAACATATTTTGAGATGGGGGGTCAGCGGCCAAATACAAATACATTTCGGGGGTCCTTGACATGAAAAGGTTTGAGAACCACTGATATAGCAACATAGGTTTTTCAGAAAAAAAACATCGGCCTCAGGTCTTAATGGGTTAACCATTAAGACATCAGTGTGATGAAGGCCGGATAGCCAAAACGTCATCTTGTCAACTTGAGGCATATGGAACGATACAAAATGTGGACTTTTATTAGAGTGCGACCCTCCGTGGTTGTATTTATTTAACCAATTAAGCCATAAAAAAAGTTATACAAGCTCACAACGCGTCACTTTTGCGATGCATTGTGAAAACTACACATCGGCTGCATAATTGCCGATACCGACGTCGTCAAAAAAAGTCAAATAATGGCCGATATATCAGCTTAAGCGATATACATCAGTCTGGCTCTAGTATGAATGACGTTCAACAGAATGACCAGTGTCACCTGACCTCTCACCTTTGGTGGGTGATCCCGGAGGGCTGGGCAGCACCACTATGGCAGGGCCAGGGCCACGGCACAAGGGGAAGTTCTCAGAGATGTACTTCTGACTAATGACCTGCACGAAGGTGCGCTCCTCCTCCTCGTCAGAGGTCTGGTCCATGGTTGCCTCCTCTTCGTCAGAGGTCTGGTACATGGTCACTGCAGCCCTAACCTGCTTTATATGAGAGAGAGAGAGAGAGAGAGAGAGAGAGAGAGAGAGAGAGAGAGAGAGAGAGAGAGAGAGAGAGAGAGAGAGAGAGAGAGAGAGAGAGAGAGAGAGAGAGGAGGTTAGGGTTGGGGTCGGTCATGAGAAGAAGATGGTGATTAGAGCCAGACCGATTTGATATTTGTATCGGGAATTATGATGCCTCCCGATTTAGTAACACTTTACTTAACGGTCGGGTCTGTAATGCATTAAAATATCATTTATAATGCATTATAATGCGCTTATAAAGCATTATATAAATGTTTATAATCATGTATGACAACTTATGACAACGTTTAACGTATTATAAGCGCTGGTCATAATGCATTATAAGCTCAGTGGAACAGCACATTATATCTACATTAACTTTAGTTAGTTATAAAGTGTGTTTGTTATGTTGTTATAAATAATTACAAACATTTATAACGAGTGTTATGAAGCATTATAATGCAATATGATGCATTATAATGCATTATAAATGTGATTATAATACATTATAGACCCGACCTTTAAGTAAAGTGTTACCGGGTTATAATGTGCTGTTCCACTGAGTTTATAATGCATTGTGACCATCACTTATACATTATATTATTATAAGTTATAATACTTCATAAACCTTCTTATAAGTTGTAATGCATAATAAACATTTATAACAAGTGTTACAATGCCTTCTAAGTGCATTATAATGCATTATAAATGTGGTTATAACGCACTATAGACCCGACCTTAAACATTAAGTGTTAAAATGAGAGGTACTATCAGAATATAGAAAGTTGTAACAACAACAAATAGTTTTGGGGGTAAAACAAGGTTTTTTGTTAAAACGTTAGCTCTATATTCTGATAGTAATCATTGCTTGCTATAGAACAGAGATTCTCAAACTATTGGTCTGGACCCCAAGTGGGGTCGTGGGAAGGTGATGGTGGGGTCACATATTGCCAACTGAAAAAATAAAGATGTATTCTTCCCATTAAGCCACACAGTAGTACTATGTTATGCTTTATATTTGTATTTACAAATGTGTACAGAAAGGCTTTTCCGTTGCTTTTAAAGTACTTTGATAAGACAAAATCAGCAGCATTGTAAATGCATTTTCTGATAAATATTCCTAATTGACTATAAAATCAAGTGTGAGATCGCCAAAAAGAATCCCCCATAAAATGGGGTCCTGGTATTAACAAAGTTTGAGAACCACTGCTACAGTGATTGTTCAGAGCCATTCTAGCTCTTTAATAGACAGCAAATAAATGTTCAGGTGGGTTACCACCAATTTCACCCAATCAGGAATGAGAACCATCGGCTTACATTTTATAGTTCTTAGTATAGTTTTCGGGTTAGGGTTAGGGTAAAATTATCTGAGTCTTGAGTAAAATTTCACTCTCTGAGTTACAGACCCAAAAGTGTCCATTTGGTTCTTAACTATAAATCATTTTGCTGGGCCCCCCCTGAAGGACCCCTGGGGACAACTGTACACACCTCTGGTCTGCACTACGGTGTTGGGCTGAAGAAGGTCCTCCTGTGAAGCTGGCCAACCAACCAGTGGTGACTATGGTGGCAGTACCAGGAACGTTTGGCATGTGCCACTAACAGAGGGGAGACACAAAGCATTCCATTAGCCACACAAGTGACACTGTATTCCAGCCACAATATGACATAGTCTCGCTGGAACAACAGTGGCAGTGAGACGCCATTGTAATTGACTCCTATTTGAACACATCACTTAAGGGTGGTTCACAGAGACTGCACGGTGTAGTGTAGCTACTGTAGGTGGAGGCCTCCGTTGCAACTAATGGATGCAAAAACTACTTGATGACGGAGGATATCAATGCATTAGGAAGAGAATGAGGTTATCCTTCAAACCAGTGCTGCTCCACTGCACCCTCTAGAGGAGAAATGAAGGACACTAGTAGGAGTGTGTTTTGGGGTTTTTACAGCTGTAATCAGTGATACTGTATGCTATATGCATATGTTTTTTTCCCTCTGGAAAAGTAACTGTGATAGAGGTGTGTCTGTATGTGTGGGGAGTTGGCAGTAGGGCTCAAAGGTTAGGTTTCTGCCGCTGAGCATTGGAACATTATGAATACAGCATGAATAGTGGAAATAGTCGATCTACAAGCTCAAAACGGGTTATGATAAGACGCGTTTTTAAGCTTGTAGATCTGCTATTTCCACTATTTTTTTTAATGTTTGAACATACATGAACATTTCTCGACATGGAAATTGATGATGACGATTATGCAAAAAATCTTTGTGATTCTCTCAAATCATTACGATTAGATGATTTTGTAATAACTGTGACAGGCCTAGTTGGCAGCAGTTGAGTTGAACAGGTTGATTTTTTTTAATAGTTATTTATATTTGATTACAAAAACACGAGTAATTTGGTCTGTAATTTTAACCTCTTTAATACAATAGATACTTCAAATCAATATTCACACCAATCTTCACATTCACATAGACACTGACCTACTACGTACATACTACGTACATTGTAATTTGAAAACATACAGTGAAATCATAAAAACCAAAAACTCAGCTTTTTACAGTTAACAAGATAGTGTTTTTAATTTGAGCTGGATACAACGGCACCAAAAAGCTTGGTGTAATATCCATCCTATTTTAAGTTTTCAAAATATTCACACACGCACGCACGCACGCACGCACGCACGCACGCACGCACGCACGCACGCACGCACGCACGCACGCACGCACACACACACACACACACACACACACACACACACACACACACACACACACACACACACACACACACACACACACACACACACACACACACACACACACACACACACACACACACACACACACACACACACACACAGCAATTCAAATCACAATGTAAATCTTCAACAGTGAACCCATCAACCTGTAAACCAAACCAAAGGTACTATTTTACATACTGTGGGCTTGCAGTGAGTGCACTATTCCACCACTAAGACGTTTTGAAACTTTTGACTTCAGTAACAGTAACAATACTGATTTCAAATGTACTTTTAGGAGCAGGGGGGTCCCCACATGATTTTTCTGCATCAAAATTATACTAAATATACTATAAGAACTGGTCAAACATTGGCCAAATTGTCAAATAGTATAGGAAAGAGGCAAAACTTGTGTAAATAGCTGATCTACAAGCTCACAACGTCTCTCAATGCGAGGCGTCGTAAGCTAGATCAGCTATTTTCCCAATATTTATCAGTTCAAATTATGATTATTTTGGGGGGTCACGGCCTGAAGAGGTTGAGAACCACTGCTTTAAGTGACAGCAGGATGGTCCATTTCCATTCTGAGCAAAGGCAACCATTGCAAGTCTTACGTCTATAGCGTAATGGTTCTGTTCCAATTTCTTCTGTCTCATTTAATTCACGGCGGATAAGTATTATAAGATAATAAGTAAGTAACAAGTAGTAACAAGAAATTATGTTTTAATGGTTTTCAACCTTTTTCATGCCAAGGACCCTTAAATTGATATACATTTGGCCGCGGACCCCCATCTGAAAATGTGTTGTGCCAGGGACCCCCAGAAGCAAAGATTTTAGTTAAAATGTTAGTTTTATATAATATAATATATAAATTCAGAGATATGCACACATTTTCAAGATTTTTCAAAAAGATCTACAAGCTCATAGGGTGCCGCGCTATGAGCTTGTATATCTGCTATTTTTGAATAGCCAAAGCTAAGTGGTTAAAATGATTGTGACGCTATGTTAACTAATTTTGCTGGGGACCCCCCCTGGTACCCCCCCAGGGACCACCTTGAGAAGTACTGTTTTAATGAATTTGCAGTCTTATCTGTAATTCACAAATGCACTTATGTCAAGAGAACACTACACTTCATGAAACATTTAACTGTGTATTGTTTCAGAGCACCATCTGTCAGATACAGTACATCAAAACAGATGTATTCTAGGACCCAGGTGCTCGGGGCTCATCATACACGGCCCGCTGAACCCGGATCATCAGCCCTATCGGTTTCAGACAGGTGGTGTCTGTGTGTGTGTGCATCTTATATAGCTCAGCCCACCTCCACAGCGGTTCAGGTAACCCGGGGGCACCTGTGATGTTCTGTCAAAGATGGCTTCCCATTTCAGGGATGCTCTGATTCTTACCTCTGATACGCCGGAGACCAAAAGGACAGTCTTTTTTCAGCACATCAGATCAGGTGCCCCCCGTGGTGAGACAAACTGCCTGGTGGTGGTGGTGGTGGGGGCCTTATGTGCCAGGGTCTGCAGCAGGGGGTCTATAGCCTTCACCTGTTGGGGGAAATAATAAACAGCTGAGCTGAATGCATTTTACAGACTGTGGGGGGGTGGGTGTGCTCTACTGTACTGTCAACAGGACTTGTGCTTTCAAAAACTAGCAATAATAGAACCGCAGAAACACATCACAATTTCTCATATTTTGATATTTTCAACAGGCACGACGGCTGATCACATTATCAGTGGTGTAAAGTAACTAAGTACATTTACTCAAGTACTGTACTTAAGTACAATTTTGAGGTACTTTTTACTTTACTGTAGTATTTAACTTCAGCTCTATATACATTTCGGCCATTTGAAATAGCATATTTTCAAAAGATTTTTCATACATTTTATATATTTGAAATCTTGTGAAATGGGACATTCTGCATATTGAGTACTTTCTACTTTGAATACCAGAATTTTACTTTTAACAGAGTATTTCTGCATTGCCATATTAAGTAAAAACATGTAGTATTTTTTCCACCACTGTACTACTGTTTATGTTGTTGTTGTGTGTAGGCCCACGCATTATGCACAACCACATGGACGTACGCAACTACGTAGGATTGCTGTTAAAAACACGACTGTAACACAAAGTGGCCGCAATAGAACATTATGTGACTTCACTTATTGTCATTAAGTCGATATGATCGTGAACATAATGTGAGGTTAACAATTCTCATTTAAAGTAACAGTAACAAGTACAGTAGAGTCGACCCTTACCTTAATTATTTCAAACTCGACATCAGACCATAAGGAAGACATTGACAATATGGTCATGTTTGCTCTCATATCGTATCATGTAATGTACACTCTGTAACGTGAGTAAATGTCGTGATCTACTTGTTTAAAAGGACCGTATCAGTCCTATGCAGACATGGTGCACCACCACTCACCCCCAGGATCACCGTCGTCGGTCGTCTCTCTATCTCTCTCTCTCTCTTCTTGCACTTTGTTGTTGTTCTTCGGTTAGTTGACAAGTGAAGCCCCGCCCCCTCGGGCCCCCCTGTCTCAGGAAATTACGTAATACCTACGTAGTTTAAAACGCTCGTTCGCAGCCCTCTTTTTACTGTCTATGGTTCGCAGCAGTGGTTTAAAGTACATTTACTCAAGTACTGTACTTATAAGTACCATTTTGAGGTACTTTTATGACTTTACTGGAGCATTTCCAATTTTCAAATACTTTGACTTCTTCTCCACTACAATAATTTGAAAACTTTAGTTACTAGTTACTAACTTTACTTAGTAGATTTTTATTATTATTACAAAACAATACTGTAGTAACCACTTCTGCCCTATATATATGTTGTTGGCCATTTGAAAAGAGCAGATCTACAAGCTCACAATGTGTCGCATTGTGAGCTTGTAGATCTGCTATTTAAAAAATATTTCTATACATTTTATAGTACAATTGAAAACTTGTGAAATGGGACATTCTGCATAATGAGTACTTTCTACTTTAGGTACTTTAAGTACATTTTGATGCCAATACTTTTGTACTTTTACTCAAGTAAATTTTTAATTCCAGATTTTTACTTACAGAGTATTTCTACATTGCAATATTGACACTTTTACTTAAGTAAAAAATGTGAGTACTTTTTCCACCACTGCACATTTGTGCACATGCATCTATTTTTCAGCTGACAGCTGTCTTTTGGGATCATTAATTACTATCTCAGTTTTCCAGAAATTCTAGTCACTTTTTTCCCCAGTCTTTTTTTAATTTTTTATAATGTTTACTTTATCCACAAAAACATGTCCCATCATGTTCCTCATGTATGATGATGGCTGTACTGTTGTTACTGTACCTCCAAATCACGCCCACTGCCCAGGTCCTAAACTCTGATTGGTTATAGGAAAGTTCAATTTGATTGGCCTCTCCACAGAATAAACAGTGCCACAATGCCTCTCATGCTGGCTCTCTGCATACATTGACTGTAGTAGTAGGTTTATATACCATAGAGTTAAAAGGTTTATACTATGTAATACACACATAATATGTAGCCACGGGGGTTGTACCTACCTTCACCCACGTAGCCTACAGAATGAGAAATGCTGGGGTTTTTGTAGTTTATGAAACTGAAACCCTTATGCAACAATGTGTACAACTGACTGTATGGATTTGTTTTCACTTGAATCACTTCACAATTATTTATTCACATTTGCTGTCATAGATACCACGTGTAAATAATATGCTGTATTACATAGGACTATTTATTACATTGACTCCATACAGTTACAGCAGGACACAAAATAGGCCTAACATATGAAATGGAATAAAAACACGGAAAATAGTTCACACTAACCAAGTGAAAGTTGTCAAGCCATGACCTCTGGTGGCTGCATTGCTCTATAACAGGGATTTCTAAAGTCTGAGACAGCTGGGCCTCCTTTGAAGGGTCAGAGAATGAAAGAGAGAGGAGGCCTCCTTAGGGTCAGCGAGAGAGAGAGAGAGAGAGAGAGAGAGAGAGAGAGAGAGAGAGAGAGAGAGAGAGAGAGAGAGAGAGAGAGAGAGAGAGGAGAGGGGGAGGGAGGGAGAGAGGGAGAGGGGGAGAGAGGCAGAGAGCGCATGATTTTAAAGCTAGTTTTAAGTCCTACCTATCTTTAATTTAATGAAATATTACTCAACTAGTGAAAGTAGCTGATGTACAAGCTCACAACGCATCACATCATGACGCATTGTGAGCTTGTAGATCGGTTATTTTCACTATATTTGGAAAAGCTACAATATTTGTCTTTGAAATGTAGTGGAGTGAAAGTCAAGTATCCAAAAATACAAATCAAGTACAGTACTGATACGCAAAATGAGATCTCTTGTCTTGACCACAGCAGTGTCCCCACGCCAAAAAGCCCTACACCCTACTACCTAGTACAGCT